>NW_015537985.1:979247-1001922 GCF_001515605.1 Sinocyclocheilus anshuiensis | reverse complement strand
CTCCCCATCCACGCTCAAAGTCTATGTGGCGGCTATAGCGGCCTCTCATGCCCCTATTGCGGGCCAATCGGTGGGCAGAAACAGCGCGGTTATCCGCTTCGTGCCAGGAGACAGGAGACTGAATCCGCCTGGTCCCCCTACCGTCCCTTCATGGGATCTGCCCACTGTGCTCTGAAGGGCCAGCCGCTACAGTCTGCCAATATTCGGTCGCTATCGCTGAAGACTGCTCTGCTTCTAGCACTGGCATCAGTAAAGCGAATAGGGGACCTGCAGGCACTCTCCATTAGCCCTGCCTGCCTGGAATTCGGGCCTAACGACACTAAAGTCGTCCTGAAACCAAGGCACGGTTGCATACCTAAGGTGCTCTCCACTCCGTTCTCCGCTTCCTCCCTCTGAAGAGGACAGAGAGTTATCTCTGCTCTGCCCCGTCAGAGCTCTGAGAATCTATATTGAGCGTTCCGCCCCTTATAGGCTGCCGGAACAACTGTTTGTCAGCTTCAGTAACCACACCAAAGGGCTTCCGGTCACGAAGCAAAGACTCTCTAGATGGAGAATAGACTCCATCTCGCTAGCGTACTCTTTTTGGGCCTTCAATGCCCCATTGGCATCGCCTCGTCTTGGGCATAGTCCAGTGGTGTGTCCATTGCGGATATTTATGAGGTGGCCGGCTGGGCCTCGCCGTACACATTCGCAAGGTTTTATAACCTGGAAGTCCCGGCCTTGCAGGCCAGGTTCCTTTCTGCTTGAAGTGACATGCGCTGCGTAAACAGATCTGGCAGAGAGCCCTTGGCCGTATCACGCTCAAGCTCTCTGGCATTAGTTCACCTGTTAGCTCTCAACCCCTGGGTGATGAAGTTACAGGAGTACTCTGGAACGATTAACCAGGTATCGAAGCCTCGCCGTCCACATTCGCAAGGTTTTATAACCTGGAAGTCCCAGCCTTGCAGGCCAGGGTCCTTTCCGCTTGAAGAGACATGCGCTGTGTAAACAGATCTGGCAGAGAGCCCTTGTCCGTATCACGCTCAAGCTCTTTGGCATTAGTTCACCTGTTAGCTCTCGACCGTGCGAGGGCATACCGACTTTAGGCCACTGGTCGAAGGCGGAAAAAGGCTTCCACATCAACTGCCTGGAAATGCTAGCAATATGTCGAGCCTGTCAGTTATTCCTGCCAGTCCTAAAAGGACATCATGTGCTAATCCGATCGGACAACAGGTCCATGGTGTCCTACATAAATCGCCAGGGAGGCCTCTCCTCGAAGCGTCTCTTCACTCTGGTAGAGCGCCTCCTGGAATGGGCTCAACTCAACCTACGCTCGCTGAGAGCAGCACATATACCGGGCAAATTGAACCAAGAAGCGGACATGTTATCAAGGAGCAATTTAGTTCACCTGTTAGCTCTCGACCCCTGGGTGTCGAAGTTCCAGGAGTACTCTGGAACGATTAACCAGGCCGGGTGTGACCTCAGGAAGCTCAGCCCGTCTTAGCCTTGGGTTGTTGTTAACTTCTCTATGGGCATTGGTTGCTTATGGAAGTTTGATACTTTTAGTCGTTCCACTACATTAGCACGGCGTGATTGTACTGTGTTTCCATATGCGTCTAGCAAGACGCAGTACGAGTGTAATATCGAAAGGGAACGTACTCGGTTTCTAATGTAACCTCGGTTCCCTGAGATACGGGAACGAGTACTGCGTTGCTAGCCGTGCTATGTATCTGCATGACTCAGTCGTCGCTTCAGTCGAAGTAACCTGAGAATCCTGTGGCGAACGCCTACTTATATAGCCAGATGCCCCGCCCATTCTGGCGGGCTTTGGCGGGCTTCATCGCCATAGGCTCGTGCAGCTCTGCTGCCTAGCCATTGGTTTGTTTTTAATACACTGCACGAACCAATGGCCGTGCAGTTTCACTGCGTGAATGAAAAAAGGCTTCATTTCAGGAGAAAAAAGGCTTTTTCCCATATGTGTCTAGCAAGACGCAGTACTCGTTCCCGTATCTCAGGGAACCGAGGTTACGTTAGTAACCGAGTACGTTTTTCCAACTATGGTCGCAAGTTCTGTCATTACCTACATATTTTGTTGATTCAGTGTTTCCCGAAACCAGTTCCAATGAACATTTGCGAACAGCATCACAAACTTACAAAGTTGGAACTACAGCTCTCGGCCTGTGGTAAGAAGCATAGTTTCTTGTTAGTTATGACATGTGGACCTAACAATCAGATGCCATGTTCAGTCTCGAAATAATTCACTAGCAGAATTTATGAATCCATGTGAGGTAATTAAAGACAGTTCTAAATTGTTGAACCAATGTGGTTCAAGCGACAGATGTGCAACAAAGTTTTAGGAAAGAGTTGTGACTAGCTAGCTGATTGCTCCAATGATGCATCATACTGTGGTATTTAAGCAAGTAAGTTATGTTATTCTACAGGAAGTACACCCCCAATCGGCTGGTTGCTATGCAACTTCCAGGGTTCAGGATTCACAGGATTTTATCAGTCTATTGGAAAACAAAGTTGTGTTAATAAGGTACTGCTAGATACATATTGACAAAAAATATTTAGTTTGAGGCAGTTAGTGGTAGTTAAACTAGTTATCAAAATGCAGGGTCATATATTGTATAATCAGCAGTTACTACATTTGGAAGAACAAAAACATTCTTTTCACTTGTGCACTGACATTTTTACAGATTTTTTACTGATTTACTGATTTGATTGTGTTTAATGTACAATCACTTGCAGAAACTACTGAGATTATTTGAATTATTCAATTTTTTTTAGACCCACCTATTACTGTGGAATCATCGATTACTTAAAAGGCATATTAAACCAACAAACTTGCTTTACAGGTAACAATTTGGTTTAGGGACCAATTCTCACTCTTAACTAGTTGCTTATTAGCATGCTTATTACTAGCATATTGGCTGTTTATTAGTACTTATAAAGCACATATTTTGCATGACCATATTCTACATCCCTTAGTCTTACCCAATACCTAAACGTACCAACTACCTAACTAACTATTAATAAGCAGTAATTAAGAGTTTACTGAGGCAAAAGTTGTAGTTAATAGTTAGTTAATAGTAATAATTGGACCTTAAAATAAAGTGTGACCGCTTTACCTATCAGTCTCTTCCTGTATATGTGGATGGCACTTGGATAAGAATAATAGCGCTTTTCCACTGCATGGTACAGCTCGGTACGGCTCACTTTTGGTGGGTTTTCCACTGTGTACAGTACCTATGTCACAAAGCAAGGCCAGACACAACAGGTAAGTGCAAATCGGAAGTCCTCTAGAAGCAACGGGTCCAGAATGTCGTCCCTGGCCACCCAGGAACGTTCCTCCGGTCCATACCCATCCCAGTCGACTAGGTATTCCAGCCGACCACCCCGTCGCCGCGAGTCCAGGGTGTCTCTGACCAGGTAGATGGACGGTTGGTCCATCCTCATGTTTCAACCATGTTTTGACCAAATCTTAGATTGTCTGATTCGGTCTGATACCCTACATTTAGTACCACCTTGGTTGAGGTTCCAAGCGAGCCATACCAATACTAAAATGTGATGTATAAACACTGCAGATCACTGATTGGTCAGAGAGAATCGTCACTACAAGCATCAACTAGCGGGTTTGGAGACACCAAACCCGCTAGGTTTAAAGGGGTCATATGATGCGATTTCAAGTTTTCCTTTCTCTTTGGAGTGTTACAAGCTGTTTGTGAATAGATAAGATCCCTAAAGTTGCAAAGACTAAAGTCTCAAACCCAAAGAGATATTCTTTATAAAAGTTTACACTGGTCCATGCCCTCCTAAAACACCTCATTTAAACACGCCCCCACATGTCTACGTCACGATGTGGGAAGATTTGCATAACGCCACCCAAATTGTGTTGGGTGTTGCTGCCACCGCCGTCGCCATGTTGTGAAGACGCTGTGTGTTTCGTTGTGAAAGCGAAAATACTTTGTTTGGCCTTCCAAAAGAGGACACAATGCAACGCAACGCGTAAAAAGACAGTATAAGTCATTATAGTCATGATGGTCATGTTACCAGAGCTGTTCATAAATGGCTATTTTGTTGATTTGTGCTTTTGCGCTTTGTGGATTGCAGAGCCCTGCCTAGCAGTTAAAGCTTCAGTGCCTTTATGTGCTGTCTTCTGTTCTTCATAATCTTCCATAAACAAAAGTGCCCAGGGACTGTCAGAATTTTCTCCCATCAAGGCTGAGAAATTATTTATGTAAGCAGGGGTCCTGGGCTTCTAATGCAACAGAGCTGCGAATATCCTCTTTTTTTGAGCGTGAGGATCTGAGCGTCTGCTCCGTGTGACAGTGGGAGCGGGTCTGGAGGCAGTTTTGCTCGTGGTGTTTGGTAGAGCAGAGCAGAGAGCCGTCTGATGCTCAACTCTTTCATCTGAGACTTTCCTTTGAGATTTGTCGCTCCTACGCTTACAAGTCAAATAACAACATTGAGCAAAGTGTAAAAATTTAACCCAGCAGTACAGTCATGATTCAAAAGCTCAGTGTCTTCTAAACAGACAAAACAACTTGGGTACCATTTGACGGCAGACGGCAGACACGCAGTGGTGAAATGTAGGACGCATTTGATTTGTGTTTCTCTTACTCAGGCTGTCCCTTGTTCGCTCTAAAAATGCATCCTTCCTAACTTTACCAGTAACTGTCGCAGTAAAAGACGCTGTCAGTCAGTAAGGCCATATCTTTTCTCACTATTTTCCCTTACGTAGCTCCTCTTTAGACCCCCGCCAGAAATAAAATGTCTCTACCTGCTCACATAAATAATGGGCCACTCAGCCTAACCATTTCCTGCAACACTTCAGCGTAGGAAAAAGCCTTGCTCATAACATGTACCCAGTGGACTGTTCGCAACTACAGGAAACAACTCTTTCTCTATAACTATTCTTCACATTTCAATAATTCTTGTCTGTATGTCATAAACAGAAATGTGTCCCCTGTCACACCATTAAATGTTTTGTACTGATTTTGCAATATTTTTTTTTTCTAGTTACATAAGTAATCACTGAAGCATCATAAGAATCAACTGTAAGTTTATTGTAAATTTCAAACAGGGCTCTTACATCATTAATGTTTATTTCATGGCTTCACCATGTACAAATCATAAAAAGTATGCAAATATATTTATATGATACTGTACACATGTTATTATAGGTCAGGCTTAAAATACAATTTTATACATTATGAAACAACTGTCTCTCTCCATCATGAGCATGGAAAAGTTTGAAGATCCCTCTTAAAACAATGTTACTGTAATTGAAGTCTACAACTGTGATTTTTTAAAAATGTAAATATGTTTTTAATTGTTTTAAATTGTATTTAAAACCAAAGAAGCACCAAGCATTTATTCAAAGTTTTTTTTTTTAATTTCAACAAAATATTTTTCTTGATGCTTACTATGTGCCAAATTCACATCTCAAAATTGCTGATGGTCTCATATTTCATATAGACCTTAGCCACTGATTCTCTTTCTAATTGAGTTTTATCATTGCAGATGAAATCATATTACTGTACCATACATGTTTTTTAGTATACCTCCACTGTTGGGAGCAAAAAACAAACAAACACGTTTTTCAGGCAAGTTGTGGCCCAACCATCTGTTTTGACTGCATTTCTGTTTTAGGGGCGATCAGGTGCAATTGTAACATTTTTGTCAAATCAGCCAGCCATATGTTGGTATGGGAAACATATGTGCCAACAGAAACTGTAATATTAATAGATTTGCAGTGAGAAAGATTAAATAAAAATATTGAATTTAATAAAATAAAGTTAGAGTGAAAAATAAATTGTTTGTTTTGCAGAATTTTTGAAGAATCTTCATGCAGCTCTTTTCTATACAGACACATGCCCCAAAAAAGGACAAAAAAACACCATAAAAGCAAGTAGTCCATAAGACATGCACCATATTTGAGATTTTGTTTTTAAAGCCATACAATAGATTGGTGTGAGGAAGATTCCTTTAAAAATTCTTCTTTTCTTGTGTACACAGATAAAATAACAACATGGAATGTTTGGAACGACATGAGGGTGAGCAAATGTTGAAAAATTATGACAGAATTTTCTTTTTTTGGTAAACTATTCCCTTAATGTGAACGGATTTGAAGGGCCTGTAGAAGTAGATGAAGAAGATACTGCAGTGATGCTGTGGTTTGCATAACCCTGCTGCTACTACACACCCTACAAACACACAACACTCACACACACACTGTCTATGGCCTCCTCCCCTCTCCAAATTACTGCAGCCCTCATGAGCAGCAAGGAGCATTACATCACTGCTGCCGCTCTCGCAGCCTCACACGCTGGACCGTGGCAGGTTCCCGTGGCGACCGTCTTCCTCAGGATGTGCTGCACGTGCGCAGGATATGAGGGAGGGAGGGAGGAATACATGCACCCTCACTGTCATAGACAGCACCAGAGCCAAGCCACAGGCCAGATAGCCCACAGAATAAGAATTATAGCCTGGCCTCTGTCAGTTAATTACCCCACTTTGCGAAGTAGTCATTACACCCCCTCAGCTCTCTCCAGCTACTAATGGGCCAGATTTAATCTAAGTGGGTTAAACACGTAAATAAGCTATTGAAAAAAACCTCACAGTATAAACAAACACTAGATAGATAGATAGATAGACAGACAGACAGATAGAGGGGTCCTGGGCTCCTAGTAATATTGTGAATTATTATTACAGTTTAAAATAACTCGTTGGTATTTAAATATATATTAAAATGCAATTTATTCCTGTGATGCAAAGCTACTTTGTCAGCTGTTATTACTCCAGTCTTCAGTGTCACATGACCCTACAGAAATCATCCTAATATCTGATTTGGTGCTCAAGACCCATTTCTTATTATCAGTGTTGAAAACATTTGTGCTGATTAATCTTTTTGAGGAAATGGTGATACATTTTTTCAGGATCTTTTATAACTAGAAAGTTCAAAGAACAGCATTTAATTAAAATCTTTTGTAACATTATACAGTAAATGTCTTTACTGTCACTATTGATCAATTTAATGTATCCTTGCTTAATGAAAGTATTGATTTCTTAAAACAATCTTACCAACTTCAAAACTTTGAACGGTACTGTATGTCAGTGAATGTATGTCAGGAAGGGGGCATTTTATTTTAGGATTTTGCTGGAATGGAGAGTAGTCCATAGATAAGTGCTAAACCAATCTGGATGTTGACAGTGGAGTTAATCACAAAGTTTTAGGGCATCTAGAATCACCCGATTCAAATTTGTAGGTTGAGAACCACAGTGCCTTGTAAAAGTAAATAGTAGAATAGGAACTGGAAAATCCTACTGCATTGTTCAGTATAGAATCTGCCTGTAAACCACAAATTTGAAGAGAATATTTTAATATGATTCACTGTAAATGAAATGGTAGCTGAAAAGTTTGTATTGTCATGTTGCTTCAGATTCAGCTGTGTAAACAAGAGAAATAATGTTATGTTTATAATGATCTTTATTTATGAGAAATTATTCACAATCTGGATGGATCCAAGTATCGGGTCCAGAACTGAACTGCAGTCTGCTAATTGGTGACTGTGTTCCTGTTGTAAAGACTGTTGAGTACCCCTCCACACTCGCAGTCCTCCTGTTGTAAGGAGCTCCACAGAGGAAGCGACCACTGCTCGCCACTCGCTCTGGGAGTGTCGACATCACACAGTCATTTCCACAGATAAGATTCTGTGCATTTAATCGCTCTTCAGACTAATAAAATAGATGGCCAGGGTGCACATTCTCTGTTATGAATATGCTATCTTTATCATTGATCATCTGCTTGTTTTGCTGTAGAGTGTCCATAATGCACTGCTCATCTGAATACAGATGGCAGAGAAATAGCAAATCTGTCTGTCACAGCCTTTGACAAACAGTGAGCCTGCAGCCTCTGCAAAATGAAAATAATACTCACCTTTATTTGGACACAAATTAACACATCTTTGCACATTCATCATTTCACATGAGGACTCATTCAATTATTCATGGCCGTGGACCGCGATGGTGTTATCTTCGGAACGTGAGAATTTGCATTTTTACTGATGCCGTTTGAAAGGAACTGATTGGCACTAAAGCTTCCTGTTATCTCAACTCTCTTCTGCTTGCACTACACAGCATTATACAGAAGGGCGATAAAAAGGACATTATTTTGAAAACTGTGTATAGTCTTGATATGATTTGGGTATGAATGTCAACCTGAGAGGTAAAGAAGAGCATATTTACACTTGGTTTTCATTTAGAATTAATGAGGGAACTAATGAATTCAAAGTCTGTCTTGGTATCTCAGGAACAGTTCAATGCAGTGAGAATTTCAGATTTATTAGTCTTTTTTTCTGACGAGAAAAAGACATTTCAGGTTTAATATGTGAGAGAGCCATGTGCTGCGAACTACAGATGAAAGACAGCACAATATTTTATGACTGCTAAACATTTTAATTGATCAGAGAGAAACATTAAATGAAAAATGAGACTAGGTTCAACTGCATACATGTATTTTTCTAAATTTATGTTGACATGTTTGGTTCCCCTTGAATAATCTTGTATGTGTTATTCCCAATGTTAAACATTTTTATTTGGTTTATTATGAGAATTATTTTATTATCAAATCTCTTATGCTCACCATGGCTGCATTTATTTGATCAAAATACAGTAAAAACTGTAATATTGTTAAATATTATTACAATTTAAAACAACTGCTTTCTGTTTTAATATATTTTGAAATGTAAAATTTATTACTGAATTTTGCTGCAGCCATTACTCCAGTCTCCAGTGTCACATGATCTTTCAGAAATCATTCTTATATGCTAATTTGGTGATAAGAAACATTTCTTATTATCAGTGTTGAAACATTTGTGCTTTTTAATATTTTTATGGAAACCATGATTTCTCCCCCACACCCCAAGGAAAGTTTCAAAGAAAAGCAATTATTTGATATAGCAATCTTTTGCAACATTTTAAACGTGTTCCACAGAAGAAAGTCACACAGGTTTATTACAACATGTGGGTGAGTAAATGATGACAGAATTTTTCACTGGTAATCCTTTTTGGTGCTGCTGAACTTGTCTAGACAGTACTCCTATATTAATATTTTATCTCAGTATCAATCTTAAACTTGAATTTAAGACTTTTTACTGTGCAGTGATTCTTTTAAGTGAGGATAAACTGGACAGTGTGTGGAATCTTTGTATTCTGTCTCACTCACTCCTACAAGAATCGGATCACTCCAGCAGCTTGAGCACATAACCATGGCAGACAACTCCACGAGAACAGAGTGTCAGACGGGCTTCACGCACCTGTAGTCACTGCTGGCTGCTTTACTGTACTCCATCTGATGCAGATGGCTTGTAAAGCCTCCTCCATTAAGCGCAAGTGAGTTTTTTGGAACATGATGGATAAAATCTCACTCATGGGCCAGTGAGTCATAAATGTAGGAAAGGTGCCGTTAAGCAGAATTCCACAGAGGCTGTTTTCCCTGAAACCACATCTCTCGAGTCACCGTTTATCAGCTTTGATTAGGGCCAGAGCTTGTATACCTCGGTGTGGTGTGACTCACCAGAGGGTCTAGATATGAAACCGGAGCACGAGCCATTGATGGACACTTCCTCGGTCAAGCTACTCCATTAACCCACTTCCGACTGTATTCTCCAGAGTCAGGAATACATAAAGATGTAGTAACGAGATAAATGCATTTGCATGCCTTGGTGAGCACTTCCTATTCTGCGTCTGAAACCAGTATCCTATTGTATCTGGGCAAGAAGTGCTTCACATGTCAAGCTACATTTATAGCTGGTTAACATGAAATGCACTGGCTTTTTTCTATTTACATGATGGAAATGCAAAAATATGCTTTCAAGTGATATTTACATTTATATTTTTCTTTGTTTTACACAACACATTTCATGTTTCATCTCAAGCTGTTCAATGACTTGGCTTCTTTCTCCTTGGTAAATAATTACACTAACATTTTTGTTGGTTGTGATGGAAAGGACATTATATATACAGCATATACATTTTTATAATGGATTTTCATAGTTTGGAAACCTAAAAAAAATCTGGGCCTGGGTAAGAGTACAAATATATACAAAAATAAATTAAAACAAATAAATAAATAAATTTCAAAAATGACAATTCAAAAAAGACATGGTAAGAAAATGATGTCTCAATTTTTTTTTTTTCGATTATGATAATTAAACGATATTTTGCTTAGTGTTTTTATGCTGGTGCCTTGGCTGATTTAGGCCTGTCATGAATAAAGAAATATCACACTAAAATCACCAATAGGAGGTGGCAAGTCCCTGTCTTAATGAGTGATTAATAGGTGATTCATTGAATAATTAATTCAAACGATTTGTTCAAAATGGCTGATTCATTTAGAAAGGAAGCAAGTGACTGTCTTTATGAATGAATTATTGAATCATTGACTGAAATTATTTGTTCAAAAACATTCAGTCAGGAACAAAGCGCTGCAGTGTTGCTCTGAGAAGCACAAATGTTCTACTCTGGCATTGTTTGGAACTATTATATATAATATTGTATCTAAAATGTAACTCACTCAATAATAACTTCATGTTTTTTGAACTGTTGGATAAAGTTAATATCACATTCGTGATCACACTATGCGCTAATATTCAGGAAAACGGCACTCTTGGTTGTGTGATATTACTTAACTATGTCATATCTTTTAAATATAAAAACAAAAACCCATACAGGGAATTCTTGTTTCATAACTTGGATTATAGGAGCTGACACGTTTCAGTTAAAGAAAACACTAAATAATTTCACATTTTCTTAACATACTGCACATAAATACTGTGTGTAGTTTTCTATGTGCTCATATTTCTTTGGTTCATTGCAAGGGGCACAGTATTGTGATGTTCAGCCATAATCGACACTTCTCTCCTTTTATTTCAGGGATAACAGCGGCTGCTTCTCTGGTGTCACTGGCCTGGGCTCTGGCTTCCTATCAGAAAGCCTTGCGTGATTCCCGCGATGACAAGAAGCCCATCAGCTACCTTGCCGTCATCATCCAGTTTTGTTGGCACTTCTTCACCATCGCCGCTCGCGTAGTGACATTCGCTCTCTTCGCCTCCGTGTTTCAGCTCTACTTCGGCATCTTCATCGTGCTGCACTGGTGCATCATGACCTTCTGGATCGTACACTGCGAGACCGAATTCTGCATCACCAAGTGGGAGGAGATCGTCTTTGACATGGTGGTGGGAATCATCTACATCTTCAGTTGGTTCAACGTGAAGGAGGGACGCACCCGCTGCCGTCTCTTCATCTATTACTTCATGATCCTGTTGGAGAACACAGGCCTGAGCGCGTTGTGGTACCTGTACCGCTCACCCCCCAGCACAGACGCCTTTGCTGTGCCCGCCCTGTGCGTCATCTTCTCTAGCTTCTTCACTGGTATTGTTTTCATGCTCATGTACTATGCTTTCTTCCATCCCAACGGGCCACGCTTTGGCCGCTCGGCCAGCCTGGTCCAGCTCGAGGACCCTACCTCTACCTTCACGCTGCCCCCTGAGGGCGCCACCAACTCCCTGCGCTCCAACCGCGGAGGCACGCTAGCCAGGGACGCTGACCGCGAGGCCAAGTACAGCGAGCGGGACGGTTGTGGGCCCGTCTTTCAGGTGCGGCCCACCGTACCCTCTACTCCTTCCTCCCGTGCCCCGCGCCTGGAGGAGACAGTTATCAAAATAGACTTGTGCAGGAACCGCTACCCTGCCTGGGAGAGGCACGTACTGGACAGGAGTATACGTAAAGCCATCCTGGCCATCGACTCGTCTCCGAACCCGCCACGCCTCCAATATAAAGACGACACATTGATTCAAGAGCGTCTGGAGTACGAGACCACCTTGTAGCCTGTGCTGTGGAAACTCACAAACATGAACACATTACTGTCCTCTTGAATAAACAGAAGGACTGTGGCAATAACGTTCCTTGCATACATAGCATCTAGCCATGATGTTGATTGTCATGGACAAACATAGGCACAACATATTTGTGGAGGAATTAAATAAACTTTTTTAAACCGTTCTCTCGTTGCTTTTTATTTTTTATTACTTCTGTCTTGTCAGGGAATATCTGGGATTCTAAAAGTCATTGCACTGGCTGATATAGACCACAAACCCCTCGGCCCTCCTGAGTGTTGTACAGACCTTCATTCCCAGAGTTGATCGTCCTCGAGCCAACGTCTCCAAACTGCAAGAGGACATCCAGAACACTTTATAGCTTGTCTCTTGCAGCAAATGCAAAACAAAGGCCTTTCCCTTTGAAACCAAGCATCCAGTGCACACAAACGGCATTTGAACAAACAGACTACCCACCGCACTGGAGAAACAGTGGTCCGAATATCACATCGATGGAACACGAATAAAAAAAAATGGCTGATTAGCCTCGAGACGTCCTTGTTTAGGGTGCTGTAACCTATTAGTAGTGTTTCATCAGCAGTTCTGTACCAGTGCCAAATGCTCCGCTCACAATGACTCCACGCTGAACTGTGGCTCGACCACAAACTGTATATATAAACAGGGCAGCATTTCAACCATCTACTTGAATCCTGTACAAAGAAAAAAGATGAGAAAAGAAGTATGCGATCATCACAGGAGTCCAAGACACTTGGGATGACAAAACAGGGAGAACACACACTCATTTTCTTCTTCAGGAGAAGACAGTAGGCCAAGAAAACACTTCCTGGCAGCTCCCTTTGGCGATCCGGCCTCATTCACCTCACCCCTGTGGGCTGACAAGGATCCGTTTGGTTCACAGCAGAGTGGGGGGCAAAGACCATCACAGTTCACACAATGTCCGCCAAACTGTACCCGACAGAACCTGGATGCGCTTCATCTTCTAGGTTAAAGATACAGTGTTCTTCTGGGCTGGGTCAGGGTTTGGTGTGTCTGTGTTTTGTGTGCTGTATTGGTACAGTAAAATGAGCTAAAGGCCACGTATAGACAGTGTTGGGAAGGTTACTTTGGAAATGTAATAGGTTACCAAATGTAATCCCCTTTGTAATCGTTAACATTTTCATAAGTAACTGTAATTTAATTACACGTTTTTTCTTAGTAACTGTAACTGATTACAGTTACATTTATTTTGTAGTTAAATTACGTAACGCCGTTACATGTAACTAGTTACTCCCCAACACTGTGTATAGACAATAAACGGGGTCACTTTTCAGCATCTTAACACATCCGGAAAGCCGGCGAAGTGTACTATTCCAAACTCTGCAGTGCAGTCAAGACTCTCTCCATGAGACACTTCAATTGCCAACTCACAGTCTACAAATCAGTGTCAGGGATAAGTAGTCTGCGACAGAGTGCAGACTTGCTAATGTGCTCCGAATGACGTTCCGGGCCCTATGGTTCAACAAATCACATCGGCCTAAAAGAGCACTGTATCTTTAAATCAGCCAAGAGCATCCTTTATATATGAACGTGTTGGAGATTTAAATTTTCCGTTCAGTTACAAGTGCTTCTTTGTGTCTTTATGTTCGAATATTCTAAGGCATTTATGGAGACATGGAAGTGAGGGCAGAAAAATAAAAAATAAATAGAAAACAAGCACAAAACTTGTCACAGGAAGGAGTCTCAGCACAATGAAGGATTTCTTCGGTTGTTGTTACACTTGCGTCGAGAGACAAGGTGAAATTTTACTGCGACAGAAGCTAGATGTGCCTGTTGTGGATAGTTTGCGATTTTGAAAGTGTGGGAAAAATGTTTTACGTGTAACATTTTTTTATGCTCCATTTTCTTTTCTTTGCTTTCCTTTTTTTTTTTTGGTTTTTGATGGAATTTTAAACGTGTCTTACAAAATGGTTGATCTTAAGGTGCACATTATTTTGCTTAATGCCATTTAACTGTGTGGAGATGACTCATATAGGACAGTTAGATTCGTTTAGCTTCAATTGGTCATATCTGAACTGTAATTTGGGTTTTATTGTAGTTTTGAAACACTCCTGAGGTGTTGTAACATCCTACAATCGGTGGCAAATTAACTGAAAACATAGTTGTTTTAGCCTGCAGCGATCTGCACACTTGCAGATGAAGATCCTAATTGTGTTGCAAATAAAAAAAAGAAAAAGAAAAAAGAACACACAAAAAAAAAAAGATTTAGATGAGATCATATGAATCTATAACCAGTACCACAGTGAAACGTAAACCTGTATATTTTATCTATTTTGCTACTTTCCTATCTCGTCAGCATTTTTTCCCCAGCGTGTCTTATACTTTCATTTCTCTGTGTGATGGATGATGATGATACTTTGTCTCTTGGCAAAATTTTCCCTCTAAAAGAGTCCCCTGTAGTCAGAGCACTACAAACTAGTGTTAGCACACTAATTAGGCAATTTTCAGATTTAAATTGCTGCACCACCTACGCAAGACCATTTTTGAAGGAAGACGAGCGATGTATCGCACACCTCTGCGATATTACATATCCATCATTTTCAAAAGCATCCTACATTTTTTTAGCTTTCCCATAAATACCATGGTATTTTTGTTTCAGCGATACCCCAAGCACGCTGCGATTTGGTTCATTTGATTAAGAGGAACATCCTACAACACTGGCTGTCAGTGAGTTTTGGTGACATTCTTTATTCAGCCATTTATCTATTGCAAGGCCTCAATTTTTTAATGTTGAAATATGACATGAATTTAAAACACTCAATGCAATGCGATGCGTTCAGCACATGCAGAATGAATCAAGGTCTTTACACAAAAGGCTGTGCTGATGTTTGGAGATGCTGAATAGCCTGTTTTGATGGCATATTCCCCACACATGCCAGATTATTAATGTAATAAAGTCAAAATGATTGGGGGGGGGTCCTGCATAGGTCACAAGAAAATAAGTCTGATCAGTTAAAGTATGACATTTTGATTAAAAATTACGAGGACAGAATTGCGTACGTAGTCCTACGTCTTAACATGGTGGTGACGGAAGACCAACAGTGAAAACATTTAAGCTAATGATAACGTTACAGCTAAACTATGTAACTTTGTTTTGCACTTCTAGTTCCATTTTTCTATCTGGGTTTTATCAATAAACCTAGAGATATAGTCAACCATTTCTTCGCTCTGGAAAAACTTAATTCATACCTGTAACCTCCCTCAAAACGGTATTTTAAACAGACCAGTCTCCAGCTCTAGTCGTTGGTGTGGCTGATATGAAGGAATTTATCGAGATGGCGTCCCCGTGGATGAGCGGAGGAGTTGGAGGCTGCTCTGTTTACAACCGGAGTTCAAAAGCAGGACTTATTTTACAACAATTCACAGCAAGAGAACATTAAATTCATGCAAGCTGATTCTGTTTTATTTGCCTTAAATGACACTCGCATTTTTTGCGGATTCATTATTCGTAAGTGGCATTTTCTGTTTGTTTCTTTTGGTTTAGTTTTAGTCATGCACATGATGCTCCGGTTGCTGTCATGCTAGTATGACGACGTTGCATTATTGAGTAGCGTACTTACTGTGCTTATACTGCAAGCGGACACAAAGAAAGCAGACTGAAATGAAATTTGCGGACAAACAATCAAAATGATGACCCAGACAGTCATGGGCCACGGGCCGTGCTGTTACGAGATTGTGAGCATTTTGAATCAGTTAGCAAACACGAGTGACTCGGAGAGCGGAAATGAACAGTGGCACTTTTTTTTATTATTATTATTCATCGGAGAAGCTTTCTTTTGTTGTTGAATAAACAAATTGACGATACTCCCTCACACGTAGACATAGATACTTAGATAAACTAGAATGCCATAGATGGGGGGAAAAGAAATTTACATTTAGATAAAAGATAATCGGTGGTTATTTATAAAGCACGATATTAGTACAAGCACAGTAATTGAATGAACTCGGTGGTGTTCAGTTCAGCGTTCAGGAATGATGTACAGACTTTACTGGTATTTCAGTTCAAACGGAAGTTCCATAGTGACTTGCAAAAGGCTATTTAACTGTAAATAAATGTATGCAAATGTACATGTGTAAAAGAACATTCCTTTCTGAGTCCTGGTCGTGAAGGGTGTCTATTGACTAGAGATCGGCAGTTACATATGACATAATACAGACAAAAACTAGTGTGGTGTATGTGATGTATTAAATGACATTAAAAAAAAGCAAAAAACAAAAAAAACTTTATTATTGGTCTCTTAAGTCAGTTGTATCATGTGATGAAAGTCTGAAGTGCGTAAAATGCATAAAATCTGTTATCTGATTTCATTGTAAATTGAAGAGTAAAAACAAAAAGAAAGTTACATTTTTGTACATATTGGATTTTTGTAAATTTTTATTTGATTCTAATGCAACACAAAGTACCAAATTCATTTAATAAAGTACACTGTGGTCATTTTATTAGACTTACTTGCAATCTTCTTTCGGATTCGCCGTTGATGTGTGAATAAGGTGCATTTGAATTTTTAGAATGTCTAACTATTTCAAGGTTGGAAAAAAAAAGCACTGGTGATGAGCAATGCTGCTTTCTCAGAACCAGTCTGTCACAAATGCAAGGCTTCGTGATTAGTTTGTCTAAATATGTATTCTCACACCTCGTATGATTTAAGGTTTTACACCTTAATTAGAAGAAACTCCTGGAGAGGCTGAAAGAAAATTAGGAGCACATGTATAATGCAACGAGAGATCATGAATAATAATGATTTTCTTCCAAAAAAATAATTTTTATTTTTTCCCAAGTGATTTTTTGGGGGATTTACAATGGATGCACAGATGCTGTGAGTTAATACCAAACAGATTTATAAATAGCAACACTGGTGCATTTGTATATCATACACCAAACGCACCGAATGTGCACAGAGATCACAGGACAGGGTGACAAAGACTGCGCTCATGCTCACATTTGATCTTTGTCACACACAAGACATTGTCTCCCAGAGGATCATGGGAGAGTGGTTTACTAAGCACAAGAGTGCATTAAAACTGTTTTACCAACACTGAATCCATAGGAATATTCAGTTTTATTGTGAATAACAAAATATTTTATAAAATCATACATTAACAGCCATTATTTCCACACCGATCAAATTTCACAACTTATTAGATTCAACAGCCTTTATGTAATGAAGTAGTAAATCAATAAATTTCAGGAATGTTACAAAATCTTAATGAATTCTGAAAAACGTGTATGCTTCGTTGCCTGAATAACATCATTAGTAATTGCATACTTTTTTTTTAATAATCAGAATATTATGATAAGCTCTGAGAGCGGGACAAACCAATATCAACTGATGCTTAAATAGACAGCAGTTGACCTCTGAAAATTAATACAGAGATGTTAGACTAAAACTGTAAATATTCAACATCAAACAACAAATGTTCAAGCATATATCTCTCATCATTATTATTAAGTGTGCTTACAAAATCCCAAAAATCACAGTATGCACAATTTTCCTTCAGGTAGATAAATATTTTCGATTTCCAGGACAGAATGTTATATTTTTAAAAGGAAAGAAAGAAAAACTAACCAAAGGCTTTGTGGAAACTATTTTGGCAGTGGTCCTTTGAATAAAATCAAAGTGTGCAAATAAGTTGTAAATTAAAAAAACAAACACACACTCTTTAAAATGCACAAAACTACACGTAACCAGACGTTACAAAGACACGCACCATTATTTGATATGCAACACTGCAGTATATGCTGATACTTCCATTAGGAGTGTCAGTAACGTAGTTGCTAATCTTATGATGTAACAATATTATAAAATCTCTAGTATTCAGTTGAATTATGCTTGAAGCATATTTATTCGTTCAGTCTGAGAAAAGGCAAGTGTGCTAATCTTCTTTGCGTTCCCTTTGGAATCGCTCTAGAAGAGCTCGGAGGATGTTTCCAGGTATCTTCTGGTGTTTGTCGATAAGTGCTTGAACTGCCTCTTGCACCTGAACAGATGGGTTCGATTGAAGAAAATACACTAAATATGACAAATCCTGACTCAACAGAGGCATGAATTGAACATATGACATCTTCACTGTCTACTTAAAGTGCGCTAGGTGTATTTGTATAAACCTTATTACGTGTACTGCGTTAGGCTAACCGAGACTTGTCATTTGCACTTATATATTGTTGCTCTTTTGTTAGTTTTGACTGCTTTTATTGTCCTCATTTGTAAGTCGCTTTGGATAAAAGCGTCTGCTAAATGACTAAATAAATAAATAAATTTGCTGACACTGTTCTGCACATGGGCCATAATTCAATTCATTAGGCACATGTAAGACAGAGCCCACGTTTATTAAAAATAATAATAAAAATGTCCAGGAGTTTGTGATTTTTAGCAATGGCTTTAAATCTAGCTTGAATTAATAATATATGTGACCATGGATCACAAAACCAGTCTTAAGTGTAAATTTTTTGATATTGAGATTTATACATCATCTGAAAGCTGAATAAATAAGCTTTCCATTGATGTATGGTTTGTATAGGACAATATTTGGCCGATATACAACTATTTGAAAATCTGAAATCTGAGGGTGCAAAAAATCTAAATATTGAGAAAATCGCCTTTAAAGTTGTCCAAATGAAGTTCTTAGCAATGCATATTACTAATCAAAAAATTAAGTTGATATATTTACGGTAGGAAATTTACAAAATATCTTCATGGAGCATGATCTTTACTTAATATCCTAATGATTTTTGGCATAAAAGAAAAATCTATAATTTTGACCCATACAATGTATTTTTGGCTATTGCTACAAATATACCCCAGCGACTTAAGACTGGTTTTGTGCTCCAGGGTCACATATATAGTTTTAAACGTTGGAAATAATAAATGTCACTTGAGCATCAGATCAGCATATTAGTATGATTTCTGAAGTAATGGCTGCTGAAAATGCAGCTTCTCACAAGAAAAAGGTAGAAATGTTGAATATAAAAGTTTAAAGACCTACATCAGGTCTCCCACATCCATTCTGAAAACAAAACAAAAAGTTTTAAAGAAGGTTATTATTCTCTGGTGGTAGAATGGGATGAGATGTGGCTACTGTTCTTATGAAATAAATTTTACTAAAAAACCTTGTACACCAGAAATGATTCATTCATAGATACCAATTTGGGGTGTCCTTTATTATACAAGCATTCTCTCACTGTGTACACCTGCATATATGATGAATGGCGATCACCACTCTTGGGTGGAACGTTCCCTTAGGGGACGGTGTAAACAAATGGTGCTAGAGTATGTTGTGTAGTCAACAGTAGGTCAGGACTTGTCGGGACGTTGTAGAGGTTAAACCCTCTTGTATTTTTTTTTTTTTCATTTGCAAAACACCAGCTCAGCAAATGAACAAAGAGTCAGCCCTTTACAGGACTACAGAGTTATAAAAACAAAACTTATGGAGTCCTACCTTTTCAGCTAACTCAGCTGCATTGAGTTTGGGGTCGTATGGAATGGGGTCACCCAAGTAGGTGCGAAACTTGACTGGAAATCCTCCATAAATGGGTGCTATCGGTAGGCGAAATCTCTCATATACCCAGCGGTAAAATCCTGAATGAATTTCGAGATGAATTAAAGATTGAATCATTGAGCTCTTTCATAATCTATTCAGATTGCTATTTACAACTGTGTGAAAGTTCAGTTTTTTGTCCATGACTCACTTAATGTTCCAAGAGAGCGAAATCCCTCCCTCAGATTTTGAGTAAACATGGGTATAACTGGCTATAGGGACAAAACAGACTCTTAGTATTTTGGCTATTGCTACAAATATGCCCCAGCGACTTAAGACTGGTTTTGTGCTCCAGGGTCACATATATAGTTTTAAACGTTGGAAATAATAAATGTCACTTGAGCATCAGATCAGCATATTAGTATGATTTCTGAAGTAATGGCTGCTGAAAATGCAGCTTCTCACAAGAAAAAGGTAGAAATGTTGAATATAAAAGTTTAAAGACCTACATCAGGTCTCCCACATCCATTCTGAAAACAAAACAAAAAGTTTTAAAGAAGGTTATTATTCTCTGGTGGTAGAATGGGATGAGATGTGGCTACTGTTCTTATGAAATAAATTTTACTAAAAAACCTTGTACACCAGAAATGATTCATTCATAGATACCAATTTGGGGTGTCCTTTATTATACAAGCATTCTCTCACTGTGTACACCTGCATATATGATGAATGGCGATCACCACTCTTGGGTGGAACGTTCCCTTAGGGGACGGTGTAAACAAATGGTGCTAGAGTATGTTGTGTAGTCAACAGTAGGTCAGGACTTGTCGGGACGTTGTAGAGGTTAAACCCTCTTGTATTTTTTTTTTTTTCATTTGCAAAACACCAGCTCAGCAAATGAACAAAGAGTCAGCCCTTTACAGGACTACAGAGTTATAAAAACAAAACTTATGGAGTCCTACCTTTTCAGCTAACTCAGCTGCATTGAGTTTGGGGTCGTATGGAATGGGGTCACCCAAGTAGGTGCGAAACTTGACTGGAAATCCTCCATAAATGGGTGCTATCGGTAGGCGAAATCTCTCATATACCCAGCGGTAAAATCCTGAATGAATTTCGAGATGAATTAAAGATTGAATCATTGAGCTCTTTCATAATCTATTCAGATTGCTATTTACAACTGTGTGAAAGTTCAGTTTTTTGTCCATGACTCACTTAATGTTCCAAGAGAGCGAAATCCCTCCCTCAGATTTTGAGTAAACATGGGTATAACTGGCTATAGGGACAAAACAGACTCTTAGTACAATAAAACCGGTTTGTATGAAAGGAGCAGAAGAAGAGGGACAGTCACTTACCACTTTAGAGTCAATGGCCACTTGTGCAAATCCTTTGCGTTTGCCCCAGAGCAGAGGGTATGTCTCGTCGCTGAACAGGGCCTCCCGAACTCCTCCAGGAGAGATGCCCAGGAGGTGGCCGTTCCGCAGGGCCTTCACACACTCCTCCTGCGGCCCGTGGATCACACTGAACACCTCCAAGAGAAGCTTAAACCCTGTCATGGTCATTATACAGACAATATGAGCACAATTAAAGGGTTAGTTCACCCAATAATTTAAATTAGGCTGCGTTTTACTCACCCCCGAGGCATCCTAGGTGTATATGACTTTCTTCTTTCAGACGAATCCAGTCAGAGTTATATAAAAAAAATGGTCTTTGATCTTTCAAGCTGTTTCATGGCACTCAGCGGGTGTTGCATTGCTTCAGTCCAAAAGAAGTTAAATTAAAAGCACCCATCCATAAAAAAAAAAATGTCTCACACGGCTCCGCTTCCTTTGCTAAAGTAAGGAAACTTTGCTTCCTTTACTCCTGTTAACAAACGTTGGTTTTCACGAGACTCACTGGCACATGCGCAATGCTGACCTCAGACGTCATCCTCCCGGAGCTGCTTCCGTGTACAACTGTTGGCGCAAGCTACATTAAAGTGATTATTATGTTTTGAATATGGATATTTTTCTTACAAAAAAGCATCGATTCGCTACAGAAGGTCTTTGTTCACCCCCCGGAGCCGTGTGAGACACTTTTTTTTAATGGATGGGCGATTTTTATTTAACTTCTTATGGACTGAAGCAATGCAACACCCTCTGAGTGCCATGAAACAGCTTGAAAAATCAAAGACAATTTTTTATATAACTCCGACTGGATTCGTCTGAAAGAATAAAGTCATAGACACCTAGGATGCCTTGGGGGTGAGTAAAACGCAGCCTAATTTTCATTTTTGGGGGTAACTAACCCTTTAATTAAAGTAAATTTAAAAATATATAAATATCAATCAGAGTGTGTGTGTGACCTTGTTGAATTTACTGAAGGTAAAATATCGAAAGGAATTTCAGAATGTAGAATAACTTTACTACAATGCCTTGACAGAAGTTAGTCAGTGCTTCTTGAAAAGATACATATTTATGTTTAAGGTTATAAATAAAGCATTTGTGTTATGCAACATAATGCAATAAATCATTTGAATAAAGTGAAATTGTTGCTATTTTAAAAACTAATGGCAGATAAAGTTGTAGGACACGTTTTGTCCCAAAATTCAGTTAATCACAATGAAATTAGGTACTGAGTAATGACTCTTTCATGGGCAAAATGAGGCTATGAAATTAGTTTTTACCTGGGACCTTGAACAGAAAATGATCAGCCACCGAATGACAAGTTCTTCCCTTTTGAATGATAACACTTGCCAAGAAATAATAGTAGTCTACAGGAATAGCTCCATGATAGTAGACTATAAGAGCAGGTCCTTCATCTGGAATCTTTTCTAAACCATGGATTTCATAACCTGTCACAAAATACATACCTAATTAATCAGGGGGAAATTATTTTTCTTTTTTGAACTTTAAAACTTTTTTGTGAAGTATGAAACATCGCAAGACCTTTCATGAAATAACATGGAAATTAATATTTGACAGTGCAAACTAAAATTATGGTCCAAAAGTGACAGTAAGGACATCTATAATGTTACAAAGATTTCTAGTTCTAATAAATATTTTCGAACTTTGTTTATTGAAGAAAAAGAAATTATCACCGTTTCAACAAAAATGTTAAGCTGTTTTCAACATTGATAACAAGAAATGTTTCTTCAGCACCAAATCAGCAAATTCCGATTTTTCGTTAGTGTGATCTGCCGATACCGATTTTTGCCGATTCCGATTTTCTTTCTAATAACTATAATTGACAGCATATACAAACAAAAATCTACTTTTCTTCAACGCAAAGTTTTATTTTCATAAAAA
>NW_015537985.1:968587-979048 GCF_001515605.1 Sinocyclocheilus anshuiensis | reverse complement strand
GCTACAAGTGCCTGCACTTCAGCGTCCGTCCATCTATCGCTGTTCTCCATACTTGCGAAATAAGTTGACAACATTTACAGTATGTTTACACGGCGTCTTAAATCATGGCGAGTGAGGGCGTTTTTGTATGCTGTAAAAATTAAATACAGATTAATGCTTACCATTAAAGTTATAAAACTTATTCAGTCAAGGGCAGAAAATGATTTTCTTTGTCTTTTGTTCTTTGATCAACATGACAGATAGCAGCAGGAGAGTTTATCCACGGACCCAATATACTGTTACACAACATGCGTTCTCTTTCTCAACTATTTAACGTTCCAAAACTGACTGTGTTTAACTGGATACCAAGACGGGCATTTTGACATAATTTTGTATGTATTTGAACGTTTTAGCGCAGTTAGCCACTCATTTTGGTATTTGTGGCTCACAAGCTGTTTGAGACTGAGCGCGGATTGTGCGCTCCACTAAAAAACCCGAAACCTGCGGGAATGACTATAATGCGCAATACAAGCACTATTTAACCGGAGCGAATGAGACGTGTGTGAGAGAGAGAAGGGGTCGTCGGAGAGATGAGAGTGAGAATGCACGGCTGATGTTATTGCCTGTGCTGCTGGTAACAAAACGGATCGGCTCGAAATCGGAAAGAAGTGAGACTGACCGACCGATCACCGATCCGGGCCGATCATGAGGAAAATCGGACGATTCCGATCCCTGGACGATCGATCGGTGTATCGCTACTAAAAATCACAATTTAATGCCAGGAACATCAAACCATCATTGATTGTTCTGTCAAAGGATAAGATGGTTTAGGGCCGGAGGAAAAAAAAAACCATCCATAGCCTGATAATACGCATGTATATAATATGTCAAATCTTGCATCACGTCTTTAGACTTTTATTAAGTCTAAAGACAAGTCTAAAGTGACATCACTTTTTAATTATGATTTGACTATTCCTGTCTATCACTTAAAAATCTAATTAACAACACAGTGGATGCAAGTATGTGAGCACCATGAAAAATCCCAGACCAAAGTAGTTGAATTTAAATAAGATAACAATCCAGATCTCAATTAATGCAGATAAAAATAAAAAGCAAATCCATTACATACCGTGCCAAATAGCTCCATGTCCATCCCATAGGGTTGCCAGAGTTTTTCTTGCACCATCCCACAGGTTATTGGAATAAGCTTCCCTCAACTGGTTCTTACGTTTGTACACATGGAGGAAGAGTATGGACAGATAGAGGAGGATGACTATGAGAAAAGGCAGGATGAAGACTATGGCTAGAGGTGTGAAAACCCAGAGCAGATACTCCAAGAAACTGAGGTAGTCTTCGAGCTGCCCGAGCCCTGCCTCCCACACATGAACTAAGCAGGAGAAGAAGCTGACGGATCCGTTCTCAAACAGACAGGACTCATTCCCACTGGACATGCTTCTTCACTGTGAGCCTCTCCCAGTGGCAGATGGGCTGAGCAAGGCAACAATCTGCCAAAGGGGAGACCTGGGTATGAAAGACACAAACTGTCAAACGCAGACATTAAGATGGCATTAAAGCTGAAGTGTGTCATTTTTATGAAATTAGAACACTTTTCCTATCCAGGTTTAATATGCCGAGTCAAACATCGAAGAAAACAAAAACACTATGATTCTGTGGTGCTATCAAAACATTGCTGCTTGTTTTAGCATCCCAAACAGCCACAGGAACTTTGGCTCAAAAGAATTGTCTTCTAAAATAAATTAATGAATGAACGAATGAATGAAAAAAAAAAATACAATGATTTTTGTGTGTTCTAAAGCAACACGGACCTACATGAATGGGTCAAACTTATTGAAATGAACGGACTAATCACTTTTATACATATGCAAGACTTAAAAATTGCGTATGAATAAGCGTGTGCTTTAGTTTCCAGCCATCAAGCTTGAAAAAGGGAAAATAATCAACTCAATCAATCAATAATAATCATTTTAAAGTATTAAAGCTACAATATTACAGAAAAAATAGACTTTACCACATGGTTATGTATTATATAAGTCATTTTGGGATTGAATTTCCAGCAAAAGTAACTGCTTTGTAAAATATAAAGCTACTCTGATATAAAATCACAATATAAATATTACAGCAATGGTTGATTGTTGATAATGTAAGGTAAATGATACTTTGTTCCTTCAACCTATAAGCTTTTAAACGTAAACTAGCGTAAATTTATATTAGTATTTATAAAAAAAAAAAATGTATATTTATAAAAATGATATTTATACTAAATTTGTATCTCATTTCACAAGCCACAGGACTCGGCCAATAGCGTGAGTCTGGGGCGGGGTTATCTGTTTGTCCAACCAATAGCAGACGGGTGACTGTTTGACAACAATCATCACATTTGCAGTGAAATTCAATGACACCAGTGGCGTCTAGAAATGACACACTTCAGCTTTAACTCGCAAATCTAATTCTAGTCATTTGATGAATTGTTTAAAAAATATATATTTTAAAAAAAAAAGCACCAAGGAAAAACAAAACAAAAAAACAAACCTTCTCCAACGAAAATGTGTTGCTAGGCCAAACATACCAACCTCACAACGGTGCCCTAAAATTAAACAACGTCGATGACAGTTAAGTTGTACCTACTCATTCTGTTAATTCATCCCCAGTCACAGGTGAGACTGCTGTACAGCATCATTTACATGAACACTGTTAAACACATGAACGACGACATGGAAAGGCGTACAGTAGCATTAAACCGTTCTGTCACAGTGGATAGCGATCATAGACAAACAAACCTTACAACAGCTCCAGATTTTGATGAGCTGTCACACACTTCTTCAAAATTACACACCTTATCACTCGAAAAACTAAGCATATAGATGGATGTTTTAGAAGAAGCGTATAAAAATAAGATTTTCTCAAATCTACTTACATTATGATACCTCAATGTAATAGACACTGCTGCCCTCAATAAGTGTTTACCTTCCTGACTGAACCGGCTCTCTTTACATGTGACACAAACAGGAAACAGCGCATGTCAATGTCCGTGACTGGGCGAAACATTTCATAATAAAAGTCTTAAACCCTCATAAATGCCATATCTGTATTGAACATTTCTGTCTTTTAACTTGACGGGCAGTTTCCAAAGCACGAGGGGGGAAACTCGCATAGCGAGATTTAAGTGTGTGTATAAATTAGATGTTGTAGTAGTACTTTTAATAACCCTCGTTTTAATTCATCTGTATATTTATATGTCGCTATATATTTCGCGGTAGTTGTTATTTCTAATGCCCGGTTAAAAGAGTAAAGATAAGACAGGTTTGTAGAAAGGTCTTGGGTAGATCCTGTTGACAGGTGTCATTCATGCGTCTGTCATCATGATTGATTACGGCGAGCGAAATGTTCCTCTAGCTGATATCATCTTCTATCAGGGCGAAGAGAGAGAGATGACAATACACTGCTTGTGCTCCAGAGCTTACGTCAAGTATGTATTCAAGATTACGTGTGATATGATCAACTGCTAGAATAGGCATGCTATTTTATCAAGTTAACTGCGTTCAGAAAGTTACATTTTAAATCACCGTTGCTGTGGTGTTTGTACCGCCCTAGAACTGACTGGTTTGCATGTCTCAACTGGCCTCAGCAGCAGAGAAGTGCCCAAAATGAGCCAACAGAACAGATTAGACTGGAAGAGCAAAAAAAAAAAAAAAAAAAAAGATCTGCTCCATATTACTTGTGATCACATAGATCTAAAGTCGTAAATATAGATAGTGAGCTAAACTTTGTAAACCCTCACTGTGTAACACTGACTACTAGGTTGACATGGGAGGTTGCCTGTTTACTGTTGTGAATGGTGAACACATTTTCTCTTGTTTTCATCTGCAGTGATCGAGAATTGTATCGGTCAGATTCTAAAGCCATCCTGAATCAGACTGACAGTCAATTGCAAGGTACGGTTTCTTGTTAGCATCTGATTACATATGAACAAAATGACTGTTTACATACTGACTTCCTGACAATGTATTTAGCCCAGTGGGCCTCAATAAACTTCCAAGGGGGCATTGGGACTTTAAATTATTTGAAATAAGACAAAACAAGCATTGACATAAACTAAAACTATTTAAAAATCAAGATATTTTATAATCAATATAATTCACTCCCTCAACAGCTGGAAAAGGTAAATTTAAGGTCATTTTAAAAGCGTAACCCGGAAAATCATGTAAATTATGTAAGTTATGTAAGTTTTTATTAAAACTCCATGGGGGTTTTTAAAATGAATATACATGTTTCTAGTTATGATTCATACTTTTTATTTCCCTTAAAGAGACAAAACTATACACTCCATTTTAGAGATTGTAGGTATATCAAACCTCATCTAACCCACCAATAAAATATGCTTCAGACACAAGTATGCATAGATTGCTAGATCAGATCAAGATTAAAATGAGGTAAAAGACAAAAAAAGAGCAAAAAGTGGATCACAAAATAAGAATTATTCTTATGGTGTGTCTCACCACCAGGTTGCTACCTCATATGCTCAATAAATGTTAATCCCAACCTACTGCTATAAACATCCATGTTGACCAGTAACCTGTAAGACACGTTCCTCATATGCCCCCACCTACATTTTAATAGCTGCCAAGTTTTAAAATATTTTATTGGGTAGAAATTTTTTTTTTTTTTTTATGTTTGTAAAAAATCCTTAATCCTTATCCAATAAATCACAAACACCAGGAAAATTCATGAGGCCTTTGAATATTGTTGTGGACAATGGGGGTACTTGGAGTCAAAAAGGTTGAGAACCTCATTTAGCCTTGATGTTTTTTCTTGATTTTCACTTGAAATTTTCACTTGAAAATACCTTCAACGGGTTATGGTCAGGATATAGCTTATAATGCTCAAATAGCTACACATTACACTTAGATTTTTTTTTTTCAGTAGATTTTGAAGCTAATGATGGGGAAGAGCTTTTGGAGGACCTTAGCTGTTCTGTGGATGATGAGGAGGAGGAGGAGGAGGAGGAGGAGGAGGAAGAAGAGGCTGTTGATGATGAAGAGACCATGCTTATGGCCAGTTTGGGGCTTCCTGTGGAGTTTGCCAGTTCATCAAAACAGAGGAAAGCTGTATGTCTGTTAGATGCATTATGATCTTGATGTTATATTGGAAAACCACTTCTGTCCATTTATGTCAACATTGCTAATATTAATGCTCATGCAAAAAGTCTTAGGCCCTTGTCCCTAGTCCTTTGAGTCCTCCACACTTTGGAGTCGTAATGGTGCATGGACTACTGGGTAGTAGACTGTTGTGACGTGACTAGTGTCTACTTTGAGTGTGCATGTCAGCTTTATAGGGTGTGCTCTTGAGCACACATCTAAACCATAAAAGTACAACTGAGACATCTGTTTTTCTGTTCTTTGTAAAATAGAAGGTTCAAAAGAACAGCATTTATTTGAAATATAAACATTTATAAATGCTTTTTTTGTAACATTAAAATTGTCTTTACTTTCGTTTCGATCAGTTTAATGTGTCCTTGTTGAATGAAAGTATTAATTTCTTATCCCATACTTTTGAATGGTAATATATACTACAGTTTCCACATAAATATTATGCAGCAAAAACGGTTTTTAACATTGATAATAAAAATAAATGTTTATTGAGCACCAAATCAGAAATCAATGAATGTTTGGCTAGCTTTGCATCACAGGAATGCATTATATTTTAAAATAAATTAAAATAGTTATTAAATTAAGTAATTAAAATTTTAGATCCATCCATTTGATATATATATATATTATTATTCAACAATACAAAATAATAATTGTAATAACATAAATTATATTATTTTAAAGTTTTAATGTCCTTGATTCTTGATTCGTTAATGTTTGTTGCCTTTTCCTTTTGCATGGGCCCCTTTACACCTGGCATTAACATACATTTTGTATTCAAATAGTGTCTGCATATTCTTTAACTGGGCTGTGTTTGCAAATAATGAAAAAGTGCATTAGCATTTACACCTTTGTCAAATGTGGTTCAGTGATCTTATCACAATGTGTCTCAGGTACATTTACACTTGGCTTTTAATATATGCATGTAAATGGCATGTTAATACCCAGATGGGAAAGGGCCTTGTGAGTATGGATTATCCTGTGCAGTGAAGCCGCTCACTTGCAATCTGTTTTTGTAAATTTTCATTGAAGACTGTTACTGTGAAGCTTTACCCCATTTACTTTAGGAAATTGCTTGGCTGTAGCCCAAACTAATGATTGTTTCTCATCTTTAAGGGCCAAGTTTTAGTGAGACCGAAGAACAAAAGAACCATCAATCATTTGGAAGCCCCCATAGATTATGCCGATACACACAATGACTCTGAACAGAAACAGCAGTGTGCTGTGAGTGACATCGCTGAGACCCCCGCTGAACAGACGTGTCCCACATCAGAGGAGGCCTGGCTGAGCTACTGGCAGCAGCATGGGGAGGGTCTGCTGTGGCAGAGCTGGCTGGAGAAACAACCTGAAATCTCCAGCAGTACAGCACAGGAATGTTCCCGCTCAGAGGCAGACTGGGACGAGCACTACCAACAAACATACCAGTACTACTGGGAACAGTTTCACTACTGGGCCGCCCAGGGTTGGATAGTGGATGAGACCTACAGCCCCACCGCTGCTTCTGAGGAATATCAGGGCATCCGAGGAGAAACAGAGGCACTCAAGTCGAATCGGATAGAAGAAAGATCGAGTGTTACTCATCTCATAAACAGCCTGAGCTTACTGAATGAGGAAGTTGACAGCGAGGTTGGCGACCAGCAGTTTTTGGTCTGTAACTGTGCTGATGAGCCCTGTGATGGTGGAAACCGCAAAAGGCCATCGTCACGTACAGCGTGCACTGACAGTTCTGGTTAGTGCATGTATTTTGATAATCAAGGTCTCTGTGTATTAGCTATGGGGACTGTGGTGTTCCTGCAGTGATGCTGAACCCAAATATGTCAACACCTTCCTGCTCCATGACCTACTTTCAGCGTATTGAATCTAGTGCAGTTGTGATATGTTCAAATTTATTTTGTCAGTCACAGCAGTGTGTGCTCAATTTTCTGCCATTCAGAACGTAAACGATGTTCAGACATTTTTCTAAATTAATTTTTTACTTTCAGCGTATTGAATCTAGTGCAGTTGTGATATGTTCAAATTTATTTTGTCAGTCACAGCAGTGTGTGTGTGCTCAATTTTCTGCCATTCAGAACGTAAACGATGTTCAGACATCTTTCTAAATTAATTTTTAAAAAACACGCGTAGAAAAATCCAATGATTATTAACCCCCTCCTAGCTTTAACATGCTTAAAATACAACAACAACAAAAAAATGATGTTAACCTTTACTTTCCCTCATGTCGTTCCAAACCTGTGGGATTTTATTTCTTCTGGGAACACAGAAAATATTTTGAACACTGTTTTGGTAACCAAACAGTTGTGGTTACCATTGTTTGTTTGTTTTTTATTTAATGGACAAAAAATAAACACTGAGACATTTATCAAAATATCTTATTTTATTTTCCACAGAAGAAAGAAAATCATACAAGTTTGGAATGACATGAGGATGAATAAATGATAACAGAATTTAAATTTTGGAGTTTGTCATGTAATTCCAATTAAGTCTGTGTGGGGAAAATGCTTATTCTTATATGCATTTGTGCATATTTTAAAGAGCATTTTTAGAGTATTGATTGTGTTTATGACAGGAAGAAATGGCAAAACTGCTTTTTTTTTTTGCTGTAACAAATATATAAATCCAATTTGGACAAAAGGGTTGCAAAAGTAAGAGGTATTTGTGATCTTAGTTGAAAAAAAAATTACATGTTCACGAATCATGCAAAGTGAAATAACCAAAAAATTACACAAAGCTTGTATTGACTTTTTTTTTTTTTTTGGTGACTTTTTAACCTTCAACTTATAAAATACAACAACAACAAAAAAATGATGTTAACCTTTACTTTCCCTCATGTCGTTCCAAACCTGTGGGATTTTATTTCTTCTGGGAACACAGAAAATATTTTGAACACTGTTTTGGTAACCAAACAGTTGTGGTTACCATTGTTTGTTTGTTTTTTATTTAATGGACAAAAAATAAACACTGAGACATTTATCAAAATATCTTATTTTATTTTCCACAGAAGAAAGAAAATCATACAAGTTTGGAATGACATGAGGATGAATAAATGATAACAGAATTTAAATTTTGGAGTTTGTCATGTAATTCCAATTAAGTCTGTGTGGGGAAAATGCTTATTCTTATATGCATTTGTGCATATTTTAAAGAGCATTTTTAGAGTATTGATTGTGTTTATGACAGGAAGAAATGGCAAAACTGCTTTTTTTTTTTGCTGTAACAAATATATAAATCCAATTTGGACAAAAGGGTTGCAAAAGTAAGAGGTATTTGTGATCTTAGTTGAAAAAAAAATTACATGTTCACGAATCATGCAAAGTGAAATAACCAAAAAATTACACAAAGCTTGTTTTTTCTTTTTTTTTTTTTTTGGTGACTTTTTAACCTTCAACTTATATTTTTGGGAGTTGGCCTGCTCGATATGCTCCGACAGAGCCACCTGTGATCATGATGTCATCATCACACTGTCGGCATCACAACATCATAAAGCCAGAATTCAGTTTGCTGTATCACAACGCCCCCTGTATAAAAGCAGATCATTTTTCCCAGAGGTCTTTTTTTTGCAGCCTAAGTTTGGCTCTGCCTGAATGTTTAATGCATCATATCAAAAAAGTCAGCTGTTGAATGAAAGGAGCATGTGACTTTGGCCTATGCATTTTTAATGCTGGTAAATGTGAAAGAGAGCACAGGCTCCTGGGTGCTCGAACTGATCACAATCCACTCGCAGTCGCTCTAAAAATGGCTCTTGTCATCCTGATTGTCAGGCCAAGACTGACCCCATCTGAACAGCACCACTGGAACGGCTTTTTTTTTTTTGCTGTATACATCAGGCAGTATAAGACACATTATTTTATGATGTTAACATAGCTATTATTAAAAGTAAACTGAAAGTTTGTGATTTCAGATGGCAGCATGAAACAGACCTCTGCGCCATTGAGTAATTGGTGTGGACAGCCCATAAAAAGCAGATCTAACGATGAGGATCAGAGTGATGATGATGAACCTCCAGGGAACAGACGAGCTAAAGTGAAGGGAGCGTAAGCTGCCGTCCTGTTATTAAGTCTACTGCATTATATCAGATTACATAATTAATGATTCTGTAAAGATTTCGGTTTCAAATAAATGCTGTTATTTTGATGTTATTTTATTTTGTTACTTTCTCTTCATCAAGGAATCCTGAACACTTTCTACAAAAATATATGTGTGTGTGTGTATATATATATACACTGTACATTTACATTTAGATTTGTATTATTATATTTATTCAAAGTGTTTATTTTTATATATTAATACATTCATAGCATATGGGTTTGGAACATCTTGAGCCGAGTAAATAATGACAAAATTATAATTTTTGGGTGAAAGACTATATAAGATTATATAATACAGTGCAGTTTAAATGGCTGCTGTGCCCACAGTCATGAGCTGGATGTTGAGGAGCTTGCGGAGGTGCCGGTTGAGGAGGCGTGGGATGCTCTCGGTCTGAGATGTGGTCCACAGCCCAAGTAAGACCCCAGACAGAGGCTAGACACCCCTTTAGTGCATTGAAAACAAGCAGGGCCTTTATTAACATCCAAATGCTTTTTCTCTTGGCAGGTTTGACAGCGTTGTGAAGCTGAAACAAGGCCAAGCTCCATATGCTGGCAGAAGGAGTGAGGAGAACAGAAAGCCTCCCAAGGAAAGAAAAAAAGCAGCCTGCAAAATCAACAAGCACATCTTCTTTACTGATGATGGACCACAAACCACAAAGCCACAGATCAGCAAAGTCCTTCAGAAAGTAAGCTGTTTTTTTGCTTCGTGTGCATTTCATTTTTGAAGAAATAAGTCATCCAAGTTCAAATATGAAGGAGAAAAACGAAAACAGAATTTCAATTCTTTGCTGAACGATTAATCCGTGTATCATTCGATCATTCGTTTTTTGATTTAACATTGACAGTAGAAAAATGAGAAAACGGCTCCTTTTTCGTTTTTTCGTTTTTTTCCAAAAAACGAAAAACGAGAATTCAGCTTAAATTTTCGTTTTTCGTTCAGGGGTAGAAAAATGAATAAACAGCTTGAATATTCGATTTCTACACGTGGGTGGGAATTAAACGGCCCTTTCTGCTGATTGGTCAGCTGAAGATCAAACCGTGCCATCATCAGTTCTTCTGCAGTATCACGCAGCAGAATAATAGTCCTCCACTGCTGCAGTTGTATGGATTAATAACCCATTTTATTGCAGCTACATTTCATTTTTTTCTCATTAAACAGACTAATGAATAGCTCGACACAACTCGTACCGGGGCAGAGTCTAGACAGTTCTTTCTTCTGTGTAGACCAG
>NW_015537985.1:965724-966310 GCF_001515605.1 Sinocyclocheilus anshuiensis | reverse complement strand
GTGTATCATTCGATCATTCATTTTTTTATTTAATATTGAAAGTAGAGGCTCCTTTTTCGTTTTTCGTTTTTTCGTTTTTTTCCAAAAAACGAAAAACGAGAATTCAGCTTAAATTTTCGTTCAGGGGTAGATAAATGAATAAACAGCTTGAATATTCGATCTCTACGTGTGGGCGGGAATTAAACGCCCCTCTCCGCTGATTGGTCAACCAAACATTACAACATAATCATAGTCCTAAAAAAATTAAACAAAAACATAAGAGTCCTCCGCTTCTATTGATTCTTAACATGTTTATTTCTACTACATTTGATCTCTTTCTCTTCATCAAACAGCCAGATTAATGAATGGCTTCTGTGTAGATATAAATTCTATTCTTTGCATCAGCTGGGCATGGCAGGGTATGATATGACAGCTGTCATAGCCTATGCTGCTCACCCAGTAAGTCTGCTTGTTTAATTAAGAAATTAATGAATTCATTTGTTTAAAAATAAATATTTTAAACACTAAGACAAAAAGGAAAGAATAATAAATTGACTTGGGTATATATAGGCCTATGTTCACGCAAGAACTGTCATTCTTACTGACA
>NW_015537985.1:948926-965216 GCF_001515605.1 Sinocyclocheilus anshuiensis | reverse complement strand
ATTTTATTATTCTTTCCTTTTTGTCTTAGTGTTTAAAATATTTATTTTGAAACAAATTAATTAATTAATGAATTAAACAAGCAGACTTACTGGATGAGCAGCGTAGGCTATGACAGTTGTCATATCATACCCTGCCATGCCCAGCTGATGCAAAGAATAGAATTTATATCTACACAGAAGAAAGCCCTGTCTAGACTCTGCCCCAGTATGAGTTGTGTCGAGCTATTCATTAGTCTGTTTGTTTGATGAAAAAAGATTAAATGTAGTTGCAATAAATGCGTTAAGAATCCATACAACTGCAGCAGCAGAGGACTATTATTCTGCTGCGTGATACTGCGGAAGAACTGATGAAGGCACGGTTTGATCTTCGGCTGACCAATCAGCAGAAAGGGGCGTTTAATTCCCACCCACATGTAGAAATCGAATATTCAAGCTGTTTATTCATTTTTCCACCCATGAACGAAAAACGAAAATTTAAGCTGAATTCTCGTTTTTTCCTTTTTTGGAAAAAAAACAAAAAAAAACAAAAAAGGAGCCATTTTCTCATTTTTCTACTTTGAATATTAAATAAAAAAACGAATGATCGAATGATACACGGATTCATCAGGTCAGCCAAAGACAATTTTGAATGTTACAGCTGCAGTGAGTAGATTAGATTTAATACCTTTTGGGATGCAGTGTTCTAATGAACACACTTTTTAATTTTAAAAGTAATATATATTTATAAGTATGAACAAAAATGAAAACAGTGGCATTTAGCTTTAATTATGTCTCACTGATTACGAGCAAAGAAATAAATAAGCAATAAGTGCAAGGCCTATTGCTCAGAGCTGATCATTTTAACAAAAAAAAAATAAGTTTTTGTTTATTTTAACATAAAACAAAGTGACTGTTTACATTAATACCTGCCAGAAATGGGTGATTCATGTACACAGGTACATTACCACACTTTGTTCAGGTACACTAGCATTCAAAACTACGATTTTAAAATGTTTTTGAAAGAGTCTCTTATATTCACTAAGGCCGCATGTATTTGATAACAATAGAGTAAAAAACAGTAATATTGTGAATTATTATTATAATTTAAAGAATATATTTTCAAATGTAATTTATTCCTGTAATGGCGAAGCTGAGTTTTCAGCATCATTACTCCAGACTTCAGTGTCACATGATCCTTCAGAAGTCATTCGGATATGCTGATTTGGTGCTCAAGAAATTATTTTTAATATTAATGTTGAAAACAGTTCTTCTGAATAACATTTTGTGAAAACCATTTTTTTAAGAATCTTTGTTGAATAATACTTTTGTTGAAAGTAAAAAAATCAAAAAATCTTTTTGAACATTATAAATGTCTCTACAGTCACTTATGATCAATTAAATGCATCTTCGCTCAGTAAATGTATTATTTTCTTTAAAAAACCCCAAACTTGGTAATACTGGGTAGTATCAGTATTACCAGTGAGTGGTATGGTTATGGTATGGAATTTATTTGTTTGTTTGTTTGATTTATTTATTAGTTTTATTTTTATTTTTTTAAATATCCCTGTCAGATATGGTTTTTAGACACTCTTCTGGGGGATGAAGTTCTCACTTTTTTGTTGTGCATTTTGTAGTCCCTCATGCTCAAGCTCCTCTATACTACTAGGCACTCAGCTGTATGGTCTGTCAACAGCGGTACTTTAACTGAATGATGAAATGCGTATGTTTGTGTTGTTCCCTGAGGTTTTATTGATGCATGGATTTTGTGGGCTTTCATGTAAGATGGATCATTCTAGTCGCCTTGTTACAGATCAGTGAAGCCCAGTGTAAATTGTTCTGAGTTCGTGTGTCTGTGTGTGTGTGTGTGTGTGTGTGTTAGAGGAGAATAGGGTAGATAGAGAGTGGGCATAGAGCCAGCAGGAGTGGTGAGGCTGACACTTTATGCAGTCTGCACAGAGCTGCTTCATTTACCCCCACCCCATCACAGCTTACTGCATGCCGTCAGCCCCCGTCAGAAAGACAGAACCGCTCCAGTCTCACCCCTGACACTAACACACACGTTCCCAGCTGTCAAACACACACAGGACAGGTTCAAATGCTTGGTCATCATCACTGGCATGTTGAATATTCAAGAAGAAAAGAGATTGTTTGAATTGTTGTTTTCAACCCACCAGTGCATCTAGTCATCTTATGGATGGACTTTTTCAAGGTGAATTTCTGAGTTTAGTGCCAAACCCCCAGCAGCCAGCTTAGGTTTCATGTAAGGCTGGATTTTAGCCAGTGAAGAGACTAGACCAATTTACTGCAGTGCTCTAGAATTGATTTCTCTGTAGCACAAATTGATCTGGTAGAGGACAAAAACTTTACTGCATCAGGCATTATCACTAGTATCTTTTCAGGCTGGATGCCTAAACAAGACTTTGTTTGGGCATCTTTTACACATTGAGGCCTGCAGTTCTGCTGCTTTTAGTGGTGCCAGCTAAGGCTGTTTTCTTTTTAATGCCAGGGACCCATCAGATTAAATGAAGTAGTTTTTATTGTAATGTAAGAAGCTTGTGTCTGCCACTTTTATACTTTTATTTTAAACTACACTGATGAAAAAAAGCCTTTGGTGGAGATAAAGCAGTAAAATAAATAAATAAATTGCAAGGACCCCAAATATGATGATCCTTGGAATGAACTCTGTTATTTATTTATTTTTTTATTTTTTAAGAAATGAATGCTTTTGTTCAGCAAGGACACATTAAATTGATGAAAAAATGACAGTAAAGACTTTTACATAGTTACAAAAGATTTATATTTCAAATTAAGCCTGTTCTTTTGAATTTTCTATACAATAAAGAATAATGGGGGGAAAAAACTTATCATGGTTTACACAAAAATGTTAAGCAGCACAAATGTTTCTTCAACAAATCAGCAGATTAACATGATTTCTGAAGGATCATGTGACATTGAAGACTCGAGTAATGACTGAAGAAAATTCAGTTTTGCCATCACAGGAATAAACTAAAACTAATTAAATAGAAAGCAGTGGTTTTAAATCATAACACTGTTTCACAATATTACTGTTTTTTTGTTTTTTTTTGGGATCAAATAAATGCAGCCTTAGTGAGCATAAGAGACTAATTTCAAAACCATTCAAAATCTTAACTTTTGAACATTTGTAACAATGATAACAGTGTATGTTTTTTCCCAATATTAGAATATAAAATAATCATTTCCATTTGGATTACGATTGCTTTGCATAGCCCTTTTAATAATACATTATAATAAATTGTAATAATAAATATAATAAATTGTTTCAAAGCAGCATTACAGGAAATGGTGCCTAGTATAACTGGTGATTAGACCTGTTCCTTACTATAAAAGCTCTATATTCTCTCATACCCTCACAGGTCCAGAGTTTTCTTCAGCAGTTTCAGACTGATGCTGACTCTGAGGAGGTGACCCCGGCTTCCATGCCTGAAGCCCTTACTGTGCCATGTGAGAGAGCAGAAGATGGAAGTCTACCTACACGACAGGAAGCAGAGTGTGAGAAGACTCCTCAGCAGCAACATCAGCAGAACATTCAGCCAGAGCCAGAAGAAAGACAGAACAGCGATTCAGATCCCCGAGGAGAGCTGCAGCCCTTGGACGTCCCTGACTTCTTACTCCCTGAGGGAGGTCAGCATTTAGTGCCCTGCTTTTACATGATACAAATGAGATAATCACAGTCTGCGCTCCTGTAACATACAAGCCAACCATTAACACAGTTAGGCTTCTCATTTACCGTTCAAGGCAATTTGACGTAATCATCCTGTTGACTTCCCCAGCAGAGAGCGTGCAGGCCTTAAAAAAGAACAAGAGAAGGAACAGGAAAAGGAGAAAGGATGTGGAGATGCCACCTGAGATTGCAGCAGAACCTGAGCTGGCCAAGTACTGGGCACAGCGCTACCGTCTGTTTTCCAGGTTCGATGAGGGCATCAAACTTGACCATGGTGAGTCAGCACAAAGCCACCATCTTTATTTTAGGCAATTCATTGCTTTTATTCAATTAGCAGATGCTTTTATCCAAAGCAACTTCATTGCTGCAGCACCAGGGACATTAACAGTGGAATATTACAAAGATAGCCAACCTATTGAACTAGAAATGAATTATTCTTCATAGATCTGGCTGATAAAGCTGTGTATGTCAACATTTTCTTTTGATGTCTTTTGATGTTTTATAAACCATAATTTCAAACAAAGCCATTGTAGCAGATTACAATTTTAGAACTAAAACACAGTAAAAGTAGATGAAGTAGTCAAGTTTTCCACTAAAAGAATATTTAAACAATTTAATTGCACCAATACAACAATGCAAATATACAGCATAGAAATAAAAAACATAGAAATTAACATTTAAATGGAAAAAAATGTGCCCTGAAATGCTTTGGTGAGATTTCATTACACCAAATACACAAAATAATGTTATTTTTAGCAGCATCATATGACCCCTTTAATGATGGCACAAATGAATTGTTGAGTTATGAATAGATTAATTGAAATGAGCCGTTTGAATTGATTAGCAGGAAACCCCCCAATACTGATGTTTAAATCTTAACGCTCTCATACTAAAACCATGAGAATAGCAGGCATCACAAATGAATGGCATTATTTAGAAAATAGAAATTGTCAAATAAAAAACACATGAAGTCATTGTCACAGTGTTTATTTTATATTGACAAAGAAAATTGCAAATATGTTGCCCAGCCCTAATTCTTCTCAGATTTACACCGATAATGTGATGAGTGAAGCAGGACATTTAACAAAATAGGTAGAGCAGGATTTGACTTGGGAATTGATAGGATGGTGAAACAGACCAAATAGCTATTTGGCTGTACATAAACCAACAGCCTGCAGAACCTCTGTAAGTGACCTCACTGGAAAAGGAAAGTCATTTCAGAGGACGAGCAGTTTTGTTAAAGATGAATAAATATTTATTGTTTGTGGAATAACATGCACTAAAGAATCATTCACAGTAAAACCAGTGACTTTAAATAACAGATAGAGGGACACTCTGAGAACTGAGGGACAGAGTGAGATGTATTTGTGAGGATGTAGCAGCTTAAGGTGTTGGCCGTCTGACTGCGCTGGCTCTGTCTGCAGTGTGTGTGCTGACGCTAGATACCTCCTGCGTCAGACCAGAGAAAAAGGGAGGGAGAAAGCGAGAGGGAGCAAGTGAGAGCAAAGCAGCAGGCAGCTTTTAGAGCGCTTAGGAGAGCACTTTTTTCTTTCCCCACGCTACACTTTGCACAAATAGAGTGCTCAGCCTTGGAGGAGGACAACCTTTAGCTCTGGTGCTTTACCTGTGTTCTCCGCTCCACTGCCGCCTGCAAAGTGGGTCACTCTCTTAACGGACACAGTGTATTAAACGGAACATAAACCTGCTTGTTTATCGCTTTTCGCTTGTCAAATGTTTTCTGGTAAAAGGAATTGTATTTCTGCATATTCTTTTATACTCGTCCTTTTACCATTTTTACCATTTGCTCTTTTTACAATTAATTTTTTGTTGTTTTTATTGAAGAAAGAACAAGAGATGGTGGGGTAAAGGAAATGTGACCAGACGAATTTGAGTACCAAGACTCAATGTGACGAAGCACATGCATTATTATAAAAAAGTAGCAATGCATAAGAAATGAAGACTTGTTTTCATAGATTGTAACTTATGTGTCATTTCCCCCCCCCCCCTTTTTTAGAACTTGATACTTACTTAATATAAATAGAAAAGATCTTCCAGTATAGTAAAACAAAACACACTTATGAATTAATAAATGAATCTTGTATTGAAGATATATTCTCTGAAGATACATTTTCTAAAAGTCTTAATATATTGTGCAGGGTTGCTTCTCATGAACAGCCATCTTATTTTAAGGATTTTTCACATTTTAACTGGGCATTAGACAAAAAAAAATCATTAAGAATATGATTTTTTTTTGTGTGTGTGTGTGTGTGTGTGTGTGTGTAGTGTAGCTTTTGCAAATTCATTTTTTTATTTTGGAGGTGACTTTTGCTAAAGTACCACTTACATTTTCTCCAGAAAATGTAGAATGTAGTTTTTATGATAAAGATTTTCTTCCTGTGAAGTAAGTCACTTTCCTTGTTAAATTTTATTGCACAATAACTATAGTATTGGGTTAGGTTTAAATTTTTAATAGGGCTGATCTTTGGAAAGATGCCTTTTAATCAGCACCAAATGTCAAACGGTTTGCCTTCTGGTACCATGAAAGATCCCATTATTTGGGATTCGAAAATCTCTCCTCATGGACGTTGGATTTCTCTTTGAATTCTCCAAAGTACCATGACTAATGTGTTTTTATACGTCTCTCTCACTTTCGAATCATTACTCTTTCACTAAGCATCTGGAATTCTGTTTGAAAGTGAGATCAGAGCTTCGTATCTATTCACTTATTCATGTCAACAGAGGCAGTAGCCCATAGCCATAGTGAGCCTCTTTTCCTTCAGCACTGCCTGATTGGACAGAGGAGAGCGAGGGGTAGATCAAGAGCGTGGGCTGAATTGTGTATCTCCTGCACCCCCACCCCAGAGAGGAGGGGCGGGTTACCTCAGGGCTACAGAGATGCAAACCCGCTCTTTTTTTTTTTTACTACTGCGATACCCACTGAGAGGAGCTAAACAACAAACACAGCTATGACGTCAACATTATGCCAGTCAAGAGGCAGACTTTTAAATGGAATGAGGAAATTCTGAGTGATTTTTATCAGCATATGACCCCACTAATGACCACTTTAGAGGCTGGAGAAATGAAATATTCCAAGTCAACATGAAATGGCATTCACAAGCCATTTTACTTCTGTAATGTGACATGTCTTTGTAGAACAGGATGTTGAGCTAGGAAGAAAAAAAAGGTTATCCATTTGTTAACATTAACCAGTAGTCTGGAGCCAAAAAAACAACAACTTTTCAGAGACAGAGCAGGGTATTCGCTGTTTTTTTTTCTTTTCTGCATAATAACTTGTTCTAGTGAATTATGCGTAATATAACCAGGAATGTGACTTAAAGTAAATGGAGTAGTTTCCGTTTTCTGAGTCTCACAGGAATCCATCTAGCCACAGTTGCCTTTTAATCTTTTAGTACTTAACATAGTTTTTAATTTGAATGGGGGAAAAAAGTCCATTCAAAAGTGTATTGTTACTTACTTTTAGATGACAAAAAGTCAAACTGTAATGTACACACACAGTTCCTATAGAAAACTACGTTTGTTTTAAACCAGTTTAACTGTAACTTGGAATTAGATATATTCTAGTACACCCCCAAAACAAAATCAAGACTTTGTAAAAGAGCACAATAGGACCCCTTTAAATTCTACTTATTAATTGTTTTATTCCATAATACAGCAGAGTAAACGCAATACAATTCAGTTCAAAGTAAATATGTCAAAGATCAAAGTGAATTAAGTGGTTAAATGAATAAAGCATACTTAATAATGTATATAAAATCAATTTAATAATTTACATCAAAACAGTTCTTACAAATTTTAATGTCAGTAGTGTTAACAATATAAAAACAAAAAGCAACATTTTAAATGTTTGCTTCTGAAATGTCATTTTCAGTTGTTTTTTGGAATATATATATATTTTGATAATTAAATGATATTAAGATCAATGTTATAGTATTACCTCTGTCCTGAAACCAGATTTAACCATGACATTTGTCAGTGGTGTGCTGGATAAATAATTCTTCAGTTATTTATTGTGACCTTGAATTATATGTGAAAGGAGATACTTTAATCAATATAGCATGGTAGGTTTAATGTGGGACGTTTCAGTTTTAAAATGTTTTCAGATGGAAATGTCACTGCACTTATAGAATGACACTAGTAGTAATGTTATTTGTTAATAGTGTTGACAATGTTTTTCTGTAAGATTTGGTCTTTTTTTGTGAGCTTGATATGCAAATTTAAGGTACCGCTTACTGGATATGTGCTTAGAAAAGCACGTTCTCTTTACTCGGGTGCACCTGTACTTGACGGGCTCTTGATATCTGGACCTCACACTGTAAACAGGAAGTGCTGAACGTGGTTGCTCCAGACCAGTGATTGTTACTTAAGCAGGTGTTCTATTCTCAGCGGGGGGAGAAAAATACGAGAGGCGGAAAAATAGAGATGCGTTTGTAGAGGCTAAAAGCAGATGGTGTTGGTCTCCACAGAATCAAAGGAGGACATGCTCCGTTAAACTCCACTCTCTCTGTGCTCTCTGACTGCTTCTGCCTCAGCTCTCTCTCACAGACACATGCAACACCTTAAAAAGATGAAGATCCAGAGAATGAGATCCAGTAGTCTGACACCATGTTTTAAAGTGTCACAGCTTTCAGGGAGTCTGCTTTAAGGTCATCATATCTTGAACACATTTTATGATTTTGTACAGCTTCTCTAAATATATGGTTTTCTGGCATCACATGATGTTGGGGTGATTGCTGATATTTTGAATTAACAAAATAAAAAAGATCAACCTTTTGGCAACAGAGGCTCCTCCTAATATGAAGCAAAGCTAGAGAGAGAGTCTTTGATGTAAGCAGAGCCATACTTCAGCTCTTCAAATAGAAAATGAAAACTGCAGACTCCCTCTGGTGGACAAAGTGTCAAACCTTTACCACATTTGTAATAAAAAAAAAAGGTGCATTTAAGGTTTAACTATAATTAATTTGAATAGTATTCTGCTAAGCTTAATATTTAGTTTGAGAAGGAAAAAATGCATGAACTGATAAAAGCCTTTTGCTTCTAATTTGAACTATGATGTGCATACCCTGTAACTCTGTTCTGTCCACAGAGGGCTGGTTCTCAGTGACTCCCGAGAGGATAGCAGAGCACATCGCTCTGAGAGTGCAGGACAGCTTCAGCACAGAGCTCATTATCGATGCCTTCTGTGGTGTGGGTGGCAATGCCATTCAGTTTGCCCTCACTGGGAAAAGAGGTACAGTTGCATTTCATACTGCCATCTCAACACAATCCTACCATGCTAACACCAATATATTATTTATTTTTTTCTTTTTTGTTTGCTTGTTTGTTTTTGAGGTTGATATTTACCATAAAACCAAACATATCCATGCTGCTATGTTCAAAAAATATGGCACTAATTGTTTTCCGTTTTATTAATTTATTCATACATTATATATTCATACATTATACATAAAAATATGTTAAAAATGCAAACCACAAATAGAATGTTTTTCATTTCTGAATTAAAATATGTTTAGATATTTTTGGATTGTTTTTTGTTATTCATAATATTTATGAATATTCAAAATTAATGCTGTCAAATCAATTAATCGCATCCAAAACAAAAGTTTGTGTTTACATAATATGTGTGTGTACTGTGTATATTTCTTTATGTATATATACACACACATACAGTATATATTTTGAAAATATTTACATGTATATACATTTATATATTTACATTATTATATTTTTTTATATATATATATATATAAACATAACATATTTTTCTTAAATATACACGTGTGTGTATTTATATATACATAATAAATATACACAGTACACACACCTATTATGTAAACACAAACTTTTATTTTGGATGCATATTAATTGTGAATAATCGATTTGACAGCACTATTCCAAATACATTAATCTTTTTGAAAAGTCTCTTATGCTTACCAAGGCTGCATTTATTTAAATAAAAATGCAGTAAAAAGTGATATAATGAAATATTGTTACAATATAAAATAAATGTTTTCTATTTTGATATGCAATTTATTCCTTTGATAGAAAAGCTGAATTTTCAGCAGCCATTCCAGTCTTCAGTGTCACATGATCCTTCAGAAATCATTCTAATGTGCTGATTTGCTTCTCAAGAAACATTTCTTTTTATTTTCAATGTTGAAAACAGTTACGCTGCTTAATATATATATATATTTTTTTTTATAAAACGTTTATTTTTTCAGGATAATTTGACGAATAAAGTTGAAAGCATTTATTTAAAATATATATTTTTTGTAACACTATAAATGTCTTTACTGTCACTTTTGATCAATTTAATGGGTCCTTGCTCAATAAAAGAAAATTATTAAAAAAAATTATAAAAATGTATTATAAAAAAAAAATCTTACTGACCCCAAATGTTTGAACAGTAGTGTATATTTCCTCACATGTATTCATGGTGTAAAGTATGTTAGTACTTGATGGTTTAACCATATGAAAATCTTAACAATAAATGAAAACTTTTCTTGAAAATTGTATTAAAAAATGTTCAAAACAACATGAATACAAAAAGTACAATACTAAACTTGACAAAATTTGTTTTAAACTAGGTTTTTATTCTTTTTTTCTTTATAGCGGTTTGTCTTTGACCCTTTTGTAAGGGTTGTTTTTCTCCTATATTTTGAAGTTGTTTTTCTCCTCCTGACATCCAGTGATCGCCATCGATATCGACCCCGCACGCCTGGCTCTGGCACAGCACAATGCAGAAGTGTATGGGGTGGCGCACCAGATAGAGTTTGTGCAGGGAGACTTCCTGCAGTTGGCTCCGCGCCTGCGAGGAGACATGGTTTTCCTCAGTCCCCCGTGGGGAGGACCAGAGTACCTCAGTGCTGACGTCTTCAACATCAAGACCATGATGACTCCTGATGGATATCCTTTCAGTCTTACACTCTGTACTTTTTTTTTCTAGGCAGTGCCTCTTTAGAATTTAGAAATAGATGTTTCAGATTTGTCCTTTTTCACATCACCCTTCTTTGTGGAAGTAATGATATACTTTCTAATGTATGTGGTTAAGGTGCTTCAAACGGCCTATTCCAACTTCCTTAACTATCGATACATTTGAAATTTTCAGGTTGTCAAAAATGATTTCGGACAATATTGTCTATTTTCTTCCTCGAAATGCAGACATGGAACAGGTAACAATTTAGTTTATTTACATAAATCATTTATTTATCGTTTTATTTTTTAAACTATTTTTATAATCATTTTTTTTTAATTTAGCATTTTTTGTCCTTTTTTTTCTTTCATTTTTTAAAATGGTAATCTAAAGACCTCATAAACACAATTGTGACCCTGGACCCCAAAACCAGTCATAAGGGTACATTTTTTCGAAATTGAGATTTATACATCGTCTGAAAGCTGAATAAACAAGCTTTTTGTTATGATAGGACAGTATTTGGCCGAGATACAAAAATCCGAGGGTGCAAAAAAAAAATGAATATTGAGAAAATCGCCTTTAAAGTTGTCCAAATGAAGTCCTTAGCAATGCATATTACTAATGATAATACATTTTTGATATATTTACAGTAAGAAATTTACAAGATATCTTCATGGAACATGATCTTTACATAATATCCTAATGATTTTTGGCATAAAATAAAAATTGATCATTTTGACTCATACAATGTATTTTTGGTTATTGCTACAAATATACTTGTGCGACTTATTACTGGTTTTGTGGTCCAGGGTCACAATTTTCTTTTATGCATTTATGTATTGATGTTAAAAGTTTTTTACTTACACTACATTAGCATATAGATGACCTCACTGTTAACACGCATGACCGGAAAGCCATCAAACTCTAATTTTAATTAGAATTGTGCCCTGTATCTGTTATCGCAGATAGAAAATTAGCTTTCTTAAACAGAAGGTGTAAGCATGTTCAGGACAATCTATCAGCCAGTGGTTTAGTGGTCTCAATGACCATGAAGTCATCTGATTGGTCCCATGGTTCATCCCTTTTAGCATTTTAATATTAGTACACATGGCTGCTGTACTTACATTCTTAGGTATATATCTAGTTCCGGATATCAATTATTGTTTCATATCTGTCAGGCAACACAAGATAAACTTAGTGCCAAAGTCCATTCACTGAAATCTTATTCAATCAGAAAGGGAGTTATTTTCACAGAATGTGTTTGTTGACTATGTACACCTAGGTTTAGTTTAGTGCATCTGATGTCTGTCAATTGCAGCTGTTTAATGGTTTTTGATTTCTCTGAAAGGTCTTGTTGGCTGGTGCAGTGTGGTTGCACCTTTTGAAACCACACTAACTTCCGGAATATTTTCTGTTTGACTGTAGCAAATTTCTTCACTAATATCTAAAGTAAATTCATCATTACCTTTTGCCCATACTGTTTGTGTTGTTGAATTCTATTAGCGTGACTTTATTGTGATTGAATTCAACAACAGTTTTCCCTAAACCAAGTTACTAGGTTTATATTTTACTGACATGTTGATATTGGCAACTAATGACCACGTTGCCCGTGATGGTATCTCACACCTGCTCTGTCTCTTTTCTTCTTCCTCTTTCTCTTCATACTGCTCCCTCTTTCTGTCTTTCTCTCTGTGTAGATCGCATCTCTCACCGGCCCAGGTGGGAAGGTGGAATTGGAGCAGAACTTTCTGAACAACAAACTGAAAACAATTACTGCATACTTTGGCAACTTAATTAAGTCAGAAACATAAAACTTTGTTCACATTATCTGCAGTTTACTGTTTTCTTAAGCCATTGATGATACATTTTACATAAAAATGTACATTATATGTGTACTTGTGATGCTGCTAGTTTAATGTTTATTTTAACTTAGATCTATGTTTTTCCAGCATGTATATTTACTTATTAAAGTTCATTTGAAGAAACAATGGAAGTTTTAAAATTCTATCTATCTATCTATCTATCTATCTATCTATCTAACAATTGGATCAAATTTGTTGTTGTATCAAAATTAATTAAAATAATAATTTCATGTTATTATTTTGTTATTTAGAAATACACTAATTGTTCTATCTATCTATCTATCTATCTATCTATCTGTCTGTCTGTCTGTCTGTCTGTCTGTCGTGATAGTATTATGCAAGTTTTGTCTGTGTATCTGTCTGTCTATCTATCTGCCTGTAGGTCTATAGTGTTGTTATAGTGTAAATGTTTTAATATTGATTACTCGTTTACAGGGCCGTGCACAGGGGGGTGGCCCTGTGGCTAGAGCCACTGCCCCTTTGCCCTCATCGGCTGAGTTGCCCCTCTCACCAATCCCCCCCATCACCACAGCTCAAAGCTGTCTGTTACCGCTCTGCTAAAGATCCGCTGATTCCGCTAATCCACTCTGTGTTTCCAGCCCGCTCCGCAGCATCACTCACAATCTGTGTGCCGCTCTCTGGAGAGTGGAGACCACAGTCCCCGAAGGTAGTTGCATTACCAGGTAGATGCATTACAATCCACATTAGTCAGTGGTTGATCCACTGAATTAGTAATTAGTTGGCAGTTTGTTTGTTTTTAATTTTGTCGGTAATGACTTGGCCTTCTAAAAGCGCTAACAACTTGTACAAAATATCCATGTTCTTAGAATTAGAATGTCTAATCAAATTATTGTACCCGATCAGATCTAATATGGATAACACCAAATTTGCTGTTGTTGGCACACTTTGTAGACAAAAAAAAAAGCAAGAAAGAAATGCCTTCACAAAAAAAGAAGACAAAGAGAGAAAAAGCGAAGGGAGGCTGCTAAAGGCAGTTCAACATTGCAAAAATGAGTTCAAAGCTCCAGCAAGCTAGCGAGTAAATCATCATTTAGAATATTTAGCAGTTTGTCACACTTTAATTCTTGTAATTAAGTACATTTCCCATTATAATTACTTGTCTTGATACTAGTAATCTATAACACATCATATTTTATTAAAACCAAATGAATAGTAGGCCTATAAATAGTTTAAAAAATAGTATACATTTTCTAAATTAGTTGTTTATTAGTATATAATATAGATTTATGCTGTAAAATATTAAACGAAATGTCTAATACTTATAGGGGAGAGTGGGGTAAGATTAGCCACTTTTTTACTTGTGTGGTCCTCAAGATAAGGGAAAATGAAAGTCAAAGAAGGATTTGGTGCACTTGCACACTGTCCCTATCAAATAAACTGCAAATAATATGATAAACTAAACCAGTAATATATCACATTAAAATACCATTTTATAATTCAGAGATTTAACTTAACTACAGTGCCTTATGATGGAGTAAGTTAAAATGCTGACTCAATTTACCCCACAGCATTCGGTTTACAATTTGGCTCACTTTGCCCCATAGCTGCCATTTTGGGGAAAAAAATAGCTACTGTAGCTTACCAGTTCAGGCTAATATTTAGCTAAATGATTATGGTTTTATATGTTGCTAAATCACCTATATGTATCATAAATATTTCTAGACCTGGATAAATTTGCTTTGATGTAACAACCATTACATCTGTTATGCTAAAAGTTTACTTTGACAAGCCAAAAACAGTTTTTAAAGTAAATGGGTGCCTTCCATTCCCCCCATGTGTTTCTCCTTATCACAGTCTGGCAGAAATGAATGGTGGTTCCAAAATACATCGTCACATGACAGTTGTACAGATGTACAGTTGCCAAGAAACGAGGTGGGTCAACTTACCCCACTCTCCCCTACTTCCATTGAAGATGAGGCAGAAGCAGGCTCAGAGAGTGAGGGACTGGATATTTTGTATTAACAAGCACCCACCCTCCTTGTGCCCTTTTTTAGTTTGGGCCACTGCCCCTCAAAATGTCTGTGCACGGCCCTGCTCGTTTATATACATGTATTTCTAGTCATTCATCAGGTTTTACAAACGTCTATTCAATTTGTCGCAACCGTCAATGTAGCCCAATGAATGCTTATGTTCCTGCCACCACATCATGTGAGATTACGGATATAGCCTACTTTTTTTCCCCCCAAGAGTTGACACTTGGCAAACGTAATGGCACTGCAGCTTTATGAGAACAAATAAAACTGAACTCTGATCAACATGGTAAATACTGTACCAGGAAGTTGAAAGAGCAGTGAAAACAGCAGAGTCCAGTCTTGGGTTCCTCATTCTGTGTTTGCATGTGTCGCTTCAATGAGAGTAACAGCGCGCGCTCTCGACGCTCATTTACTCAGAAACTTTTCGTTTAAGTGAGAGCTACCCACTTTTTCTGACATTTGACAGGTAGGTCAGCTACCTTTCTTATATGTTTTACTCTGGTAAATTATTTCTTGCGGTCTGTTGTGCTGGTGTTACAGTAAATAGCCTATGTGTAATTTAACGTTTCACCTGCGTATGTATCAGTATCAACAAAGTTTTACCCCGTAACGTTACACGTTGTCTTTCTTCCTTATTGTAGACATGTTTAAATTTCGATTCAACCCTATGTAAATGTGTTTTGATGGAAACGTCCAGCTACCAAAATAGAAAAAGCCAGTGGACACCGGTTAGCCTAATAATTTTCCTGAAGTAATACACTGGCTGTAAAATCTGAATAATTATTTACTCAAGAATTTTATATAATCCCATAGGAAAGAGAAATCATCTCCTTAACGTCTCGATCGTTTCTCCTCCATCGCAAAGAGATGAAACTGAATTCAAATGTATTTTGCTTAAGTCTCCTGCTTCTTGGATTCGTCTCTTTAAACAAACAAAAAAAAAAAAAAAGACTAATAATTTCATATGTCTCCTATAGAGTTTCAGACGGGATCTAAAAAATGTCTCAAACTGGGCTAGATTTTCTAAAATACCAGCGTGTTAGAGATTTGAATATGAAATATGGACTTTTCTCAGTCTAAGATCAAGATATCTCTCATTTGAATCTATTTGTTTCAAATGAGGAATGTTAGGAAAAACATCAGAGATAAAGTTGATAGTAAAATGAAACATAATTGAGAAATGTATGTTACCATCAAACAACTGTTAAAGGGGTCATATGATGTTGCTAAAAAGAACATTATTTTGTGTATTTGGTGTAATGAAATGTGTTTATGCGGTTTAAGGTTCAAAATCACATTATTTTCCACATACTGTACATTATTGTTTCTGCTCTATGCCCCGCCTTTCTGAAACGCGTCGATTTTTACAAAGCTCATCGGTCTGAAAAGCGAGGTGTGCTGTGATTGGCCAGCTATCCAGTGCGTTATGATTGGCCGAATACCTCAAGCATGTGACGGAAATGTTATGCCCCTCCATACTGTGATGATTCAAAAACATGAAAACACATTATAAACGAGGCATTCGTCTGTTGATGCCGTGTCCGGCAGGAGCGACGAGACATAAACATTAAAACCCATTATAAACTAGGCATTTGTTGCATCCAGTGGGGACATAATTATGGATTATAATGACTTATACTGTCTTTTTACGCGTTGCGTTGCGTTGCGCATCGCGCCGCGTAAACATAAAACCATGTCTGCATTTGTGATCGGAGAAATGACAAACTACAAGCCCTACTATACACTGCCCAAAAACTCGCTTTTAATATAAAAAAATATAAAATATAACAACTCTTTAAATATAAAAAACGTACTTACAGT
>NW_015537985.1:897853-948910 GCF_001515605.1 Sinocyclocheilus anshuiensis | reverse complement strand
GAAGTTGATGTATTTCCTCAGCGACCAGCACGGATCAGCTCCAGGCATGACGAAGCCATATCGTTCTCATTTGGAATGCCAAACAAAGTAGTTTCGCTTTCACTACGAAACACACAGCGCCTTCACGACATGGCGGCGGTAACAACAATACTACAGCGAGAATAAAAGTTACGCCTTCTTTCTTTGCGTGAACATTTGGGCGGCGTTATGCAAATCTTCCCACATAGTGATGTAGACATGTGGGGGCGTGTTAGAACGAGCCGTTTTAGGTAGGCATGGCTGACTCTTAACTTTTGTAAAGAATATCTCTTTGGATTTGAGACTTTAGTCTGTGCAACTTTACAGATCTTCTTTATCCACCAAGAGCTTGTAACACTCCAAAGAGAAAGGAAAAATTGAAATCGCATCATATGACCCCTTTAAAATTGCATTAGGACATCTCTGTTTTTCTTTCAAATATTGCATTTATTTTCCATTTTACAGTTTGTGTCTTGCATGAAAACATAATGTAAAATATATCAACTTTACGTAAAGGTCAGCGGGTTTCTCATGGCATGCTTCCCTCTTTTTTTTTTTTTTTAGCTAAAGTTGGTGAGTTTTTACACCATGACACTTGACCTGAGTTGTTGCAGAGACGCCCTTTTCAATATTTTCTTTCTCAGAAATTAGGCCTATTCACTTACTGTCCTTCCTCCAGCCTCAGATTTCTATATCTGCAGGCTACAAAAACCAGAGTTCAATAGCCTAGATTAAGTTTCATCATTCAACAAGATAATCTCAAGGTACATATAGCATTCTTACGAGCAGACTATAGACTGAAACTCAGAAGTAGTTGAGAGGTCTTTTGTGTGTCTCTGTCTTTCCTGTCTTACTGAACACCCTAGAGACTCTGGTCAGAGGAGGAAGTGTGCAGCCCCAGTGGCCTCCTTGCTCTTGCATTAATCTAGCATTATAGCCTTGTTACTAGTTTCCTGCTGACATCTAAAAATACTGCCACATCAGTAGAGTCCAGGACAGTCACACACACGATTTCAGCCTAGTGCTCTTTAGCCATTTAACCAACTTTAATGATTTCACCTTCAGTACAATGGAGGGCACTTTTTACCCCTGTTTCTGCCTTATTACTTCTGACATCACATGGATTGCAGGCTAAATATAACCAGAACAATGTCTGTTGCTTTGAGCGATATAGAATGATCGGTTGTGGACTTTAAGATGTTATCAAAGTACGCAGACTTAATCATGGCTAGGAAAAGGTATACTACTTTGAGCTCAAACTTTGGTCAAAAGGCAACAGTGTTAAACATTTCCTGAAATAGCAAAAAATGCAGAAAGAATTGGCAAACAATCTTGTCAGAATTTCCCAGAGGGAGGGCAATGCTAGGTCAAAATATAGGATGCAATTATTTATTTATATATTTATTTCTTAATTAAATATTATTTTTAAAACAAGTTTTGGTATTGTTTTAGAAATTCACACTGCCATCTGTCTCTTTTCCTATATATTCATTATATCTATTTTTAATTGTTGTTCGAACTGTAACCTAGAACAGGAAATGAAGTAATTCAGTGTTTGCTGCTCATTGACTTAAAGTCCATTGCCCAAGAGATTTATGGTACATGCATTTTCTCCTGATAGTCCTGTTGCTGTTGCTTTGGTAAAGCTGACATCCAGCATTTATGACCCCTACACTTGATTTTAATAGAGAATGATTACCTCTCCCCAATATACTTAAGCAAAGGACATATTTTTTGCAGGGGAATTCCTTGGTTTCTTCGGCTATGAAACTCTAACCTTGAATAGCTCTCCACCATCTTGACACATGCATTATACTGTATTTAATAGGGCATTGCTTAGAGGTGTAATATTTGCTCTAATGTGTTCACCTGACCTTCCGTTGGGTCTTCCAAGCTGCAAGTATTCCTTATACCATGTTGAGAGGGTGTGTTATTATTTAGAGGGCAAATTGTTATTCCAATGATGCCTCTTAATATATATTGGCAATCTTATACCGAGTGACTCATTGCTTCTCGTCAGCTGACCTATTTGGATGAGCACACGTCAAAAACAGTTCTCTGTGACTTAGTTGGTTATGAATTTAGGTACCACATGAATTGTAATGTGCTTTTTTTTATTTCATTTTAGTTTAAAGACTAAAACGAGCCTTTAAATGTTTTTAATGGATCAATTTAATGATCAATTCATCATGAAATATGTATTTTAAACAAAAAAAAAAGTTATTTTCCTCTCCCCAAATATATTCAGCCCCTTTAATGAATATACATAAATAACAACCATACATTCTCATGTGAGAAATATGTATCTTAGCAATGAAACGGCGATTAAACAACTTTGTGTGTGTGTATGTATGTGTATATATATATATAAGGTCATTAATAATAATAATACTTATTATTATTAATCATATTGTATATTCAGTCATGTATATTAAATAATAAAAAAATATATGTAATAAATATAATAAATGTTTTCCTTTTGTAGTATGATTATTTCTTTTTTTTTTTTTCAAAAAGCAATAATAAAATAATTTTAAAAATCAGTTTTACATATCAATCATCAAATACTCAGATTAATAAATATTAATACATATTTAAATTAAATAATGTTTTGTATTGTATCTGCTATGTAAAAGAAGTATAATTTATGTCTTTTTTCAGGGAAAGAGCATGGGTCTGGAATATCCTCCTCATCAGTTGTGTCGATTTTAATTATCTATACCGAAGCAGTGACATCTATAGTTATACTGTATGTGACCCTGGAGCACAAAACCAGTCTTAAGTCGCTGGGGTATATTTGTAGCAATAGCCAAAAATACACTGTATGGGTCAAAATGATTGATTTTTCTTTTATGCCAAAAATCATTAGGATATCATGTTCCATGAAGATATTTTTGTAAATTTCCTACTGTAAATATATTAAAACTTAAGTTTTGATTAGTAATATGCTTTTTGGACAACTTTAAAGGCGATTTTCTCAATATTTAGATTTTTTTGCACCCTCAGATTCCAGATTTTCAAATAGTTGTATCTCTCGGCCAAAGATTGTCGTATCCTAATAAACCATACATCAATGGAAAGCTTATTTATTCGACTTATAAATCTCAATTATGACTGGTTTTGTGGTCCAATGTCACATATAAGTCTTATTGTATAGGTATAATTATGTAATCCACTGTAGAGGTATTTCGATGTAAAAGTGTTTCATGATTGTGGTTTGGTTTGTTTTGATTTAATTCCAATTTCTGTTCATATTTCAGTAAATTACAATGGTTAATCTTCTTCTTGCAGGAAACATGGGTTGTAAAAAATCCAAGTTGAATGGTGACCAAAATAGAGGTGTGCTTGAAGGGAACAAACACCAGTCAGTACGTACCGACCAAACTGTATATGTGAGAGATCCAACCTCCTATAAGCCTCATATAGTAAGTAGTGAGTAGTGATGGGGGGAAAACATCTTGTCAATATTAATTTTGCTGTTTTGACTTTCATAGACTCTAAAGAGAAGGGTTTTTAATACCATTGTCATGATTATATCATGATTATATGGGATGTTTTATTTCACAGAATAATCCGACTACCGGTCTCCTGCCTGGTCAGGTGTTCCAAAAAATGGAAGGTAGGTCTGATGAGCTTTATTCCACATTCTGATGCTATTGTAAAATTACTTTTATTTATATTTATTTATTTATTTAATACAGAAAAGGAAAAAATAGCCATTGCTTTGTATCCGTATGACGCCATTCATGCTGATGATCTGGGCTTTAAAAAAGGAGAGAAGTTAAAGATTCTTGAAGAGTGAGTGAATGTCATCTATTATTTTTAGTTGCCTGTTATTGTGTTGTTGTTGCTCTATTTGAAGTGTGATATTTATGTGAAGTGTGATGTTTTTTTTGTCAGGCATGGAGAGTGGTGGAAGGCAAGGTCTTTGACCACAAGAAAGGAAGGATTCATTCCTTCAAACTATGTTGCAGAAGCAGACACTATGGAAACAGAAGAGTGAGTGCTGCTCAATATGATGAATTACTGTACAAGTGTAACTATATATGTATTCATCTTTGAGCACTTTATCTTTTTCATCTTGGTATGTTTTGATTGACCATGCACGCAATTTAGATGGTTCTTCAAAGATATCACACGGAAGGATGCAGAAAGACAGTTGTTGGCGCCTGCTAACAAACCTGGGTCTTACCTCATCCGGGAGAGTGAAACTTCAAAAGGTGCACACTCTTTACTGTCTACTAGTGTCCTTTGTGGAACTATAAATTTGTGGTGTAACATATTCTGCATTGTTGTGAACAGGAAGTTATTCACTGTCAATCAGAGATGCGGACGCTCAGGGGCAGGATGTTGTTAAGCATTATAAAATCAGATCTCTGGATAATGGAGGCTACTACATCTCTCCAAAAATCACATTCAATGACATCAACAGCATGATAAAACATTACCACAGTAAGTTCTAAGGATGCCAAAAATAAACGATAATATACTGTGTAGCTGCATAAATAAAATGTACTCTATGCTTTAATATCAAATGTATTTCATTTATTTATACATGTATAAATGTATAATAATAACATGTACTGTATATGTGTTTTTAATAAAATGCATGTTTTATATATACATATATTTAATGCATTTATAAATGTATTGTTATATATTACATATACATTTATATTATGTTTATTTATGTGTGTTTATGTATGGTTTGCTAAAATAAGAAGGATGTGCATCATTTTGTCACAGAACAAGCAGACGGATTATGTCGAAAACTAGAGAAACCATGTGAGAAGCCAAAAGCACAGAAACCTTGGGACAAAGATGCATGGGAAATCTCTAAAGAATCCATAAAGATGGTGAAGAAGCTCGGAGCAGGGCAGTTTGGAGAGGTGTGGATGGGTGAGTTAAGGATCTGGAATTTGCCTGAAGTCACAAACATTCATTTAGCCATGGAGTGTTTCCTTAATCAGAAGTCCATTACATGTTCAACTTTGCTAAACTAAAGCAAAAGTGTTGCGCTCTTCCTTATGGTCTTGTTATTCAAATTCTCTCCGTCTCTAAGATCCCCCAAGCGCTTGATCAAAAAACCCCACCGTTTTATGTGCTCTTCAGTGGGCTTAGAAGTGACATCCTTCAGTGTTTGTATCGATTAATCAACCTTTGAACATGTGTAGGTTTATTGTTATTATCTAATTCTTTGAGTCATGAAAGCTTTGACAACTCTCATTCAAATCTCAAGTCTTCCTGCTGTGGCTTTTGGCTAACATGAATGGCTCCCTTGTAGCTCAGACTGATACCCGGCAGAGACGCAACTCTTATCAGTCAGATCTGAGGAGGAAACTGCTATGCAACTGATGCAGGATTTGCATTTGGATTTCGTTATTATTCCCTTTCAGCTGACATGATGAATTGCAGGAAGCGGCCTTAGCAAATATACAAATGGCTCTCGAACGCCCGTGGCCAAGATGTTTCCTTTGGCGCCCTGTGACCTTGTTGGCAGACCTCACATTTCATTACACCAAATACACAAAATAATGTTCTTTTTAGCAACATCATATGACCCCTTTAAACACACTAGAAGTCCGTATGATGACAGACGCACTCAACGGAAAGACTTCCTTCTGTTTGGCTTGCCTCACTTTTACATCTCAGCAAAATTTTAGACAAACTATTAGATTTCAACGTCTAAGATGCACATTTAGGCATCACATGTCCAGTAGATAATTAGTATGCAAACCACTTCAAAGATGTGAAAGTTGTCTGTAATTTTAAATGATGAACAGGGAAATAGGATTTAAAGGGGTCATATGATGCTTTTTTAAAGATCAGCAACTTTACAGATCTTCTTTATGCACCAAGAGCTTGTAACACTCCAAAGAGAAAGGAAAACTTGAAATCGCATCATATGACCCCTTTAAGTGGAACAAGGGATAAGCACATGCAAAACACAGTGCAACATATCTGATGTATTTTCGCTTCTCTGTGGTCAGTAACTGTCCTTCACATAGTGGCAGTGTCATCACTTTTGAGAAATGTAGTTTATGGACTGACTGTCCTTCACATAGTGGCACTGTGTCATCACTTTTGAGAAATGTAGTTTATGGACAGCTGTGAGTTGCATAAGATAAAATGTGAGGATTCGGAGGAGTCAGTTCCTATAAAAGGTTTTTCAGGACCGACTGACAGTTCCTACATCTATGCTGATGAATTGTCTGTTGCATGGTTGCATTTCGTGTTAGACTTGGCCTTTAGTTCGCTGTTTTGTGGCTGGACTGCGACTGTGGCATTGGAACAGGAAGATTATTAATAACCACAGAGAAGTGTCACGTGTTTAATTGTGGTTTCTTTTTGTTTGCAGCCTACTATAATAACAGCACAAAAGTGGCGGTAAAAACACTGAAGCCGGGCACAATGTCAGTGGAGGCTTTCTTAGAGGAGGCCAACCTAATGAAAACCTTACAGCACGAAAGACTCGTGCGCCTCTATGCTGTCGTCACCAAAACTGAGCCCATCTACATCATCACTGAGTTCATGGCAAATGGTACAAGAAATACATACTCTTTTAATGATTAAAATGAGAGAACTATGAGAGTTACAGTTGAAGAAATCTGTAGTTGCAAGAAAATTGTATTCTCAGCGACTTTCTTTTTCTACAGGAAGCTTATTGGATTTCTTGAAAAGTGCGGCTGGCTGCAAAGTACAGTTACCGAAGCTAATAGATTTTTCTGCACAGGTAAAAATATTGGTTCAAGACATGAATTAGCCTTCTCTTCTCTTAGCTGTCCATTTCCGTATTCCTGGGGTTTACGGGTTTTCGTATTTATGGGTTTTTGCGTCACGAGGCTGACATCACTTTTTCCATTAGTTGAAGAAAAAGAGGAACAGATTCTCTTGTCTCTGCATATTTAAACACAAAGAATAATCAGTCAGTCAGTTGTTTTCTCAAGAATGAAAGATTTCATTAGATTTACAAATCTTAAGTTTAAGTTCGAATTTCTATATCATGTGACAACCAGAATAACGATGATGTAACTTGTATTAATGAATTGGAAAAATGAAGAAAAAAAAATGGCTGGTTAAAGTGTCATGGACATCATACAGTATTTACAGTCATAACCAACTGCTTCAAAAGTCAATCCTTTTAATTGTCTTTTGGGGAAAAAAAAAAAACTAAATGCAAGGAAGAACGTTTGTTTTCGGTATGAGTCTTAAGGACTTAAAGATCTGATTTCTGGTGAAACAGCACTAAATGGCAAAATTGCACATCCTGTTTCAGAGAGTGAAAGAGGATGCCAGTGGGGAAGTGAGACAACGCAATTTTCCCTTTGTTAAAGCAGCTTTTACTCTGTTAAAATTAAGTGAGAAATGCGACTACACCCATTTCTGAAGTGGGGAAAAAAAAAAACATAAACTGCTGATTTAGTATGATCTACTCTACTAACTGGCTAATTTATGTCCTCATGCATATGCACTACTGTTCAAACGTTTTGGGTTGTCAGAAATCTCTTATGCTCACCAAGGCTTCATTTATTTGATCAGAAATACAGTAAAACAGTAATAGTGTGACGTACTATTACAATTTCAAATAACTTTTTTCTATTTGAATAGATTTTAAAATGTAATTTATTCCTATAATGGCAAAGCTGATTTTTTAGCAGTCTTCAGTGACACATGATCAGATCTAATATGCTGATTTGGTGCTTCTTTTCTTAAAAGTATCAATGTTGAAAACAGTTGTGTTGCTTAATATTTTTGTGAAAACTTTTTTCAGTGTTCTTTGATGAATAGAAAGTTAAAAAGAGAGCACTATTTTTGTTATACACAATATTTTGTAACATTATAAATGTCTTTACTGTCTTACTGTCAATTTAAAAAAAACCTTACTGACCTCAAACTGAGTGTATGTTTGTTTATGTGTTAGTGATGCTGAGTGTGTGTGTGTCTCTGCAGATAGCTGAAGGTATGGCCTACATTGAGAAGAAGAATTATATCCACCGAGACCTGAGAGCAGCTAATGTGCTGGTTTCAGACAGCCTGTTGTGCAAAATAGCTGATTTTGGCCTGGCCAGAGTAATTGAGGATGACCAATACACAGCCAGAGAAGGTGAGTGTGTGACACCTTTCAGTGGTTTAGCAGCATATTGGATGGACAAGTCATTCTCTACAGCATTACTATGTCAGACGCCGCTCCAGACTGTGCCTGCTAAGGCTGTTAATCACACTGATGTTGTGATAGTTTTCCTGCATCAGCAGACCTGACTGATCTGTGTGAATTTGTGTGTTCTGTGTCTCAGGAGCAAAATTTCCTATCAAATGGACGGCACCCGAGGCCATCAACTACGGTTCTTTCACCATCAAATCAGATATGTGGTCCTTTGGGGTTCTCCTGTATGAGATTATAACATACGGGAAAATTCCGTATCCAGGTAATAGAATTGTGTTAATGGCACCTTGATTACATTTGAGTTTAAATAAAGCATTCCAACTCCAGTATATTGAGAGCTATCAGCATTACTCCTCCAAGAGAGAGCTACATGTCACAAAACGGATTCTTTTGTCAGGACTTTTTCAATATCTACTGGTCAAAGTGTGTTAAATACTTTAAGCATTTCAGTTTTGCTCAGTTTGAAATATCTGAAACTGTGAATTGTGTCATTTCTGTGATGCAAATGTTACCGAATGTAATTGGTTGAGAAATATATTTAGCTCTATATTAAGCTATATTAAAGGGGTCATGTGACGTTGCTAAAAAAGAACATTATTTTGTGCATTTGGTGGCGTTTTAGGAGGACGTGGACGAGTCTTACCTTTTATAAAGAATATCTCTTTGGGTTTGAGACTTTAGTCTTTGCAACTTTAGGGATCCTATCTATTCAAAAACAGCTTGTAACACTCCAGAGAGAAAGGAAAACTTGAAATAGCATCATATGACTCCTTTAAGGCAAAACGCTATAAAGGCAAAACCTTTTTATGCACTGGTCAGTTTTGAGATTTTGGGTTATTTTGCTTTCATTACGTCTTCCTTAAGACTGGTGGAAAGAAAGCATCCAAAGGATACATTTAATTGTCTCATTTATTGCACTGAGCCAGAAATCTCCACTTTGGTAGCACTTACATAAACCAAACTTTACAGTTGTATTCCTTTTTGTATTCTGAAGTTTTTTTTTCATATTTGTTCATATACCATTCATCTGATCTACATAACATTTTATTCCTAAAAACTTAATACATTTATTCAAGTATTTTCTGATTTATGAAGTGATAAAAAGAGATATTAAAATTTCCCTCTGTAACAATCTTTAATGTCACAAAAGGAAACAGGAATTTTGAACCTGGCTTTATCCAATGTTACAGTTTCTGCCCTGAAAATGTATGCAAATGAGTGCATATTTAATTAGATAATGTATCAATTGCATATTTAAAAAAAACTTTTTGTCGTCTTGTACTGTGATTAATCAACTAGGAAAGTATGGTGATGTCTATTAGTTAAAATTAGTTAAAACACCTGTGGTGTCTTGCCGTAATCATAGACAAAAATACCTTTCTGAAAAGACTCCTTGTGACATTTATTACTCAGTTTTTCTCTTTCTCTCTGTCAGTCCACTTACACTTTCACTTCTTTCTTTTTTCTTTGTCTCAGGTATGAGTAACAGTGAAGTCATGAGCTCTGTTCAGAGAGGTTACCGGATGCCCCGTCCTGAAAACTGTCCCACTGAACTTTATGAGGTCATGACCATGTGCTGGAAGAGTAAACCAGACGACCGGCCCACGTTTGACTATATTCAGAGTGTACTAGATGACTTCTACACAGCCACTGAGGGCCAGTACCAGCAGCAGCCATGAGGATGCAAAATCATATTTTTGTACTGTTTTAGGATGATCAAAAGATCTGTGTTTTATCTATGAATCGATGTATTAATGTGTAACTAATAATGGGATCAATCTGCTTACTTATGTGTAAGCAAGGTTCCGATTTTCTATTTCTGCTTCAAATTGAAGTCTTAACAGTCTGTTTACTACTTTTGCTGTTCACATTCAAATTTCAATGGCTGCATTTCAATTTGTAAATAATTTTATGTTTCAAAGTACCCTACCAAAGTTTAATTGTTATTTGTACACATTTTACACCGGGCTTTGCAAACTGGAGTCTGGGGGCTGCTATAAGGTCTGCAAATAAATTCAGAGCAAATAAAATATTTTACTTTTAGGGCTGTCCAAGTTAACTGTGAAGCTGTTTTGGAAGGATATTTATTGTAAAGGAGCTAAACCAATACATTTGAATTGAAATCATTTTTTTCAGATGGAATGAATCATTTATAAATGACATTATACAGCTGCCTATATCTTTTTTTTAAGAGGGACCTTCGAAAAGCATCATCATATTTTAAGGTTCTTGGAAACAAAATGTTTGAAAACCTCTGGTTTAAATTAAAATAATTGGATGACTAAATGAAATCCATGCACTGTAAAGAGAGTGTGATCTTGACCTTTTTTTATTTTTTTTTTGTATGACATATTTTAATAACAATATTGATAACGTTACAATAATGAACAGTGACAGAGGGCAATATTTTGTAATTAAGTAAATTGCCCGGTCTTTGATTAGCTAAGAATGAAATGCTTTGTATATTTAAAATATTTTGTACATTTGTACATTATCTAGAAACCTAATAAAGTGAATCTTTTGTGATTGATAACGCAGTTCTAGGTTGTACAGAATTCTATATAAAATACATATTAAATTAATTTGCTTAAGAGCAAAAACCACTCACTTACAGAACAGTTTCTTCCCAGTTGCTATCAGGACGTTAAACTCATAAAATGCACAAATGCCAAAATACTATTCCAACCACGTTATTCTTTTAACTACAGTCACTTATTTCATTCAAATTTCGTCTGTCTATACTGCTGCTATACAACATGCAGTATACAATATTGTACAATATGCAGTATGTCAATCTGCAATACCACTATCTGAACAATTTATTTATCAGAACTTCAAATAATGCACTAAATAGTATGTCAGGGTTAAATACCATATCTGGTTACTAAATGTGAACACTATATCTGCAGTAAAGGTGTATATACACTATATGTCAATGTGCAATACTATCTCTAGTCACTAAATCACCAGTTACTCATTCCATTTAAATTGTATTTTGTATAAACTTACTGTGCATATCAAGGTGGAGGCCAACGTGCAATACTATAAATGGTCACTTTACTCGGATTGCTCAATGTGAATATCAGGACTCAGTCACTTGTTGTATTTACTTGTAAAATTGTACTGTACAGTCTTATAGTATTTATTGTCTGTGGTTATATGTTTGTTTTTCTAACACCAGTCAGGAGTAGTGCTCCTAATTTCGTTGTATACAGAAAAATACAATGACAATAAAGGCGTTCAATATGCATAAAATACAGAAAACATAAAATGCAATGCTACCAAAACTAAGGAAAATAGTTTATCTGATGGTTTTCTTTAAAGGGATAGTTCACTCAAAAATTCTAATTCTGTGATCATTTACTCCCCCTCAAGTTATTCCAAACCTGTATGAGTTTCTTTCTTGTTGAACATAGAAGACATTTTAAAGAATATGGGTAATCGAACAATTGATGGTCTCCAGTGAAAAAATAGGGTCCAGAAATTGTCTTTTTTAATTTCTTTTTTTTTTTGTGGGTGTGTTCAGCAGAAGAAAGAGAATAATGTCATTGTGACAATTTGAGGGTGAGTAACTGAGCGCAGAAATTTCATTTTTGGGTGAACTACATCTTTAAGTCCCGCCCGCCCATTCTTGGTCATGTGACCATTTCAAGATGGCCGCGCCCTCAGTTTGGAGGCGTGACGTTGTTCATTTGTTACTAGTGATGGGAAGTTCGGTTCTTTTCCGCGAACCGGTTCTTTCGGACAGTTCGATTCAATAAACCGGTTGAAAAAAACGGTTCACCGGTTCTTTTACGCTCGACGTAATGACGTCATTGGCGATGGCGTAATGGCGTTAAGTCTATCGCGGGCTTTGGTGAACTGGTTCAACCGGTTCACTAAGAAGAACCGGTTAAATGGAACAATTCGTTCGCGAACCGGACATCACTATTTGTTACAACACGGTGTCAGGCAGGCGGTAAAACAGCTTGTCAATGCTGCTAAGGAGTTATTCGCCATTAAACAACAAGGAGAAAACAGCTTGTCAAGCCTGCAAACTCTTATTCAAGCTCTTCTTTGACGCTGGCAATAATGGATAAAGACAGCCTGATTCTGTAAGTTAATGATGAATGAATGCTGATTGGCGTGTTTTAATGATTTCAGTGTTGTTGTAGAACCAGAGCTCACTGACATGATCAAATAATTCTGTAATTCCGCATTCTGTAATACGACTGACATCTGTGTTAAGATACAAGCAGATTCGTTTATAAAGCATATGTCGATTATACAGGCACTGGTAATACAAAGTAGCTAGTAGCTATTGTGAGAAAAGTAGCATGTTACATAAGCAGTTTAGTAACTGTAAACTGTGGGAAACTCATCCTTCAGCTGTCTTATTTATGTTTTGAATAGATGTATTTTCTTGATGTGTGCAAATGTACCTTGGACGTAATTGTACAGTTCAAATGTCAGATATAAAGTAAAAAAAAAAAAAAGATTTGCAATAATAATGACGACTGATTACCGATTCATGTGTTTAAATCACAAAACAAAATCTATTATTTTATAAACAAAGAGCGTTATCTCAGTATTGATAATACAATAATGATTATATATAATTATTTATTACAATTATTATGTATTACAATTATATTTGCATTTCAGTATACATCACATACACTAACGTTACCGTTCAAGAGTTTTTATTATTATCGCATTTGAAACCAGTTGTTTTTGTGGAAATTTTTTTTTAATAGATTCTTTGAAGAAGAGAGAGTTAAAAAGAGATAAGAGTTAAATGGTTAAGTAAAATTATTTTGTAACAATTTAAAAAATATTCACTGTTTTGGTCCATTTCGATCCACTTTTTATTCAGGATGCATAAATACTTGTTGTATAAAATTATTAGATAATTAGTTAGTCATTTAGCAGACGCTTTTATCCAAAGCGACTTACAAATGAGGACAACAGAAGCAATCAATTGTAGTATTAAAACAACTAAAAACAGATCCCAAACTAAAAGCTAAAACTTTATAAATACTACTTTTACACATTTAAACAATTCAAAAATTAAATAAAAATGACAAATGCATACAACAAAATTTCAAAACTTAACATTTAAATTAAAAACAAAAATAAAGCTAAAAACAATTCAAAATATTAAAGAACAAAAGGTATGAGAGTATAATAATGATTCTAACATAACACTAAATTTAAATAAATGTAAATAAAAAAATTAAAAAAATTAACATAACACTAAGCCAAACACCAAAAAAACAACGTACATGTTGTTTGTACACATACATATATATACATACACATTTATAAATAGTAAGAAATGGTTATAAAAACTGAAACAGAAGTGAAACAAGTAATAGGAAAGAGGAGAAATAAAAAGCGATACTTATTGTACGTATTAAATTCTTAAAAAGAAAACATACTGACCTTAAACTTTTGAACAGTAGTGTATATCTGCATGGCTTTGTAATTTAGACAACAGGGTGGGTTTTGTGTGGCTCTCTGGCCAAATGCTTATCAAGTTGTGAAGAAAGAGGAAACCGTTAGTCCCCTGATCTCAAAAGCCCTTATCTACTCTCTTCACTTGCTGCTTAAAACATCTGTGAAACCTGATCATCATCTCAACCAAAGGGAGGGGCTTCTGAGCACAAATGAATTCCACTACAGATTTTAATCATTTGTGAAAAGTAATGTTGTGTGAATTAGTTACTGAGATATTTTGACACCGCTGTTTTCCATCCCAGCCCCAAAGACTTTCCAGAGCTGAAGAACGACACATTCCTGAGAGCCGCTCAAGGAGAAGAGATCGAGCACATTCCAGTGTGGTGTATGAGACAGGCTGGCCGCTATCTGCCAGGTATGTATATACCAATCAGGTCAGTGCTAAATGTGATCGTTTACCGTGAAGTTGTTCTTTTTATTCACTATATGCAGTATATTTACTAACTAGTGTCTCTGTGGCTCTGTTAACAGAGTTCAGGGAATCGAGGGCAGGGAAGGATTTCTTTGAGACATGCCGCTCCCCTGAAGCTTGCTGTGAGCTTACGCTACAGGTCAGCACCACTGAGCACCTTCATTCTTAGCTGCTTCTTATAGCATATAGAGTTTTAACAATGTCTCAATTTTCTGTTTTAGCCACTCAGACGATTCCCATTTGATGCTGCCATCATCTTCTCTGACATCTTGGTGGTCCCTCAGGTAAATGAAGGTCAATTGATCTCTAACGTACTGAATTACCAATTAACATTAGTGTGCAATGTCTATTAATGTATAAAATGTGTATGACTAGGCCATGGGAATGGAGGTTCAGATGAGTCCAGGAAAGGGCCCCACTTTCCCAGAACCACTGAAGGAGCCTGAAGATCTGCAGAGACTAAAGACTAAAGTGGATGTGTCGTCTGAACTCGACTACGTTTTTAAAGCCATCACACTGACACGACACAGAATAGAGGGAAAAGTTCCTCTCATCGGCTTCACTGGAGCTCCAGTGAGAAACCATGTGACAATCCTCACATAACTAGAGAACATGCTTTGCAAATGCACAGTGTGTCACAAGAGTTTTGAGGATAACAAATAAAAAGATCAATCGTTTAGTATTTCTTTTGGAAGCTAAATAGAAGCAAATGACTAGATGTTTGACCGTAGCTATATGGTTGTTTTGCAAAGTTAATAATTGAAACTACATTAATGATCTCCATCATTGTGTCTCTTCTGAATGGCAGTGGACTCTAATGTCCTACATGATTGAAGGAGGAGGCTCCACGACACACTCAAAAGCTAAACGCTGGCTCTACAGGTACCCAGAGGCCAGCCACAAACTCCTGAGCCAGCTAGCAGATGTCATAGTGGAGTATCTTCTCGGACAGGTGAAAGCTGGAGCTCAGGTGAGAGAACGGATGAATTGAGATCGAGGAGAACAGTTTAAAAATCTGTAGCACTATTTAGATGTTCAGTGAAGACTTTACAGACATAGAATGTAATTTAGAGTCAAATTTATCTAATTTCCTTAAAATGTCTTTCCTTTAGGCTCTGCAGGTTTTCGAGTCTCATACTGGTTGCTTGGGCCCAGTGGAGTTTGAAGAGTTTTCTCTGCCTTATCTGAGAGACATTGCTCGCCGTGTTAAAGACAAGATCAAAGAATCTGGTTTGGACAATGTGCCTATGGTGAGTAGAGTTTGACATTGTAATATCTCTTGAGCTTGAACACCCTTTTTAGTTTTTAGTTTTTAGCTTTAACTGTATGACGAAGTAACACTTAACTTGAAGTAACACTTAATATGTGATTTGAATATGTAAAACAGCAGCATATGTGATTCATCCCAAGGTGTCAGTAACATGAGAAGTGATGCAATTTATTGATTTATTTTTAAGGCTAGAGTTAAGCTGAAAGCAAGGGACTGTGAAACTACAGTGATATAAGACGGTTTTATTATTATTTTAATTACATATACTTATTATATAGCAACAATGGTTAATATTCATTCAGATGGTTATAAATGCCATAAACATTTGATATATTTTCATTTATTCATACTAGTGCTGTCAAATTGATTCATCGCATCCAAAATAAAGGTTTGTACATAATATATATATGTGTGTGTGTGTGTGTGTGTGTGTGTGTGTGTGTGTGTGTGTATGTATGTGTATATATATATATAAACTTTTATTTTGGATGCGATTAATCTATGGCAAGCCGTTTTGACTTTTATTCCTTCACAGGATATGAATTCTTGATATCAACAATTCAATTTTCACTAGCTAAAATGCAAATTCTTGATATCAGGAATTGCATTTCAACTAGTAAAACCTATAAATCTTGATATCTGTAATTGTATTTTCACTAGTTAAATGTCACCATAGGCTGCCATTCAAATTCAATTGTTGATATCTTACTAGTTGAAATTCCAATTTCACATTTAAAAAAATACAATTCTTACTAGTAAAAACATTTTTGATATCAGTAACTGCATGGTTATTAGTGCAAATGGCTACTATTGATATCAACAATTGAATTGTTACTAGTAAAAATTTTCATTTTTGATATCAATAATTCGATTGTCAATAGTGACAATGTTAATTTCTGATATCATGAATGTGATTGTTACTAGTAAGAAAGCCATTTTAGATATCAGGAATTATATTGATATCAGAAATACATTTTCAGATATCAGAAATAACAAATGTAACACGTTGAAATACATTTACAGATATCAAGAATTAACATTTCAACTAGTAAAAATTAAATTCTTGATATCAGACATTCACATTTTTACTAGTAATTTACTAAGTAATTATTGATATCAACAAAGGCAGTTCATAAATTGCCCTTGCAACTAGAGAAAATAGAATGACTGATATCTTAAATAATGTTGTAACTAGTAAAAATACTTTTACAGATATCTGGAAATTACAGGTAACAATAGCTATGGTAATGAGTTTAATGAATATTTATGAGATGTTTTCCCCATAATCCAATAGGCCAAAGATGGCGGAAGAACATCCATGCTCCTCCTTTATTTACTAATTTAGTCAATGAAACATAATTATATTATGGCTGGATTTTTTTTTTTTTAATTGTTTAAAAATAAATTAGTTTATTTTTATTGGCCACCAAGTCCTTCGGATAATTAAAGGAAAAAAATGAACAAGGCATTAATTTATTATTTATTTTATCATTGTCATGAAAATAAAAAATAAACTCGTGTAATTTTTCATGTTTATTTTCGTTTCGTTACACTTTATTCCAATGCATCAAATAGAAAATACAATAAGCTTCAACAAAAATAAAAAAAATAAAACCTTTTTGTAAACATTAGCTTTTGTGTACAGCTAGGCTAATAAATTAGGTAAAAACAGATAATGTGTAATGCGTCAAACATTGTTTGAATGTTTTGCTGGACGATTTTTTAATATCGTTCCATTTACATACGTCTATAATACAGAACGAGTTGTCATATTTGATTAAAGGCGGGTGCATAAAACAAAGTGTAATGCAATGTTATTAGCTGCTGTATTTATTTATTTATTTAAATTTTGATGTATTATTATGTGCACCCACACTTTCTCATATGGGATAGCCTAATGATGAGACGAACTATTTACACTCTCTGCCCAATTCGGCTCCGATTTTCTTGACCATTGGGACCAAACGGGTGCGTAGCTAAAATATGACATGATAGACACTGTAATGTGCTAATAAACTGCATTAGTTTTATATAACCTGTTGTCCAGTTCTTGAAGTACAGGGCCTACACTGGACAAGATGAATGATAAAGTCCTATTGAACCTCTTTCTGAAACATCTCAGCCATTTCAATGTTACATTAAATATGGCACTACACTGATACACTAACTCTTCGGACAGTTAACTCTTAACTCTTAACTATTACAGATATAAAAAAATGCATTTCTTACTAGTTAAAAATCTAAATACACATATCAGCTTTGTATTTCTTACTAGTAGAAATATAATTTTTTATATCAATAATTGCATTGTTACTAGTAAAAATGTGAATTGCTGATATCAAGATTTCAATTGTTAATTGTTGAAATGTTAATTCTGGATATCTGTAAATACATTTCAACATGTTACATTTATTATTTCTGATATCTGAGAATGTATTTCTGATATCAATAATTAGGAGAGTAATTTCTGATATCTAAAATGGCTTTCTTACTAGTAACAATCACATTCATGATATCAGAAATTAACATTGTCACTATTGACAATCGAATTATTGATATTAAAAATGAACATTTTTACTAGTAACAATTCAATTGTTGAAATCAAGAGTAGTCATTTGCATTAATAACCATGCAGTTACTGATATCAAAAATAAAGGTTTTTACTAGTAAGAATTGTATTTTTGATATGTGAAATTGCAATTTCAACTAGTAAGAAATCACTTCTTGATATCAACAATTAATTTTGAATGGCAGCCTATGGTGACATTTAACTAGTGAAAATACAATTACATATGTCAAGAATTATAGTTTTTACTAGTTGAAATGCAATTCCTGATATCAAGAATTAGCATTTTAACTAGTGAAAATTGAATTGTTGATATCAAGAATTAGCATTTTAACTAGTGAAAATTTTTCTGATATCTAAAATGGCTTTCTTACTAGTAACAATCACATTCATGATATCAGAAATTAACATTGTCACTATTGACAATCGAATTATTGATATTAAAAATGAACATTTTTACTAGTAACAATTCAATTGTTGAAATCAAGAGTAGTCATTTGCATTAATAACCATGCAGTTACTGATATCAAAAATAAAGGTTTTTACTAGTAAGAATTGTATTTTTGATATGTGAAATTGCAATTTCAACTAGTAAGAAATCACTTCTTGATATCAACAATTAATTTTGAATGGCAGCCTATGGTGACATTTAACTAGTGAAAATACAATTACATATGTCAAGAATTATAGTTTTTACTAGTTGAAATGCAATTCCTGATATCAAGAATTAGCATTTTAACTAGTGAAAGTTGCATTAATAACCATGCAGTTACTGATATCAAAAATAAAGGTTTTTACTAGTAAGAATTGTATTTTTGATATGTGAAATTGCAATTTCAACTAGTAAGAAATCACTTCTTGATATCAACAATTAATTTTGAATGGCAGCCTATGGTGACATTTAACTAGTGAAAATACAATTACATATGTCAAGAATTATAGTTTTTACTAGTTGAAATGCAATTGTTGTTATCAAGAATTAGCATTTTAACTAGTGAAAATTGAATTGTTGATATCAAGAATTAGCATTTTAACTAGTGAAAGTTGAATTGTTGATATCAAGAATTAGCATTTTAACTAGTGAAAATTGAATTGTTGATATCAAGAATTAGCATTTTAGCTAGTGAAAATTGAATTGTTGATATCAAGAATTCACATCCTGTGAAGGAATAAAAGTCAAAACGGCTTGCCATATTTAATCACGCTTAATTGAGTTGACGGCACTAATTCATACTAAAATATAAACAAACTATTGAGCTGTTAAGCATTATATAATGTATTTATTGATTTATTAATGAAAATTATTAAATAGTGTTAATATTTTCTTTTTGAGCGTAGGTATTCAGAGAACAGCAATGTCACACTATGCACACTACATATGCATACTTGTAATAACACAATTTGCCACTAGTTGTCAGTATCAGGTCATGTTTTCTTCCAGGCATCTCTTTTGAAAGTCTCCAATGATCCTTCAGCTCCTCTATAACTTTTGTCTTTTCTGTTTCATTTGCAGATCGTTTTTGCTAAAGATGGCCATTATGGGCTTGAGGACCTCTCTGAGTCTGGTTATGAAGTTGTGAGTCTTGACTGGACCACAGATCCACATTCAGCACGGTCAGTTACAGAAATGTGATGCAGCTTTGATGTGAGATTTTGTTTTCTGATTTCAGTGTTATACCTACGCATACAGCGCCTTGCAAAAGTATTCACACTCATAAGCAATTCTCGCTTCCAGGTCCTTTACTGCAGTTTTGTTCCTTGATCCTTTTATTTCAAAGAACCGCATCTCACATTTGTGTAGGTGTGTGATTTTTGGCCTCATCTTCTAGGCAGATTTACTCCAGATTGTTCAGCTTTATTAGATGACATTTGTGCACCACATATTTCAAATAGTGTCACAGTTGGAGTATGAAGAGGGCTTTGGCTGGCCCATTATAAGACATTTTCCTTTTTGTTCTTTAGCCCTGTTTTTAGGATCACTGTCGTAAGTGATCACGTTTCAGTATTTTTTTAACAGATTGTCTTTCACTGTATGCATTTGCACTATCCGTTCTTTGTTTTAATAAAAATAAGATGCCCAATCCTGCTGATAAAAAACAGACTTACAGCATGATTCTACTTGCACCTCCAGTTCAATTCCAATTTATTTATAAAGCACATGATAATACACACAGTGCTAATAATTGACCACAGTGCTGTACAAAAAAAGAAATAATATAATAAAATAATTACAAATTTAAATTAACCAAAGAAAGAAAACCCAAGACCAGTACCTATGGCAACAATACCTCGTCACTTATATATGATCAAAAGCAAGTGTAATTTTTTTTTTATACTGTGGAAGTGTGGGCACTGCTATTAACATTAACAAAACATCTGACCATGAAATCTTTTGCCACATCGCAACTGAATCTATTATGCTTTTGGGCAAACTCCAGATGAAGTGCATTCAAACACTTGGACATTGTTGTGGTTTTGGATAAAGAGCTCTTTGCTCGTCAGTATCACTGCTGTCCTTCAGATTCAGTCTCAATTCACAGCCGGAATGTTGAGTGTTTCTTGTTTTTTTATATATATTAGTTATTTTAATGCTTCATAGCTAAAAGTCAGTTGTGAGAGAGTTGTGTCCTCATTACACTGTTCTGTTTCATTTTATGCAGATGAAAAACACTCTAGTTTATAGATTTAAAAGCCGAAATATCACAGACCGCCAAATGTCAATATAGGATTTCTAATCCAGTAAAATTAAAGGCTTTGGTTGAGTCTGAATAGTACGGTGGCCGAGAGAGCTCAACGCGCTGCAACTTAAGAAAACACATGCAAATTGAAAAAACACCAGCAAATTAAGAAAAAAAAAACAAATCCCAGCCGGGTCCGTCACTTTTTTGGGTCCCCTTGAAACATTTCCGTTGTGGTCCGTGATATTTGCAGCGCGTTTCTTCGTTTGCATGTGTTGTGAGGATTTGCAGCGCGTGTGTTGTCAAACTGATGAAGATGTTTTCTTAATTTGCTGGTGTTTTTTCAATTTGCATGTGTTTTCTTAAGTTGCAGCGCGTTGAGCTCTCTCGGCCACCGTAGAATAGTCCATTAAGGCACTGTGTGTACAGTATGTACATAAAGTACCAGTCAAACCTTTAGACAAACAACAATTTTTTCTTTTATAAAGAAACTCCTTGTCTAGATTACACACTCTCATTCGTGCTGGACACATATATAGGCTGCTCTTCCTACACTTCCCACATCTGGTTCAATTCATCCATTTCTAAATAAAGAAATGAATTACAAAATTAAGTTTTGTAAAGAGATTCATACAGAGACACAATTTTTATTTTAAGCAACTTATAGCTCAATTTTTTAAGATCATGAGAAACTGTTCAAACCTTTGCCTTGTGTGAGTGTATTGTGATGTTTGGCTATTTCTCAATGAAAGAATGGTCCTTAAATTTTATATATATATATATATGTTATGTTGGTGTTTTTCAGTATCAGGACTGGAGGAAAAGTTAGTTTGCAAGGCAACATGGATCCCTGTGCTCTTTATGCCACAAAGGTGAGGAAAGGAACATCAAAACAACACCCACCAGAATCATGTTTCCATTGAAACCCAACCAATTCTCCGCTTCACTTCTGTTTAGTCTACGTTGTATAGAAGTGTTTTGTGCTTCAAAAGCATTACTTTACTTCTGGTTAGTCCATTTCAAAATAAAGAGGCCATTTTGTTTTTACAAATTTAGGCCCTGCTGGAAATATGAGCCGTAAGAGCAGCTGTTTTCCACACAGAGTCGTCTTTGGCTTTCATTGCTCGTTCATTACAAGCATGGCTTTCATACCATTGTCTCGATGCCTCCGAAATACATTTTTTCCACCATCATTTCAGAAATTATGGGGGTGTTTAAAACCCCGTAGCTCGTAGATTTTGACCAGAGGACAAACCTGATGTATGATATCCAACCCAAACACTTCTTTTCGTTTACGTGTGATCAGGAGCGCATATCAGAGATTGTGAAGAGGATGTTGGAGAGCTTCGGCACCAAGGGCTACATCGCTAATCTGGGTCACGGCCTGTACCCTGATATGGACCCAGAAAATGTGGGTGCGTTTGTAGAGGCCGTTCACACCCATTCTCGCCAGCTCCTCAACCGCAAATAAAGAGGTTACTCTCCCATCAGAAGACCCTCTAAAACACAAGAGAAGCAACAACTGTTGGTGTGCACCGCTTTATCATTAGATACACTCTTAAAAATAAAGGTGCTTCACGATGCCATAGAAGAACCTTTTTGTCTAAATGGTTCCATAAAGAACCTTTAACATCTGAAGAACCTTTCTGTTTCACAAAAGGTTCTTTGGGGCGAAAGAAGGTTCTTCAGATTATACAAAGGTAAGAAAGAGATGGTTCTTTAAAGAACCTTTGACTGAATGCCTCTTTGTGGAACCAAAAATGGTTCTTCTATGGCATCGCTTGAAGAACCTTTTGAAGCACCTTTATTTTTAAGAGTGTATGTTACAGGGTGAAACTCTCTCAAAATCTGTCAAGAAAATGTCCAGTTCTATTTCACTCCAAAATGAAAAGAAATAAGAAAATAGTTTTGGCTTAACGAGGAAGGACCATTAAGGCTTTACATTTCACATTTCCCTCCCAAATTCTCTTTACCATATATACACAATAGCAGAAGCCTTTTTAGTGCTAAATAGAACCCGTTTTATAGGGTTCCATAAAGAACCATGCTTTGAAAATGCTATATAGGACCTTAGTGGTGTTATAAATAACCTTTTTAATGATAGTTTATTTTCATTAATATTAGTATATTAACATATTCATATCATTATTAATATTATTTGTATATATTATTTATTAATATTGTTTTTTACTCTTCCATCTGCCTGGTATTACAATATCCTGCTGCAAAAACAGATTATCATTCACAGTACCATAATGTGAAATATATATATAACCTTTAAATAAAAAAAAGGATAGCTCACCTTAATTTATGCTGATTTAAGTTTTTTTTTTTAAATGCTGTTTTTAGAATACTGTATTACGGTAATAATCATATAATGATATGCAATACAGTAATGAGAACTTGGGGGTAAAATATGCCTAAATGCCAGATATCTTAATTATCTCAAATGTAGGCTTCATTTTCTTTATGCAAAATGGTATTTATTTATTTATTTTTTTTTATTTTGTGGTGAAATGTGACCCAGATATTTTCTGACAGGCTTTTGAGAGATTCACCCAAAAGGCTGATCCCGACTCATTTCAATGATTGTGTAGGCCGTCTTTCTATTTTACCTACTTTTTTATAATGGCTCCACACCAATCCATCTAATCTTTAATATAATTTTCAGTGGAAACATGTCTTTCTCAGTTGGATTGATGTGTTTTCATTAGAGCCGATGCACTGTACGATCACTGAAGAATGTGGAGTAAGTGAAGGATAAATCTGATCAAATCCTAAGCACTGTATGGGTTTGTTTTTAATGTAGTACCATAGTAACATCTGGGCATGAGACTGTCTTCCCTAGAATTGTGACTGACACTAATGAACCTCTGAGAATGTGTGTACATATCAATGGATGTTTTATATGAAGCGCAATAAAGAGTGATCAAGACAAACATCCCTCAGGGGAATGTCTCCTATCTGAATATCACATACCTAAATCATGTGCAACCTTTTTTTTTTTAATTCCCTTTGTTTTGCACCAGTCTTTTGGTGGGGGGTTCATTCTCTTGATCTATGATTACTGTCTCTCTTACTGCCTTTCACATTTAGTAATAGAAATGTTAATCCCAGAGGACGTAATACCAAACGACGAATAAGCACCCTGGGTAAGCAAATCCTTAAATCTTGTTGTTTTTTTGTTTTTGGGAGGGTAGGAGTGGGATTCCCCAGCAAGGCATCATGTGATGTGACATATGCGAGATGATTTGAAGAACCCTGAACTTCAAAACAAGGATTTATTGGAATTTCTATACATTTCTCAATCATGTTAGTACTTTCGGAACCCCATTTGTGTATGTAAAATTGCATAGTTTTGATGTGGGCTTGCAAATCTGGCAGCTGCAGCCCTCTTTTACCCTCATCTGCCAGTGTGCGGTGTTGTCAATGCATGATAAGTCTGGCCTTGATTGTGTGTTAGGTGCTGAAAGAAGAAACGTCCTGTAATCAATTTGCTGATTAGTGTTGTTGGTTTTTTAAGCCACTGTCGCTCACCGCTAGTTTGTGTCCATGGAGCACAGCTGTGATTGGGGAGCTGGGCCCGTTTCCTAGTGAGGCACATACACACGTGCACACACTTATTCTGTGATACCTCAAGGGGCTCCGGGTATTATTTTTAATTGCAACAATGAATGAAAAAAAAGCTGAATTCCCCAAGGTCTCCTATAGGAAGCCACAAGGGGATGAAGGGGTTTGGGCTTAATCTCTCGGCAAGTCAGCAGGCCAGAAAATCCCATATGTTCCTGAAGACAGCAGGCTGTACATCATTTGTCAGGTCCTGGCACTATCACTGCTTTATCAGAAGGGAGGGTTTTGGGGGCCTTGGCCTGAGTCCATCTTGTAAAATCCAAATTGATTGGTCATTAATAATTTGTTTATTCTATGCTGATTTTCTCTTTATATTTATTTATTTTTACAATTCCACATTAACCTCCTGACTACCATCTATGGAGTTATGGCCTCTGTAGAGCACATTATGTTTTAGTGATTTCTCTGAGACGTTACATGTCACAGTTTTAAGTCTGGATGTCCTGTACAGAGCACATTCAGGGCTTTCCAGAGATACCAAATGATTGGATGTTTCACCATGACCACTCCCTCTCCTTGGTCTTTAAAAATGGCTGACATTCATTTAGTGATCAAGTGTAACGCCCTTATGGAAATATGATAATATTTTGTAATTATTTAAATCTGACTAATTTTCAAATTGTCATAAATCAACATCTCAGGAAAATGTTATGGGGTTTCAAATCAAAATATGACCTTCTGTTATGAAACAGGACGTCGATTTCATACATGTCCACTGTAGAGGACACCAGGACTTAAAGCATGTTTATTACACATTTTGGGAGACACAACAAATGAATAGAGAAAAAATTATGTATCAATATTCCTATTAAATATTAGATATTATGAAAATCTTGCTAATTATTACTCCCATTATTGCACTTATTTGTTCATTCTATGTTGCCCCAAAAACACATTAATATGCAAATTAGATACAGTTTATAGATGCATTGTATATAATGGAAAAACTTGTTTATGGCCATTTTACACACATTTTGCATAAAGAAATTTTTTTTTTTAAATATCTTTCATAACAGTTGAGAATCTATTTATCTCAACTTTATATAAAGTTTGGTATAAAAAAATGAAAATTGATTTGTGATTAAAACAAAAATCCACCTGTTTTTGCCTTTTCATGTATATTCATGTCTTTTTATTTCTTAAAAAACTGGACCTTTTAAAGTCCCAATGTCTTCTACAGAGGACATGGCATAACATAGGCTATGAATAAAATATCATTTTTCAAAAATGTTATTTTTCAAATTTTTTCTTATGCCCTAAACAATGTAATGACACGATAAAACACCAAATTCACAAAACAGTTTTTTTCCTGGTAGTCAGGAGGTTGACAAAATGTTTGTTCGTCTATTGTCAGTAGTATAGTGTAGAAATGTATGAAGCACAGCTTACACTGAACTCAAGCAGGTTTCTAATGGTCAATGCGGCGAATGCGTGGCCAACATAAATCAGTTGCAAAATCTGCATGGGGAAATATTTCACCCTCAAATGACATTCCATGAGTGAATAATTGAATGACTTACTCAAAATCAAAAGTCTACTTTTCAACAGTCATCAGCATTGTAATACTGCAAAGTTATCAATCTCTCAATTGTTCCCTCTTTTTGAAGAGAACAACAAAAACAAGCAGTGCTGTCCTTGGAACGTGGCTTGGCTAATCAAATTCGAAGACTGGAAGAAACTTGTATAAATTTATAAACCACTGTATTATGACCATGAATTAACAATGAACTCATTAACAATGATTATATTTATAGATTTGCATAAACCTAGATTAATAAATGATGTAATAGTTTACTTCAAAAAAAGTGTAACCAATTACACATATCACAGCTGTTCAGCTTGATTCTGTTCCTGTGTAGTGCCGAAATTTGCACCCCGCCAAATTATGCACCCCCTAGTATTGGTAGGTTTAGGAGTAGGTGTGGGGGAGGGGTTAGGATTAGGGGTGGGGTTAGGATTAGGCAATCAGGTAGCGACTTCAACGAGGGGGTGCATAATCTGGCAGGGGTGCAGAATTCGGCACAATACCGTTCTTCCGTAATCCACTACAGCAGGGGTGCCCAAACTCGGTCCTGGAGGGCCGGTATCCTGCAGAGTTTTGATCCAACCCCAATCAGACACACCTGAACCAACTAATCAAGCTCTTACTAGACATACTAGAAACTTTGTAGCAGGTGTGTAGAGGCAAGTTGGATCTAAACTCTGCAGGACACTGGCCCTCCAGGACTGAGTTTGGGCACCCCTGCACTACAGTTTTCCATTCCCACTCAGCCCACCTAAAAAAGTCACAAGCTGCCCCACCCCAATTACAGAGGGATTCTGGGAACATCAGCAGCAGAACAAAGCTCTGCAAATCAGCTCCCCTATGAACACAATATGTGATTACGCTGACAGCAGAACCTGCCATGCAGGGTACAAAGGACAAAGCTTCCGCTCACTGCACAAACCAGCCCAGAAGCACAACAGTTCTCAGAGTTGCCTGACAGGCTCATGTGCTCGGTGACTGCGTTTAGACTTCCTCATTCTGATGATGGGTTGGGTTCTAATTAAAGAAAAGCCTCCGTTACATTGTTACACTTATAAACAATGCTTGTTTCCCCCTACCAAGCCCAACACCTACTCTTCGCTCCAATCTGACAGGCTCAGCCCGCGCTGGAAGCTCACAACAAGGTGGGAAAGCCAGTTACTCGTCTCTCTTTTCCTGGTGTGTCACTTCTGCTAAATCACTGAGCTAAGGAAATGCCTTCTCTTTGCAGCGTGTCTAACTGAGCCAACCCCATCCATATTTCAGCTGGCAGCACTGCCAGGCTTGACAAACACTTACTCAGTGGTCCTCACAGGAGCGCGGCGCTGCATTGGGTCCAAGACACAATGAAGAGCAGCAGCTGTGAGGGACCCTGATGGATGGGATAGTTTGTATAAGCAGGCCCAAAGAGTATTGTTCCTGTCGACTGCATCTCTAACACAGTCGATCACTCTGACACAAGGTTTTCCTGGAGTTTATTGTGATTCAGACGCGGAGTTTCTAAAGAGGAGATAGGAGGAGAGCTGGAGATGTAGTCTGGACAACATGTGTGGGGGTATCGAGCTGCTTTTTAAAAAAAAAAAAATTGTATAACTGCAGTGATATTTCTGACCACTTTCTGAAATTTTAAATGCTTACTTCTGCTTAAGTTTCTTTTTTTCAGTATTTCTCTTCTGGGGAAATGGAGTAAAAAAACATCCCCTTCACACACTACCATTCAAAAATGTGGGGTTGTTAAGAGTTTTGTTTTTTTAAAGTCTATTTCTTATTACATTTTAAAATAATTTTTCTATTTGAACCCATTTTAAGATCAAATTTTTTCCTGTGATGGCAACGGCATTGCTGTGGTCTTCAGTGTTGCGTGATTCAGAAATGAAATGATTTGGAGCTCAAGAAACATTTCTTCTTAATGTCAATGTTGAAAACAATTGTGCTGCTTAATATTTTTGTGAAAACAACAATACAGTTCTTGTACAGAATACTTTGATGAATAGAAAGTTCAAAAGAACAACATTTATTTGAAATATATATTTTGTTGTAAATGTCTTTACTGTCACTTTTGATCAGTTTCTATTTATTTGCAGACATTTACGTACAACTATTAATTAAAAAATAATAAAATAAAAAATACACGCCGTTCGATGTGCCAAATTCCTGCTTCAAGAGGAAAAGTTGCACTTGAGCTAGCTGTATATCATATTAAGTTTAAAGAGGCAAAGTTGTGTTTCACACTTTATTCATAGAAAAGCACTGAAATTCAACACAAATCATAAAATGGTAGTAGCATTACATAAATAGTAATAAATTTTTGTTTATAGACATTAGCTCAAGAGGTTGCACAAACAAAAAGTGTTGTTGAACTATACTTTTGTGGCAACAAATACTGGATACCTTTTTATAACTCAGTAGCACAAAGAGGCGACAAACACTTTCCCTTAAATTAAAACAAAACAAAACCAAACAGTAGATGAACTAGTGAACAATCTCTACCAGCGATTATTTTTTTCCTTCTAAACTCTAGGGACAGATCAAAACACTGGTACATTTAACACATACAGACACTTAAGAGTATGGAAGAGAGAAATCAAAAGCCAGAGGAGGTTATTCTCTTTTTGCAATGCCATTGGACCAACTAGTTAGCTACAGAAAATGCTCGTTTTTTTTGCCTTTTTTTTTTCTTTCGTTTTTATATATGTATATATATGTTATTATTTTTTAATTGAACAGGTAGCACTATTATCATTCTGCAGATGTCTTAATTAAAAAAGAAAAAAAAAAGTCTAGTCTGTGAGCTTTCTCTCAGGTCCGCGAGAGCTCCCCGACAGAGCCGGTTGAGGAATAAATGCTGCATAAACACCTTGTGGGTCGAGTATGCCACAGTTGATGCAACTAGAATGAATTTTGAGGGGGGAAAAAAAAAAAACTAACCAAAAGTGGAAACCAGCAAACCATTTAAATGAAAGTGACCAACCTTAACCAACAACATAGAGAAATCTCCTCAAGATTTAGCCATTAATGAAGCATCTATCAAAGTCTCGATTAGGCAATGGTAAGTCGCAACCTCAAAACAGACCTTATTGCCCTCAAAAAGCCCCAATACAAGATAATCACGACCCTAAAGTATGTGGACCGTGTCAAAGCGAAGGAGAATCGAACAGCAGATGTCCTTCTTCCTTGTTCGGGCCAGTCGAAGGTGTAGGTCCATTTTCTCTGTGCTGTACTCCACTGACATTGGCAACACAATGTCCTGAAACACATGCAGCGTTTTCAGAGAAGACTATAAGGCTTCAAAGTAAAGAGTTGTATGTAGATCAAAGGCAAAGTCCATCCAAACTCGAAGCTCGTGCAGATTACTTTACTTACAAGATACAAACGGTTGAATTTTGGGAGAGCGCCCCAACCCCCGAGCCAAACAAGGAGAAAAGACGGAGGAAGATCAGGGGTGAAGAGGGCAAATCGTGAAGTGGTTCTGCATAGTCTGTTCATAAACATTTGTCCTCTCCTGCCTTCTTCTTTACATGCTTCCTCTTGCAAAAATGTATTACAAAAAAATCAAATAAAAGAGGATACAAATAAAACAGCAAATCGGAAATGTACACAGGAGCACCTGAGAAATGTTTCTGAAGTCTTTCCTCTTACAGTCGTCACATTCCCAGCCCGACAAATTCAAGTATCCGAAAAGAAAAACATACAGTTATCATAAATAATTATAACTTTACAATTTTTTGAATTGACACTTTCATATTTACAATATTTTAAATGCTTATGCTACTTTTTTTCTGTTTTGTTCCTTTAAGTGATTCCCTGAGAACGGAGTTGAGCATCTCTCTTCTCGTTTTCCTTCAGATGGAAGCCGCGGAGTGCATTCTAAGTGTTCGGATCCACTGGGGCACTTGTGGAGGGCAGAGGTCATGGAATGTGGAAGATATTACGATACAGTTTAAAGCCAGCTAATTCCTTGTTCTGCCAATGTAGCTGTTTTTGTCAAATGCATCTATACAATTCACCTAATTTGTACACCGAAAGTAATTGCTGATCCGAATGCGTCGTGTAGGGGTTGGAATTTAATGAAGTGCTAGTACATATATATATATATATTATTACTGCTACTCAATCTCACACAAGTCTTTTTGTTTCTGTTTTTGTTTTTCACTGAGAGGTAACAGAGAAACATATATGGCTGATATTGATGGGTAAATATCTCTGTTTTGTTCATATTCAGCAAGACCAGGAAACAGCACGGAAGGATTGAGCACACAGGCTATCATCTTCCTCGCACTGAAATTTTCGAACAGAGGTTAAGATGAGCCGATAGTAACAAATCCAGGAGAGAGGGGAGGGCTCATGTCTTGTGGCTTGCTTGAGTCGTGGTTAGAACATTCGGCAGAGCATTTGAGGTGATGTGCCCGTCTCACTCTTAAAATCAGGCCTTTTCCAGAGAGAGAGTTAAAGCTGATCCGTAAAATATGATCGAGGTATGACAATAACACTGCGTTGCGAGTGTTTCAGAAATGACCTTTTTGATTCGAGTGTTCGAAACCAACCAAACGCCTCCCCCACGCTCAAAATTTACCACATAATCATTTGGTGTCTCTTTATGTGCCACTTTTACATTTTTATCACAATATCTTGATCAAACAAAATCAAGAACGAGCCAAAACAAAAACATAAATGGTCATAATTACAGTTGTTGTTCTCCCCTCCACAGGTTCGACCTGGTAAGAATAACTTGGTGAACAGGAATTGTTCACAATAAAAAAACAAAACAAGACAAAACAGATCAAAACAAATGAATAAAACTTAAACATTCACCAAAGACGACCAAAAAAAAAAAAAGGAAGAATAAAATAATGCCTTAAATAAATGAAGAATGAAAGAAGAACAAGTGCCCCTGCAATCAAGCGAGGTTCAACCAAAACGTTCCCGTACCAACATCATGAGTTTCTTCTTGCCCTTATAGATCTGTTTGAGGTTGTCTATAAACTGGGCGAACTGAATGTGGCCATCTTGGGCCAAAAGAAAGGTCTCACGTGCCTTACTGAGGAACTCGATGAACTCTCCGTAGTGGCGCGGGCTGATGTGCGTGAGGCGGGAGTGGGTGGTGTTGATGTAGGCGCTGATGGTGGCATCCAGTAGCTGTCTCAATGGGGCTTTGTCAGTGCTCATAAGCTTGCCCGAGTTACGTCTGCCAGGGATGCCGGCCAGGCCGGGGGCCGTCATGGTGCAGCGCCGCAAAATGTCCGAGAGCACCGTGGCGCAGTGAACACTCTTGACCACCAGAGGGATGATGGCGGCCAGCTCGTTCTTGCCCAGCGAGTGGCTGAGAGCACAAGCCCACAGCACATCATTGATGGCCGGATGCGTGTCTTGGTTGTAGGCCAGGTTCAAGTGGGTCATGGCGAGAGACGCCAGTTTGAAAGCTCGAAGGGGGTAGCCGCGGTGCTCCATGTAGCGCGGGAGTGGGTGGTGTTGATGTAGGCGCTGATGGTGGCATCCAGTAGCTGTCTCAATGGGGCTTTGTCAGTGCTCATAAGCTTGCCTGAGTTACGTCTGCCAGGGATGCCGGCCAGGCCGGGGGCCGTCATTGTGCAGCGCCGCAAAATGTCCGAGAGCACCGTGGCGCAGTGAACACTCTTGACCACCAGAGGGATGATGGCGGCCAGCTCGTTCTTGCCCAGCGAGTGGCTGAGAGCACAAGCCCACAGCACATCATTGATGGCCGGATGCGTGTCTTGGTTGTAGGCCAGGTTCAAGTGGGTCATGGCGAGAGACGCCAGTTTGAAAGCTCGAAGGGGGTAGCCGCGGTGCTCCATGTAGCGGGCGATGGTGAAGAGCTGAGAGTAGGTCATGCCCGTGGAGGCGGCATCGATGACTATCTGGTAAGCGGTCTCGAAGGCGATGTGGTCCTTCTCGCAGAGGGTAAGGGCGGACAAGGCGCAATTTTGAGGGTCCTTCATGGCGCACTGCAGGGCCAGGGTGCGCGCGCAGCTGGCCAGCTCCTCCCGCTGTGGGTAGTCGAGGCTCAGGCGCAGGATGGTGTTGTGGGACATCACTGTGGCTGCCACTATGCTGGTCGCTTCGGTGGGGGTGAAGAGAGTGTACCAGCTCTGCAATATGCTAACCAAAGCTCTCAGACCTGCAATGAGACAAAAGAATCAATCAGAACAAGTTTTGCTGTACTTCTACATGCATTTAGTAACCACATAATAAACTACCCAAGCCATTCAACTTATCTCCAACTTCAGGGAAACAATTGAATATTTGACGGATTAAATACACATTGGGCATTACCTAAGTCTGGTGGAGCATGCGCAGAGGTCGATTGTAGTCTGAATAATGTGCATACATGCTGGACAAAGCTGAGCTACAGTCGCTTTATCTAGATCAGTTAGTTTAAGTTTGACAAAATGGATTTCAGTCAAACTGCAGGGTTTACCAGACATTTTAAAAAGACAAAACTATTAAAGTGCATGCCACTGTCTAGAATGAAATGAGTGTTCATTTAAACCTGGTAGGAAAACAAAAACAAAAACAAAACAGTCTGACACAGACCGACTTCAGTAGCACATGTGACAAGCCAGCGAACCATCTCCCGCCGCCTCCAGTTGAGTGTGGACAGAGTCATCCTCATCACCTGCAGAGAAATGTTATATTGCATTAGACACACAAAAATGCAAAATAGTGTACTGGAACAAATACACATAGCGAGTGAATTTACATGTACACAAAAACACTGACCATCATATAAAACCAGACAATAGAAGGTTCAAAAGGTTCAAATTGTAATGATATTTCACAATATTACTTGAGTCATTGAATGTCCAATAAAAGAAAAATTTAGGGTGACTTTACATGATCACAACATGCAGAGTTGGTGTAAGATCACGCATGTGAACACACTCATTGATAAATAAAAAAAATAAACCACACACCACATAAAGATCAATTTAGATTTACCTGAAGGCCGAGCTCCAGCGCTACATTGAGCAGTGTGATGTCAGGAGGGTTATCTGCAGGAGTAGCGATCTTAAAGGCATCCTGGGCCAGTTTGAAGATGAGGGAAGAGGAGTGGATGTGCTTCTGAATAGCCTCCAAAACAGTCCGCAATCTCAACATGTCACCTAAGACACAACACAGATTTCTCTTAGCTAAACACTGGCACAGTACATAAAAGTTTGTTTAAAGTGAACCTCACATGTGACTTGTCGTGAGCTATCAGGTGTGTAGCACTCACCCTTAGCAGCAGTAAGCATGGTGGAGGCCAGTTCACACTGCTGGGACTCCAGGTGGCCCAGTGTGAACCAGCGTGGATATCTGCTGGGCACTATGGAGATGCCATGGTGAGGGTGTCCTACGTCACCTGAGGGAGCCGTGGACTCCAGTACTGGAAGCCTGCAGCGAACATGATTATTCTGGATTAGTCACACATAAGACTCTTTAACAAGACAAATATATATAAGCTTAAATCTTTTTTCATTCATATTCTGTTGCTTCTGTTTTCTACAGCCTTTTACTCAGCTTCCTCAGACATGATTAGCAGAATACTGCGTGCTACTTCCACACACTTACTCTGCTTTCTGCTAGCTCTGTCTGATGGCATGTGATTAGGAATGCGCTCTGCTACTCCTGCCTGAGTGAACATATTAGACCACACTAGCTCAGACTCACAGAAGCTGCGCAGAGGGAGCAGTCCTATTGATTGTGTATTAGTGAGGACTGTGATGAGCTAGACTCGGATAATGATGCCTCAGTGCAGACATACAGTAATAAGGTCCCATGGAGGCGTTATAAGGCTGGAGTCAGTGAGGGTAACACATCATGTGGAGATTCAGTGTAATGTGAAAAAATGTGATCAATAACTAATGGTGAAAACAATGCACACATTTTAAATGAACATGAAAAACATGACAAAGAAAAGAATATCCAACACTCTTTTGGAAGTTGCTGCATGATGGTGTTATTTATAAATCCAAGTTTTCGTTCCAGTTTTGATGTTCAAAGTAGTACTGTTTAGGTCAGTAAGTTTTTTTTAAATTTTTTATTTTTTTAAGTTAAGAAATTAACTTTTATAGTGCAGACATACAGTAATAAGGTCCCATGGAGGCTTTATAAGGCTGGAGTCAGTGAGGGTAACACATCACGTGGAGATTCAGTGTAATGTGAAAAAATGTGATCAATAACTAATGGTGAAAACAATGCACACATTTTAAATGAACATGAAAAACATGACAAAGAAAAGAATATCCAACACTCTTTTGGAAGTTGCTGCATGATGGTGTTATTTATAAATCCAAGTTTTCGTTCCAGTTTTGATGTTCAAAGTAGTACTGTTTAGGTCAGCAAGTTTTTTTTTTTTTGTTTTTTTTTAAGTTAAGAAATTAACTTTTATTCAGCAAGGGTGCACTAAATTGCTCATGCCTGATATTTTTCAACAATGATGATAATAAGAGCAGCAAATCAGCAGTATTATTAGAATGATCAGCATTATTATTAGATTAGAATCTGAAGGATCATGTGACACTGAAGACTGGAGTAATGGAGTAATTCAGCTTTAACGTCACAGGAATAAATGACATTTTAAAACATATTAAAATAGAAAAGTTGAACTATATTTTTGATCAAACAAATACAGCCTTGGTGAGCATAAGATACTTTAAAATCATATAATTACAAAGCGTTACAAAGCGCCCATCCATTTTTTTAAAGGAAAAAAATTCTAAACTACAGAATTTATTTAGGTCACAGCCAGAAATTACATTTGTTACTTCCTAGTAAGTAGCAGGTGTTTTAGGGGAAGGGACATTCTCATCCTAAAGAGCATTTGATTGGACATCAGTACAGTGCAGGATGAGTCAACAATAGTTTTGGTTTTCCTACATACGAAACACTGCATTTTATGAAAAATTTGCTAAAAGTGAGTTTTGTAAACATTTAGGATTTTAGCATATATAGACCTCAAAGCTAATACACATGGACTTTGGATGGAGAGAAAGAGAGTCTCACCTCATTGCACGAAGGCCCAGTTTGTACGCCAGGTCTGTGTCGTGTGGCAGGAGAGCGGTGAAGAGGTACTTGGCAAACGTGTGCATGGGAACACTCTCTCTGTGGATGACCTCCCCAAGACCACTGAAGGGACCACCTGGACATACGGAGCGAGACAGAGAAGAGCACATCAGAACTGAGCTGTCCATCATATCAGATTGCAGGGTTGAGTCAGGCTTGATGGACAGGAGGCTGGTGAGTCAGTGAGGGCACGCACAGCAAGTGAGAGAGAGAAATCTGAGTGGAGCGTATCGCTGGGGTGGTTGGGGAGGACGATGAGAAGGCAAACAGGCGGCAAGGCCTCATGGGCTTTGACAGAGTCTGTCCTCCCTAGTAGCAGCGCAGATGTCTGCTCTAAGGTTACACCGCGTGTCAGTGGGAGGCTCAGATGCAGGGTGGCCTGTTTTGGGGAAGGGAGTTGGGGACACTGCAGAGGCCAGACTGCAGATCTTTTTACAGGCATAGCACTCCCTCTCTCACACACACACAAATATATATATCCAGGCTAGAGATGGGGAGGAGGAAAAGATAAAAGTAGACAGAGATCCACAAGGGGGAAAAAGGTTGTGGGAAAAGCAAGAGAACAGTAAGGAGAGGAAACAGCTCCACACAGGGAGGATAGTGCCTATGGGGTGATGACAAGAGCAAAAGGTTAAAAAGAAGACGTGAAATTGAGAACAAAGAGTTTGTACCTTCTAAAAGGAGGATGGCTTGTTTGCGGAGTGTCTGCACTAATATGTCATCCAGCTCCATCTCTTGCAGCTTGGCCACAATTTGCTCCTCGTTCCGGCACACCTTGTCCTGTGCGTACAGGCCCTCGGGCATTAGCCGCTGCTGCCCCATACCCATCAGCGCCACCTCTAGTGCCAGTGCCAGGTACGACTCTCCTCCATCTGGACATCCCCACACTGGTACATGCTGGTACACTGGAGGCTTGGGCTCACCGGAATCTATTAGGACACAAAGTGGTGTTTGTCAATGTCTATTTACAGCTTGTTGCAATTTTTTTTTTTTTAAAGAAAAAGCAATAAAGAAATTTTAGCAAATACAAAAAAGCAATGCTAAAAATAAGGCAAGCAAGTCATTTATTCCTGAGATGGCAAAGCTGAATTTTCAGTTTTCAGTGTCACATGATTCTTCAGAAATCATTCTAATATGCTGATTTTGTGGTCAAGTAACATTTCTTATCAGCGATGAAAAATGAGCTGCTTAATATTTTTGATACTTTTTTTAAGGATTCATTTATTCATTAAGGAACATCATTTATTTCAAAGTTTGGTTACAATTTAAAAATCTTTGCTGTTACATTTTTTAAGCATTTTAATGCATCCTTGCTGAATAAAAGTATTTCTTTCAAAAAAACAAAAAAATCTCTTACTTGACCCCAAACGTAGGTATAACATTTAAAAACACCACAGGCACCAAGTCATTTGTATCAATGTCTAAGGATATCTGCATGAAAACTGAGGAAAAACACCATCTGTTTAGTAAGAATTTAGACCCTCATCACCAGCTCACTTAAATCCCCCTGGCAAATTTATCCTGTTGGCCAATCCTGTTTGTACAGTGGGCAACAGACAGGGATCAATGGGTTCACCCCCATCTTGCTACACTGGAAAACAACATCTCTACTGGTATCTCACAATCATCATAAAAAACCCACACAAAACAATTTAACCAAGTTATGCTGTTCTATCCAGTGATTTGGTTTACAGTAAACCGCCTAAGAAGTAAAGCAGAGGGGTTAGAGAGAGCATTGTTTTGGCTTTCCACACTGCTGCTGCCGCCGCTACAGCTGCTGTTGCTGGTTCTGCTAAGTTAAGATCCTGACCTTCGGACATTCTGATTGGATAAAACCAAGAGTCCGCCCCCATCCCAGCACATGCCAGATGTTTCCAACTGTGCAACAGAGTCAAACAAAGAGCTATGCTCTCTAGCACACATACAAACATACAGTGTAATGCACAACAGGCGCACACACAACCCAACACGACCGTGGCCAAACGGGGAGCGCTACGACGGGACAAGCGCACAGATATGCACAAACTCTTCCAAGTCACAGTACCATTTGCCAGTATTATTCAGGCACACAATGCCTCTCTGTGGGTTCCTCACTACAGGAATACAATGGCCGACACTTTCCATTGGCCTGAGCTGGGAGGGATGTATGGAATGCAAATGCTGATTGATTTTATACGTTTTATACCACTGAGTGGGCAGAATGACCTTTCTGATACAATAGCACCCCTTAACACTGCTCAGAAAAGGAGGGCAATTGTAAAGAGCGAGGAGATGGGGCTCCAGCAGACTGAATGAAGCTCTCAAAGACACAGGCCAGTTGCTGAGTGAGGAACCGAATAATGCTCAAGGTGTCTCAGAGAGTCGTAAAAGGACAGAAGCCCAATGACAGCCTATAATAGTGTACCTCCAGTATCCATGGTATTGTCATCCTCCACTCGACACGTCTCCGTGAGAGTGGCGAAAAGGCAGCCAATGGGGTCGAGGGGGTGGCCCACCCAGCCCTCCAGATTGGTGGTGTTGGTCATTCCCCTCTGCAGCAGTTCTGAGGACAGAAGATGTTTACTTGTATTAGGAACATATGAATCAACATGTCAATACTTAAATTACTATGAAACCTGTTCATAAAATTTCTCTGAGAAAAATGTAAAGTCCTGCAATTTTATTTTAATTTCTACATATATACGTTGAAATGGTCACTCTCGGAAAGTTTTAGCTTCTGATTAACAACAATAAATTCATGTGTACAGTCATGAGCACTTGGAGTAAGGCCGTATGTTATGCAAAGCAGATCAATGTGTGTTACCTTTCTTCTGATGCTTGTATATGTCTAATTGCCGTTGCTGTTGGAGCCGGAGGGTGTTGATTATGGCAACAGCCAGTCGCAAGGCTTCTCTGGGGTAACCATGGGAACGCAGAGCATCCACCCTGGCGCATGCTGTAGGCACGTGATCTGGAACAAGTCACATGACAGTATAAATAAGATGGGGCTCCTTTCAGATGGGACGGTTTCAATTTCAGACAAAACTGTAATGGAAGCTGCGGGATCATGCAGAAGTGAAATCAGACAGATTACGTCACACAGCAAGAAGGGTCTCACGGAGAGCGACAAATTCCTCTCAGACTTAAGGTTCTTTAACACCAAGAACAAAGATTGTTCTTCAGCTGAAAAAGTGATTGCAACGATATCATATCTCTGTATCATTATTGTTATAGCTGTGGTGTGGGCTTCCCTATTCTCATAGAATTAGAGTGATTATTAAAACTTTATAGTGGTGTGAACGTGCCTTTTTATTGTTCAAGAGTATGATGTAGGAAAAACTCTGTAGAGATTTCCGTATTGACTGGCTGCTCTGAACAGAATCAACAAGGAAAAACATAGCTTGAAATGGCTGAGAAGTATATAAAATATGCACCCAGCCACAGTGGCAGGCCCTGGGGGTTGAAGAGCAGGCTCTCTCCCTCTCTCTGGTAAGCCGGGGACATGTAGAAGTCACTACTGATGATTCTCTGCAAGTGACTATCCTGCCAATGCAGGTCACAGGCCTCCATTGCTCTCGTGAACACCGTTCTTCTAGGCCGGGCCAGTGAGTCTATGCAGAGTAAAGCATAGTTATATAAGCAACAGACATAGGGATAAGTGGATAATCTCAGGTTTAGATCAACTGAACGGAGGCTTACCCTGAGCCAGGTTGCTCTGTGGCAGAGCGTTGGTGATGTTGGGCAGCTCGCTGCCGTAATTGCCATCCTCTAGAGGGCAGATGTCCATGTCTCCCCATTTCTTCAGCTGTCTCAGCCAGCCGCTCTTCTCTTCACTTTTACAGTGCGGGTTCAGCACGATACACACCCACAACGCACCTGCAAACCCACAGTGCACAGACGTCTTTATAACTGAAGTGTGGCTTATAAATGAGCGAGGGAGAAACTAAAAAGGTAAAATGAGCATAAAAGGGAAAAGAAAGGAGATATTGAATCTTAGGATGCCACTTTTCCCATTTTTAAACACTTTTAACTGGTTTAGTCTTGAACGCAGCTTTTGATTTGTTCCAAAATGTGAAGTGGAAAATCAGCGCATTTAATAGATCCGGCTCTAGCGCATCAATGTCAAACACTGGCACTGGGGAGCATATGAAATTTGGCAGGTGTAAGGTTGTCTGGTGGGCTCGTGTAACTGGCGATGCCTTTTTGTATCTAGGTAACAGATGGCTGGCCTGCGTCTTTTTCCATTGCTGTCATGTACATGCAGCCCTGATTGGCCAAATTGCTGAGCTTCGGCCGATCAGAGTGGCTGTCAACTAAAACACTGAACTGTCTTGCACATTTATTAGACGCTCCGGTCACAGTGATGCGCCTGCTCTTGCAAAATCAGAATGCGTGGTCAACCCGACAGGTGCGCCTTGTTTACAGCTACAACCGTTTCGAAGGAAGAGGATGCCAGAGACGCAGCTCTCAAATGAGCCTCTTCAGGATGTGCTCTCATCAACCTCTTTAAATGGCCCGATCAATATGAGGCAGCTTTAAAACTCATTGATCCTGGCCCTTTCATGCCATCCCGATAGTGGCGGCTGGCCGGTCCTCTGCATGTGCCGCAGACTAAGTCAGTCGTGCTCTGATCCACTTGCCCTGACTGAACTGCTGCAGGTCAGACGGTGCACATGCACGAATGTGCTTAAGGCTAAGGATATTGAACCAAGGAGCAGAAGAGTAAGTACTAATGATTAAGGTTCAATTCTGTAGAAGTACAGAAGAGAGATGAGGATGTATGTCAGTGTTCAAATATGAAATTGGGCTAATTGTTCTATGCTGCTCAAAATGTGATTTGGCCTAGTAGGACACGTTCCTGGATCAACATGTGTTGTTGATAAAGGAACCACATCCTATTAAACAGCCATAGGCCAAACCTTCTAACTAACCCCTAAAATCTCTGATTGGTTGATAAGAATGATGTTCCAGGACAAACGAGGATAATGACTGAAAAACGTGCCCTACAGGTTGAGAAGAAAAAACTCACCCAGCTCATCCCAGAGTTGTCGGCATTTGTCTGTCATGCCTGTGCCCTGTTGTCGCCATAGAGATAGGCGCGGGTCAGCCATGAACTGCTCCGTGATGAGCGTGAGCATCCGAGCCCCGTTTGAGTCGCGCATCCTCAGCATTTCCCTCACCTGCACAAAAATCCTGGTTTAACCTCATACATCATGTATAGGACTACCACAAATCTGTATCTAACAAAAATCAGCATCATATTTTGAAGAACAAAGCAAGTAATTAGTATATAAAGCATCTTATAGAGTGAAAACGGCACAAGTGTTTTAGCTGAAAAGACTGTGAGATCAGAATGCATGTGTATGTTTGAGCACTATATTCAGCATCAATGTCAAAGGCTGTAGTGCAGTTCTTCAAATTTTCAGATGACAGACAGATAAAGCAATGAACTGCGCTGGCTACTGAAAATAAGAGGCAGCTTGAATAATACAGATTTAAATGGGCCTCCTAGGATTTCATGGGCCCATAATTCACCATAATAGCACATTTCGCACTGAGCGAGCATCTCACCTTGGCAAACATGGAGTTGAGCTGCTTGCCTGAGCCATAGTATCCTCCCTGAGAGAGGAACTGCTTGACCTGTTCCCTCACTTGCTCCTCATCCAGGTGCCAGCAGTTCTCATCATCAATACTGGCCCCTGCTGTGGGATCCGGGGCCCCTGGGAGAGAAATACACCCGGTTAACTTTGGATGCTTTCAGCAATAACATGTATCATTTTTCGGTAAAAAAAAAAAATGTAATTCAACAATAGACAGAAAAATCTGCTTGTACACATTAACACCTTGAAAACGGCATTTCCTAAGCCTGCTTACTCTATACCACAGCCAAAATCAATAAAATCACTTCCTTTTGGCAAAATACCCATATATTTTTTTTACCATTACAAACCTATAATACCACTGAGGTGAGTCAAATCATAGCTATCAAGGCTCGATTCTTAAAAGATTGCTGCCCATTGCCACTGTGATTTGCAAAAGAAAAAAAGGGAAGACAAGCAAAATGCATTAGAAGCAATCACTTTATCTGAGGAAGGTCTTACCAATATGTCGATGCACTTTAGGTTTACAACCCCCCATTCCAGAACAAAATACATCAGCACATTCAGCCCTATTGAATTCCACTTAAAGTCACCATGAAGCTGCTTCATATACAGACTGCACAGGGAGTTGATCTGCCTATTGGCCCCCTTTGGGTGCCCCTGTGGGTATTAAACACATATAAACACTATATATGGATGCGGAACGGTTGATTCTGCATCGCTTGCATGTTTCCCTGCCCTTGGCATGTGTTATATGATAAGAAGATCCATCTTGAGTTAGAGATTAGCTCTTAAAAGGCTTGGGTGGACTTAGGGGAGCAACAATAACTTCCATACAGTAGATTAACATCAGCGTGACATAAGCATTGGTGTTATATACTATGAGCGTATCTACAACGTACAGGATATCTAAGGAGCCAGCTGTGCTGGATTGTAAAGTGCTTTGAAATACTTGTAATGCTTTAGATTGCGGTAGACTGTAACCCTGTTCAGAATAATAGTAAATTATTAGTGTACTTAATGGCTTTATAATGGCTGCAATGGGCTAGTGAGACACAAACTGCTATAAACAGAAGGTGCTGAGTGTCTTTGTATAAGCAGGACGTAGGTGTCCTTTTGCACTTTTGAACCAACATCTTGGCAGGTTAACACATTCTGCACATTCCGGATTCAAAGTGTAGCCACTGATTAAACATTGATAAGGGGCTTCTGCCTGACCCCTTCATTCCTATTTAAAACAAGGTCAGAGGGCAAGAGGATGGACTTTGGTTTTGGAGGCTCCTTGGATAAACGATCAGGAAGAGGTGGAATTTATTTTTGCACAATGTGTTGAATAAAGCTTTTTTTCTAAACTCTATGGAACATTTGACTGTTGAAAAGGCATTTTGGTCATGTGACTTTATTTATGCTGCTCACCATGTACTTGGTTGATCTCAGAGTTGGAGGACAGGATTTCATCTGCCAGTTTTTGGGCGGTGGGCAGCACTTCTGTGTGGTGGGCTGTGATAAGGTACTGCACCAGCTTTTGCAGCTGGTCTCTGTTCATCTGGAAGAGTGTCTCTGAGATGGGCAGCCGCAGTTTGACTTGCTCGGGTTTGCGGATGCGGTATAAGGACAGCGCCACCACGTGTGCGCAATAGAAGATGTCTCGGTTGCCACAGCCGCATGTTACTGACGTGATCTTACAGCGATCGAAGCTGATGGCCACCTTATGCGTCGTCTCTGGCTCGGATTGCATTGCCGGCTCTGTGACTGTGCCACTGAGGTGAAAACCTGCACAGGAAGAGGCAGAGAGAAAAAGTTTAAGTTAACAATGACATTTGATGTAATTTGAGCAGCAATGATTAAATGTCTTTCATTGGTCGTAAACAATTCTCATTCTCAACTGCGTGAACGTAAATGGATCAAGATTGGTTACCAGGAATGGCTAAAGGCAAATTAGGCTGCTACCAAATCCACATCTGATTGTTTGATTGTACAAGAGACTAGTTTGGTAGCTAGTGGTTACCAAACCACAAGATATGTGAGATGCTATCCAATTGCAAAGTGCTATCTCCAAATCCTAGTAGATCATGCTACAGTAGTGCCCTATAGGAAATTGGCTGTGAAAGGCCCTTAAAATGTCATTTAAAAAATCCATCACTTTACTCAAAATCCCCAAAATATCTGAAGATACTGGTCTAAAGCCTTTTTTGGAGACATTAGATTCATCTGCACAAAATAATGTTCTTTTTAGCAACATCATATGACCCCTTTAATATCAAACATGAAAAGATGTTGCTTTGGTTCCAGTTTCTGCAACATCCTAGAGAACCAAAGAACCAAAATCATGAAGGAAGAAAGACTGTACGCATGTCTCTGTGGCCAATAGGAGGGCTCATTCTTCACTTTGACTCTTAAATTATTAATGATGGAAGCCAAAGGAAGGGGGTTGGGGGACTAGAATTACTGTATCACTCTAAACCATTGCAATAGAGCTGTTCATCACAATGCACAGGAAACTACATGGGCTCAGAGATCATTTGAATCTCAAATCACTATATAAGCTTACAAGTAACAGAATCAGGATCCCATATATCCTTGCAGAGTCAACAGCTGAAATGATTCAAGGAACAGGCTGTCGACAGGAACAGGCAGGGCAAGTCTCATTCGTTACCACCCCATATGCCCAGAAATGTGTCCAGCTGACAAATAAAGCCTCCGTGACCAGAACAAACTACACCAGAGCTAGGTGTCTTTACATGCGCCCACATATATACACACATGTGCAGGGAATCAGACAACCGCACACATCACAATTAATTCTAAGGTTCGGCTGGTGCGACAGGGGTGCCTAATAAGCATGAGCAAAGCCGGCTGTTCCCTTGCCAAATCCCACAAAAGGCTTTTCCAGACGAGTTCTTCTGAGAAGTCGGCCCCCTCCTCAGCCCCGAGATTTTGGAGAAAAGAAATCCGACGTCCAATTTACTGCCAAACCCTTTCAGGCACAGCCAACACAACAGAGCCATCTGATTAAGGGGAGTTTATGGCGATGTCTGTTTTCATTTTGATAAAAGACAGAAAAGGAGAGGGAGTGCCCCTATGTGTTGCAAATTACTTTTGGCACAATGCGGAGTTCAAAGTGAATTTGGTTAGAGAGACAAATGTCCACAGGATGTGTATAAGAAGGAAGTGCATTTATAAGGTTCATTTTTCTTTTAAGGACTACAGCAAGAATGATCAAAGTGTGCGTTTTCACTGTGCCACAACTGATGGTGTCGCAACTTAACGGAGCTGGCGCAGCTCTGAGGCATCGACTGCGAATGTGCTATAAGGCTGATCCTGTTTGCAAAACATGATGTATGGAAGGGTTTTATGAAAACATGTGTCAAGCCCAATACATGTTTGCAAGGCAAACAACGGCTCATCTTGCCTACCACAACGTATGCAAAGACTGAATTGTTTTACATTTCAAAAATACCCCAGATAATGAGGGTGCCTTCATGTGAAACTTTGCATTATCAGATCATGCATTATCTCAGACTGCAAAAACTACAACTGAGACTAAACAGGCCTGAATTTGAACTGGCTATCACCATCAGTTTTGCTTGATCTTTCAAACCGCCGAGTCGCATTAGTCACATGAAGGACACATCCCACCCAGTATCAAATGGAGCCGAGCAAGCCTCCCTACAATGATAATGGTTAAAGGTAATGGTGGCTGAAATAAGTACATTTCCCAGCTGCTTTTAAGAGGAGTCATTCTGCTGTTCTGCACTGTCCAAGTCCACTCCTCCTATGTATCAACCCTTATTAGATACAGAATCTGCTTTTTCAGAGGGATGACTTGGGGCTTTTATGTTCATAATAAAGAGTAAGAGAGAATAAGTGTTGAAGTGCAAATTAAATGTTTCCACAATCCAAAACATTTTGGGATTCCCTCCTTTTACATCACATCAATTAGTAATAAAAAAAGCAATTTTATATCAATATACTGTATATATAATTATATATAGTAATATAAATAATTTTTGCTAGGGTATTACTGGTCCAAGTAAAAAAAACAAAAAAAAACAGATATCATTCATGTCTACAGTACAAATAATTACACTTTATACTGAAATTTAATGCTGACGTTTAGGGGTTTGTTTAAATATTGTAATAGTACCAATAATAATAATAACACCACCAATAGCCTTAGTAAGCACAGCTATTACAAAATATGCTGATCAGTGATGGTGGATTTCTGTGCGACGTGTATTAGGATCGGTCATGATGGGCATCTATGACGTGATCCGTCGGTGGGGTTATGAAAGAGCAGATGAGCCCATAGGCTCATGTGACAGGGGTTGCATTGGAGAGAGCATGCATCTGCTACTGATGGACATGAAGAGCCCTCCTTGTCTTTTTATTCTCTCTCTCATAATGAAACTGCTCTAGTGACCACACAAAGAAACTCTCGAGCGTGTCTGTTGTGTCCGCACCAGGCACAACACATGATTTCGTCATTTTTCAGAGGCCTGCTAAACTGTACACAAGTGTTAAGGTCCGTTCACACCAAGAACGCTAACTATAACAATAACTATATTTGTGTCCATACCAATGCACAGTAACAATCTGTTTATTATAAGTGTGTGCTGCAGTTATGTCGTCTGTTGCTTTAAATGCTCTAGATCTTTAATGCCAGGTGGATTCTGCTTGGCTGTCAACATTCCTCTGTGATGTTATTGTTATAGTTATGGTGTGGATTTTATTATTCTTATAGAATTTGAAACGATAATAATTATTTAATAATTACTTATTAAGAATTAAGAGTTTTTTATGCCATATCACCACCAAAGTTTATTTTAAACCGCAATAAAAGAATAGCATTAAAATAGAAGCCAAACTCTTAGTAATGTCAACTTTAAACTGGCAGCAAAGGAAACTAGGTGAGTGACAAAGTAGAAGAAACTAGAACATCAAACCAAACTCCAACTGCAGAAAAAGTGCTAAAAACAGATGTGCATCCATTCCTCATGCATGAGACACAAACAAAAACCTTCAAAAGTAACTTCAAATGGATGTTCTTACACATTTAGACAATCAAACAGAGTTTGGGTGAAGTAGACGAGTACCACATCTCTGGAGAACGATTGTGGGCTTCAGTGTCACCGTCCATATGACAGGAGACTGTTTTCTCTCAGGAAACTACCCCTCTTGGGCAGACTCTAATCATGGCACCAAGCTTCGTAGCATCATCACAACACAACAGGGTCAGCCGGCCACGTTACGATTCTCTGTTTATGTGTAACAGTCATAATTAATCTGCTGGCAATGCCCGCTCATCCAACCTGAGCGTTCGGAGTCATTTTAGCCACTGAGCTCCAATGGCCATCTGTTGGGGAGGGAGGCGTATAGGGGGAGCTCACACCGTTGCGATGGCCACTGATCAGGGAACAGGAGAGGAGTCCTCCTTTTTCATTCATTTACTTATAGCCTCACTATATCCACGCCATCTGCCACCCCTAGGACACGCCCACTCGAGAGCCTTTTGGCCAATCACGGCAGAGTCCCCACACACTCTTAAACCATTAACCTCTAATCAGCCGTGGAGGCCAAACGGGGTCCTGTACGGCAGGCACTGAGCCAACGCCGCATGCACTAGAGCCTCCCCCCCTGCCGCTCTCTCCATCTTCCATCTGTCCCAGCAGCAATATGGTTAACACCGCATCAGCATCCTAGCTCCCCCACCCATATATCTCCACATAACAGACATGCATATGCACAGGCACACACATTCAGAGCATGCACAGGGGTTTCTATTTGCCCTGATAAAGGCTTGATTGATTCATTTGTGATGTCCCTCAAACAGCAGGCCCCCCGAGTCATTTGTCACGATCACACATAATTGATTTCTGATCCACCGAATTGTGAACCTCGAGAAAGAGGTGCGTGGGGCTCAATCAGCGTCCCTTTCAGCGGGCTAGCACCGAGCAGCAGGTCTGACGTCCATGGAAATAGCACATAAGACCCGGAGAGGAGAATGTGGTCTCCATTAGACCGAGCCGTGTGCATTGTAAGTGAATTGAAGGGGGGAAATTAAAGCTAGGCTAATCATACAGCACCGGGTAGTTCAAAACCAACAATTTAGCATCTGATGCAAACTAGCCCCGGCTGAAGAGCCTTTATTCTCGGATAATTCACCTGGCGAAGGCTGAAAACAAGCTGGAGAGGCGGATGAATTTGAAGGCGAACGGGGCAAAAAGGAGGAGATGAATCACACTTTTGGACAGGCCGTAAGCGCAACCAGATGTCCTGCTTGAGATAAAAGCAGATGCACTTGAAGTGAAACCGTGCGGTGTGGAAAGAGAGGCGGGGGATATCCTTTCATTGTTATTTCTGTTCAAGGTTTTATTCTATGGCATCTAAAAAAGCTAGCTGAATATGCGTATCCATTCGCCTGCTCAATAGGGATATAGCATGCTTGTTCAAAACAGAGCAACAGAGTGCACAAGATTGTAATTCTTGAGCTGTTCTTGTCTTTGTGCAGATGCTATAAAAGAAAGCAAATATTCCTTGCAAACACGTGACACACAAAAGAGCGACACTCAAACACAACGTTGTGTTTTCTTTTGCTAAATGGATTGAAAAGATGATCAAACAATGCCTGTCTCTTGCAAAATAAACCATCTTATTAAACTACAGTCAGTATCAAGCCTCATCTAGACACTGTGCATGAAGAGAAAGCAGAGTTCTGGTATTGTTTTGTGGGCAGTCTGCATGTATAAGACAATCTGACAGCTAGGAAAGGTCACTGGCCTGCACATTCCCTGATCACTGATGGATTGTTTGTGAACAGCCAACCACCATCAGCCCTTGTGCATCAGCATGTGCCCTCCAAGACTTTCTGCAGCACTTTGGCCTTTTACCATTCATTTCCCTAAATGCAGACTCGGTTCCGTTTAAAATGCAAACATGTCCAACCATCTGCTGGCCTGCAATTGACAAGCAGCAGTCTGCAGGACACAATGGTTCTTCTGAGCTCTGCTCACACTAGAAGCATAGCCTGCACTGATAGATAATGCTTTAAGAAGCTTATATTTCATGACTCATCCATTCAAAACCAAAAACAAAACAAAAAAATCCCCAATCAATACTTGAAAAGGAAAGAAAACCGATTGACTGAGGAAACGGCTTTGCACGTAACTCGTGCAGGCCTCACAGCGTCAAGACTCTTTTCTGCTCTCCCAAGGCATTCCATCTTAAACCGTTTCCTTCGAGGAGGTATGACTTCAGTTTGTCCTGCAGCTGTAAAACCAGTATCAGATAAAAGATGGAAAAAAAAACTTCTTTTGTGTTTTCATCTACAAGGTAAGAAAATGTCAATATGTACTCTGGGCTTGTCCTAGCAGCAATACCTCACCTGCATTTCCATCCTCTCCTGCTGCCTTCTAAACTAAACTATTCTTCCTTCGCTCCCCCTCTCTCTCATATAAAGCAGGGATGCACTGATATTTCAGTAACTGAAAAAAAATTTGACCAAAATGTGTAACATCTAATAACAGAACAAAAAAAAAATTGCAAAACCATTTCATATTTGTGTTTCCTAGTTGTACAAGTCCCTAAACACTGAAGCGATCACTCTCTTGGTTTAGCGTATTAATAAAGAATGTTTTCCCATGTGGGGCTATTTAGTGCAACATCTCATCTAATACATGAGAAGATTGTCTCTCATTTGAAAAGACCTTTAATAAACAACCTGCCAACTTACATGAAAAAAATGGCATATTCTCAACAAGATTTATAGGCTAATGCTTTTACTAGCTAGATCTCATTTGTTACAATTGGAGTAAAAAAAAAAAAAATTATATGTTTTTTAAAAAAATGTTGGAGTGTAGATGCTATTTGTAAGGCTGCCAAACACCAACAGAATTTAACCAAACAAAGATTAAAGTTAAAGTTAGAGTATAATTAGCACTTAAGGCTAGGCCAGTCACGATAACAACTTTTTGTTGTGCGATATATTGCCCCAGAAATAATTGCGATAAGCGATATTATTGTCATTTTAAAGACCATTTTATGCCACTGAATATATAATCATAATGTAACAGCATAATAATGCAAGAAGGCCTACACACTTCCAAATGACAACAAACATTTAATTTTTAAGAATATTTAGATTATGGAAATTAAGTATCAAAATATTAGATACCTTTAAAAAACTGAATAAATAGTAAATAAACATTTTCTAACAAAAAGTGCAAAGTAACAAGTAGAAAATCACCAAAAATGATTGAGGTCATGTACATATATTGCGCGATAAGTCGATATATCGATTATTGCGACAGGCCTATTTAAGGCTTCAGTTTTCTGCCACAATTTTTGGTTTCAGCCAAGAATTTTCATTTCAGTGTACTGCTATTAAAGAGGCCTTAACTGTGCTGAGGCACCTCATGACTACACCATGTTATGTACGAGAAGCTGCAAAAGATACAGGCGCAAGTGGAATGTAAAAAACACGGTGACATTACTTTTTAAGTAAATATAACTGGCGATATATTGCATCACCAAAAATGATTGAGGTCATGTACATATATGGTTTAGCGTATTAATAAAGAATGTTTTCCCATGTGGGGCTATTTAGTGCAACATCTCATCTAATACATGAGAAGATTGTCTCTCATTTGAAAAGACCTTTAATAAACAACCTGCCAACAATTTTCATTTCAGTGTACTGCTATTAAAGAGGCCTTAACTGTGCTGAGAAAACTAAATTATTATACCTTTTGAGTGTTCCATTAAATAGCGCTAAAACACCACATCCAATCAGCCCCTCCTTACAATTTCCTGCAGAAAATGCTCAACAAACCAAGCAAAGCATATGGACATGGACAAAAAACAAGGGAGGGGAAATACAAACACAAAGGAATCATTCCCAACGAGCCCTTCCAGCTTAACTGTGTTGCATGCATTGCGGTGATGAGACCCTGAAGGTGTGCACAGCTAAGGAATCAGCTGAGGCAGCAATGGCAGCATCTCTAATTACAAACGCTCCTCCTCCAACTATCCCCCCACCTCCTCCTTAAATTCCCCATTGTCTGCAGCCTCCCTCCCTCCGTCTCTCTCAGGAGTGCCTTTTGAGCTGGCATGCACCCGTTAGCCCTGTGCTATGTTCCCCTCAGCACTCTTAATCTGGCCCTGACCTGCTTTATTCCTCTTGCACCGGCTGCCCACTGGGCCTCCGATTCACAGGCCCCCTTTGTTGTCGACGGGTCTGTCTAGGCCTCAGGCTGGGGCCTGGCCTGCCATTGTTGCCCACAAAGAGCCAGCAGCGGTTAGCAGGCGTCAGCTTGGAAGCAGAGTCCTGTGCGACCACCGCTGCTGGGAGATCAGTGGCCTAGACTGAGCGGAGAGGAGGAGGACAGGAACGGACAGATAAGCGATAGAGGAATGAAGAGTGGGGACATTGCTGCCAGCACAAACTCTAGCACCCAAGAGGCCTGGAGTGCAATGGTGTTCTCTCAAAGCGAGACAATGTCCTATTGTAAGTGCAGAATGGTTGCCCCTGGTGCATTGTGATGATAGTTTTTCCAGTTTGGGGACAAATGACCAACATTAGGCAAAAAGCTAGAATGAAACATTTCAGATGAGACATTTTGTGCACTAAAAAAATACCACATAAATAATTTTAAGCAATTAAATAATATTACTAAAATACAAATATTATTAGATTCTTCACATTCTTACATTTAATGAAGCCAGTTGAGCAAGACAGAGCTGCTATAGCCTATCAAGTTCAATAGTGACTGAATAAAATCACATTAAACTGATTGTTTAGTTCAGGTGTGCAATTATACTGACACATTAAAACAAAAACACTGAGCAAGGGAGGGACTGCTGTCACGATAACAACTTTTTGTTGTGCGATATATTGCCCCAGAAATTATTGTCATTTTAAGACCATTTTATGCCATTGAATATATAATCATAATATAACAGCATAATAATGCAAATGTATTTTTACTTAAATAATAAATTAAGAAAATGAAAGAAAAACTGTATAACAAGTAGCCTAGTATGCAGAGTTTCGGTTCATTTTTGTGCTCCGCGAAAGTAAACAGACGGCAGAAAGCGGCATCGTATTTTTCTTTAGGCTTATTTTACAAAAGCACAAAGATTTGTTTTTATTGTGAATGTACACAAATAAAGGCAAACCTTTTACAATTCCGATTATATTTAGGATTAAAAGGAGTAGTTGCTTCCACTGTTAGAAGGAAAAAATTAAAGTGATTGCGCCAGCGCCGCATTGCCCCTCTACGTAGGCCTGTCACAATAACAACTTTTTGTTGTGCGATATATTGCCCCAGAAATAATTGTGATAAACAATATTATTGTAATTTTAAGACCATTTTATGCCACTGAATATATAATCATAATATAAAAGCATAATAATGCAAGAAGGCCAACACACTTTCAAATGACAACAAACTTTTAATTCTTAAGAATATTTAGATCATGGAAATTAAGTCAAAATATTATATACCTTAAACTTAAATAAATAGTAAATAAACATTTTCTAACAAAAAGTACAAAGTAACGAGTAGAAAAAAATAAAAATTCACAAATAACTTGAATGGAGGTTTTTACATCTACAGATTTTCCCCTGACCTTCTTTTCTCTGTAAATTAAGGG
>NW_015537985.1:897085-897741 GCF_001515605.1 Sinocyclocheilus anshuiensis | reverse complement strand
GCACAAAGATTTGTTTTTATTGTGAATGTACACAAATAAAGGCAAACCTTTTACAATTCCGATTATCTTTAGGACTAAAAGGAGTAGTTTCTTCCACTGTTAAAAGGAAAAAATTCAAGTGATTGCGCCGGCGCCGCATGCGTGCACAGTTAAGCATTGCTACCTTGACAATGCAGCCTGTTCATTATCATAATAAAATACAGTCAGTCAAACATATGAAAAAAAAAACTATGTAGTAAAAAAAATGTATTAAAAAATACCACCGTAATGTTATGCAAAACATTTTGTTTTATGTGGATATTGGAACGTGAGTGAAGCCTAGGCTACATAATAAATAATAATTTGCCATTCAAATACATCTTAGATACCTTAAAAAACTTGAATAAATAGTAAATAAACATTTTCTAACAAGAAGTGCAGAGTAACAAGTAGAAAAAAAGATGGAGATGGAGATTTTTCCGTCTACAGATTTTTTTCTGACCTTCTTTTCTCTGTAAATTAAGGGTGCACTGTATTGCTGAAAAACACAATCCCTACTTATATCAGTCAGATGTCCGTATGCACAAAGGCACAGGGTAGGGTTGCACCAGTCATTCGTAAGTTCTTACTTAAATTAGAACGTTAAGTCCACACTAGAGGCTTAGTACCTACTAGCT
>NW_015537985.1:892954-895620 GCF_001515605.1 Sinocyclocheilus anshuiensis | reverse complement strand
TTTTTCTTTAGGCTTATTTTACAAAAGCACAAAGATTTGTTTTTATTGTGAATGTACACAAATAAAGGCAAACCTTTTACAATTTCCGATTATCTTTAGGACTAAAAGGAGTAGTTGCTTCCACTGTTAGAAGGAAAAAACTCAAGTGATTGCGCCGGCGCCGCATGCGCGCACCATTGCTACCATTGCTACCTTGACAATGCAGCCTGTTCATTATCATAATAAAATACAGTCAGTCAAACATAAAACTATGTAAACACACTGCTCAGTTCAAATATGTAGTAAAGTCTGTGCCGTTAAGCGTTATCACCGTACCGCCGTGATGTTACTAAAACATTTGATTTTGTGTGGAATGAGAGACCCAACGTTGGTTTCAGTTTCATTTTAGCCTAAATTAATTCGTTTTGGCTTGTCGTTTATATTGCTATAGCTTCTTATATTTTTAATTCTTGTTCTTTTCTACATACTGTTAATTGAAAGGATTTGGTGAGGGGTGAGGGGAACTAAAATAGCCTAGCTATGTTTACAGTGTTTATTATAATGTTTGTAAACATCGGCATTAGGCATAAAATGCCACTTATACGCGACTTGTGTTTTTTTCCCCCTAAAAAAACATTTGTTTTATACGCGTAGATAGCGTATTTTAACCATGCAGCAAACCTTTTTAAATATTTTGATAAATTACTGAAAAAATAAATAATTAAATGGCTTTTTAAACTGTTTAACTGATTGTATTAATCGGTCAAAATTCTTATGGTCGGTTAACCGGTTAAATGGTTAAAATGAACATCCCTAGTCCACACTAGAGTCTTAGTAATTACTAGCTAGTTTGTAACTAAATCTATAGGCTACATTATTTGGTTGGACCAGTTGTTCGTAAGGCAGGACATAGCAAGTAGTTTGTAAACTCTCCGTAAAGTAATGCGTAGTCGCATAATATGACGTTTACCCTAAAGCATCCAATAGAAACCTTCAAATACGCGAGCAGAACTTGTTTAAATGCTATGAATTTTAATTTATCATTCATTATAACTTATTTTGCCTCACGTATAGCTACTAACGGTAAAAATATAAACAAGTTTCCATTAAAAATGATACATTAATAACATTAGTCTATATGTAAACTATTTTTATATATAAATAACATTCAGAAACTGTAATTGAAATAAATAAGGACTATGTATCAAAAACTGGGGGTGAGGCATGTTTCCATTTTAAAAGGATGAGATGTCTCACTGTTGGGGGTTCAGTGCCTTGCTCAAGAGTCTCACCTCAGTCGTGGTATTGAAGCTGGAGAGAGCACTGGTTATTCACTCCCCCCATCTACAATTCCTGCCGGACCTGAGACTTGAACCTGCGACCTTCGGGTTACAAGTCCGACTATCTAGTCCGAAATAAATAAGGATCACTAAATACTGAAAGAAAAAAAAACATAAGAAATGCCATTTATTTATTATTTCATCTGACATGCGCAACACGGACCAAAGCTCACAGAGGCGTGCTGTAGATGGGGTGTTGAAGACGCGCTAAAAAAGAAACAAAGTATGTTTATTCACATATTGTTCTCTCTCTTAATATGTACGTGAGTGTAAATGTCAGCAGCATCATATAGGCTATGCCTAAAGGATTGAAGGTTGTCAGGTAAAAGAAGAGCATATTGATGCAGTTCACTCCGTCTGCTATTTTATTCCAACATTCTCCAACACGTGCTTTCAGAGGGATCGGCATTTACTACACAGAGCCGTAGTTCAATGACAAGCTACGCAATATCGCATTCATAATCGCAGGCGATACATCACCGATAATGAACGCGATATATTGCGTAGCTTGTCAGTGAACTACGGCTCTGTGTAATAAATGCTGCTTCATCTGAAAGCACGTGATGGGAGATTTACTACTAATCACAGAACCGGCTTTACTGACGAGATGCGCATGATAATCGCATTCGATTATTTGCACAGCCCTAATGTAGGTGCTGGCTTTCTGACCCCAAGACTCTCCTATTTTCACCAATTCTCCAGCTTTGATCCTTGGAGAGTCTTTGGCCACACAAACTATCCTCCTCGCCTTGCTTTAAAGGGATAGTTTACCCCAAAATGTAAATTGCTCCCATGATTTACTCACCCTCAAGCTATCCTAGGTGTATATGACTTTCTTCTTTCAAACGAATACAGTCGGAGTTACATAAAAAAATGTCCTGGCTCTTCCTAGCTTTATAATGGCAGTGAAAGGGGGTCAAGGTTTTGAAGCCCAAAAAAAGTGCATCAATCCATCATAAAAAGTGCTCCACATGATAAAAATATCCATATTTAAAGCTTTCTAAACTGTAATCTGTAAACTGTAATCCGCTAATTGTCATACGTGTGTTCTTGAGAGAGTGGCGTTTTAGCGGATGACGTAGGCATAGCGTAAGCTCCAGTGAGAAGTGACGAACATGGAAGCGCAGAGGAGAGAGCAAAACAAAACACCAGTCACGAATTAGAAGTACAAAATAAGCATTTGTTAAAAAAAAAAAAAATGTCAGAGGATAGCGAAAACAATTCACTTCGTAACATGGTTTTCCTTTGCTGTAAATTAGTGATCGACCGAAATTGATTTTTTTATAACCGATACCGATACCAATTATTTGCATGTTTATGTGCCCGATAACTGATATGCAGAAGCGA
>NW_015537985.1:883160-892831 GCF_001515605.1 Sinocyclocheilus anshuiensis | reverse complement strand
AAGTGTACGTTTTGTGCTTGTAAATGTTACGTATTAATACCTACGTATAAACATGAGACCAGGCTGGATTATTTGCACAGCCCTACTCCTGACCAGACGCTTCCGTAAATATTTAGTTTATGAGTTACACTTCAACTACGTGTAATGGTGCAACGAAAAAAAATATTCAGTAGTGCGTAAGTTGTAACTTAGTGCCCATTTACGTCAAAACTAGGCTAAGTTGTAACTCCCTAAACAAGGCCATATCTGCAGATGAAACTTTGTTTGTAGAAGCATTTTTTAAATTTGAACTAGAACCGACTACACCACATTATGTATGAGAAGCTGCAAAAGACACAGGTTGCAAGTGGAATGCAAAAAACATGGTGACATTAATTTTTATGTAAATATAATGGGCAATATATTGCGTCACCAAAAATGATTGAGGTCATGTACATATACAGTATTGTGCGATAAGTCAATATATTGATATATTGAACAGCTTATTTCAGACTGGGCTGTTTAAAGGTTTTCATTGACATTCACATGTGCTCGCATTCAGAATAATAGGAAATGCTCTGTAAACAATACAACACAATGCATTTTAGCTGGGCTCTGTGTACACAGAAAAGGCCTATTGCCAGATACCCATTCATTAAAACAGCCCTGAAGCTCTCAAAAGAGCAGCTCACCAATGACAACCTCTCTACGGCAAGCCAGGACAGACACAAATGGTCGGGGCACTAACAATTCCACAGAATAAGGTTAAATACACTGAATATTAACAATGCAGAAAAACATACACACGACACATAGATGATAAATCTAAAATACAATTCTTAAGATAAAAAAAAAACACTTCAAAGCTTTGACAATGCACAATTGTACTTCATTCAGGCTTTATGAGACTGGACACTGACACAAGTGATTTAAAAACAGCCTCTGGCTGCTTTTAACCAGAACATCTGAGTAGTTTTTCGACTGTTAGGATACGTCCTACAATGACAGCTTGATTACTAAGTATGGCTCCTTTTCTTGAGAGTGTCAAAAAAGGAAAAGGCCATCTGAAAGGTACTTAAACACAAATTATGTAGATTTAAGCACTGCTTTTAGTAACCAAGGACAGCTGCATGAATATTCATAAATCGCCCTCTGTCCCTGTTGAAGAGGGCAACCAAAGGAAGGTCTCTCTGAGAAAGCTGGCCAATAAGGTACTTGTGGTCTCTCAAGAAGTTTGCCAAACTCTGCAGAAGTGCCCTGCTGTTCAAAAGCACAACAGCAAATGTCATAAAGCATGATTTGGGAGAATTCAAAGCATTTATAGAGACATTCCGCATAGTTGAATGAGAATAAAACTATCATGATGCAGTATCTACATACACAGGCAACAATTACAGCTCTCACAATACAGTGTTTGTCACCTTGCTCTTTTGCCAAGGTCATCGCATACCTACACAGGCCAGTGACAAATCATTGTGCGACTGAGGCTGAATGCAGAGCGCAGTAAAACAAAGGGTTTTGCTTGTGCCAGCTGGACCCTTCAAAACTTGGCACCATCATGGGCAAGCTGGAAAAACCTACCTAACCAGGTAAGTGTGGTTTAGAAGACCAAAAAAAAAAAACATTCTCCCTCTCATTCAAATTGTGAATGTGAAGGATAAACAGGATAGAGACAGCTGGCACCTTTCTCTGGCCTGGTACAGCAGCACTCTGATGGAAAGTGAAGGGTGTTTCTTCACCGCCTGAGATTAGAGGACCCAGCAGTGTCTGGCAGGCCTTTAGACTAACCGCGGGCACTCTAGCAATAACAAACACAAAACATACACTCCTAAACCAAAGCATTCTGGCCCCTTCCCTTGACCGCTATGAAGGAGGATGAAATGCTGTACACCCCACTCAAAAAATGCCACTCTTTGGGGTTTCCCGTTACATTGCTCGCACTCTTGCACTACCAGAGAGTTTTTTATGTTGGTGTACGTTTCAGAATGGTTTTTGTATGTTAGTATAGATATCAGGCCCGAGATGTTCTAGCATTTGTAAAGTGGAAACCCAGTTGTGAAAGGTTCTTTTATCCCATGAGGTAAGCTGAGGAGGTGCTGCCCTACCAGAGGATCTGTTCAGACGGATCTCTGATAGAAAGCTTATGAAATGGAAGCCCGGAAGCACATCCCACCGCCAGATTAAATGTCCGTCTTTTCTCAAAATAACTGCTTTGTGGATGTGATTATGTGCAAAGAAAATCAACAATGCTAGAACATAAAAGAGAAGCAGGAGGAGGAGATTATAGTTTTATCGACCTCTTCAGGGTGGCAGGCTGGAATGGAAGCAGTCAATCCAGCAATGCAGCTCATATAAACGGGGGTCCTGAGTCAGCAGGAGGCATCTGCCAAGGCCCGGCGGAATCAGGCAGGGGGTAAGGGGTAGCAGGACACCCCATCTAGGGCCACGCGCCAAACATAATGACCCACACACACAACTGGCACAGCACTGGGTGGCAACAGGAAGGTTTTAGTGTGTGTGTGAGGCAGAGGAGGGGTATCCAGTGGAATGTGTTACTTGAATTCCATGGGCACGCTGCCTCCTTTACCGCAGCCACAAAGAGTGGAGTGTGTGGACTTCACAGAAACAGAGGGATAGCAGGAGGAGGGAGGGAGAAAGACATCAATGGAGAAAACCGGGCACAGAGCCAAACTCCAGTATTACAATAGAGGAGAGAGTAAAGTGAAAGAGCGAGAGTAGGGAGCTGAGAGAGGAGATGTAGGAACCAGGCCTGATGTCTCTTCCAGAGGTAGAGATGGACACTTGCATTCTTTTAAAAATTAAATGTGCATAAATGAATTTATCAGTTAACCAATAACATGAAAATTTATATCAGGTTATCATATCGGCCATAATTTTACTGTAGGATATAATGAAAATGATTATCAGGTTATCGTATTGGCCATAATTGTAATGTAATGCATCCCTAATATGAGAATATTTTATCTGATTTTATCTGACAGTGAAGGAACATCTGAGGAGCTCTTTCTCCACACACCTGGACTTGGAAACATCAGCAGAAATTTGATATCAATCTGTCACTTGAATATATAAGAATGTGACACCAGTGGTAATCGATATTCCTCAACAAACCAATACAACAAACAACACTACAGCTTCCGCTCTCCCAAGTGCTGATCCAGGTGTACAAAAATAAGCAGATCCAAGCACTTCCCATCGTAGCTGCAGAATAAGACAAAAATAGAGTTTTACAGATGATCCTGCCAAGCCGGCTGCAGCAGACACCGGTGCAGTCTGTCTCCCAAGGCTGGGAGCAGGTGCCTGAGAGTTAGCACGAGGTTCCTCACGGTCCCCTCTCTGTCAGGGCTTTATTTGCATGACCTCAGAGGTAAGTGGACCGAACGGCCTCACAACCTCATAAAACAAGGCAGCTCCCTAGATCTTTCTGACTGCCGCAGTGCTGAGAGAGACTAGATCGGCATGTTCAGGAAACACGGTGACAGCCAAACGCTCAAATCCAGGTGTGCATGGTCTATAAAATTTGCACAGCTACAGCCTGAAACACTAAAAACAATATAAACTAAGTAAAAGCCTTGTTCTGATGCAAAAAACCTCAGCACTCTATCCCAACATTCTCCACTCCATTGTGTTTGACATGTACAAGCAAAGTCCCATCTGTGTTGTATCTAGGGTGTTCAACACAGCTCATTACTCTCGATCTCACTCGTATTATGCGGACAGCACATGAGTTATGACCATGACACTGGACTCTGGACCTAAGGGTCACGGGCATGAATCTTCATTGGGCTGCTTTTTCATGTCCTTGAGACTAGGCTTCAATATTTCAAACAGGGAGCCTATAGATTTTCATTGTGAGTGCTTGCTTCGGTTAATCAGCTACATTTACAAGTTTAAGCAAGCACAGCTCCTTTAATTATTCCTTAACTTAGATTCTTTCAGCAATGTTCCTCATAAATTCTGTTAGGACTAATCCTGTTATATCTGCCCTAACAATAAAGTGAATGCATGACAAGCCGGTTTTGTGCTCTGAAGGAAGTTTAAAGTAATAAGGAGAAAGTACAGGGCGGGTATAGCAGGGATACAAGCAATGAAACTGTAGCATGGTCTGATGTGGTTTGTCTTAGCAGTATGTGTGGGGGTCCTCATTTGAGCATCTCTTTCTTTAAAGTTGCCCCAGGGAAAAAGAAAGGTTTTAATCGGCGCATGAAGGCAGATCCATCAAATATGCTAATCAGATCTTACCTGAACAAATACCCTCAAGAGCAATCTCATCCATCCTAATTGGGGGAGGGCTCGTTAATAATGCAAGGAAGGAGGCTTGGAAAAGAAATATTAATGGAAGGATGGGGGAGGCCTGTCTTTTCTGTCTAATCAGCACAGACTGGGGAAAATTCAAACAACATTTCTCAATCAAGAAAGACAAGGCAAATCTTTTGAGCATCTCAGGGCACCTTTCAAGAAAGTCTCGTGGAAGCTGGTACTGTTACTATGGGCTCTTATACATTAGAACAACAGATTCTAATGGAGCACCTGACTGATCGGAAACCACAGTGTTGTCCCAAAACCATAGGCGGAGCGTGTGTAAGGCTTGGGAAGGCTTAGCCTTCCCCTGGCCACGGGGACTTGGGACAAAAATGCCCCTGCACAAACAAATTAAATATATTATGTCTGTTGCTAATAAAGTGAAAATGAATAGACCGTGTCGATTGCGGCATTAAATTAAGATCTGCTCATGTTGCACCGTATTTCATTTTAGGCATTTTTACACTGTTGCGCATTTTAACCAATCACACACAATTCTGTTGAGCTTAGGAATGCAATGGTCAATCAGAGGCATTCAGATGAGTCATCGCTGAAACTCATCAGTTTTGTTGAGTGCGCGCGCATTCTCTGACTGAATTCCGGACTCTTGCGAATTCTCTCATCATAAACAACAAAGCGCAGATGTACGTACAATGTAAGAGATTCATTTCACAGACAGCTTCACCGATTATAACGGAAGTTCTTTTTTTTTTTTTTTAGAGTGCTTAAACTCACGCTAGTATTAAAATTTTTGTTATGACATGGCAGCCATATCTGGCTCTTGCCTAAAAATATGGATTTACGACGTGCATAGTTAATAGATTACACAAACGTCAGGCTACTTTTAGCCTTACCTTGGAGTTGGTTCACACTCCGTCCTGGAGATCTACCTACCTGCAGAGTTCAGCTCCAACTCTGATCAAACACACCTATCTGTAATTGTCAAGTGCTCCTGAAGATCTTAATTAGCTGATTCAGGTGTGTTTGATCAGGGTTGGAGTTTAATTTTGCAGGAAGGTAGATCTCCAGGAACCGGATCGTGCATTCATGATTTACAACAAAACAAAAGAAAATATAATGCCTTCATCTCCAAAATCTTTTTTTTTCTCTCCTTCTTGCATTACATAATTAAATTGGATGAGCTCAGTGTCACTTCATTTTTAGCTAATTATTTTTCACGAACTTGAATGTGTGCTAAGGATTGTGGGTGATTGAAGGACTCAAAGGATACACCTGATGCATCTTTCAGAACAGGCCAGAGTTGAATATGCACTCATTTGTGACTGTGAAATGCCAGTCATCTTGGACTTATACTGACACCTAGTGGCATGGATGCAACGTAATTCAAAATAAATAGTTTTCATTTACTGAAGTCAATGTTCTACTCACAGTCAAACATCATCTATTTATTCCACAATTAAAATGTTACTTGAATTCCATGGGCACGCTGCCTCCTTTACCGCAGCCACAAAGAGTGGAGTGTGTGGACTTCACAGAAACAGAGGGATAGCAGGAGGAGGGAGGGAGAAAGACATCAATGGAGAAAACCGGGCACAGAGCCAAACTCCAGTATTACAATAGAGGAGAGAGTAAAGTGAAAGAGCGAGAGTAGGGAGCTGAGAGAGGAGATGTAGGAACCAGGCCTGATGTCTCTTCCAGAGGTAGAGATGGACACTTGCATTCTTTTAAAAATTAAATGTGCATAAATGAATTTATCAGTTAACCAATAACATGAAAATTTATATCAGGTTATCATATCGGCCATAATTTTACTGTAGGATATAATGAAAATGATTATCAGGTTATCGTATTGGCCATAATTGTAATGTAATGCATCCCTAATATGAGAATATTTTATCTGATTTTATCTGACAGTGAAGGAACATCTGAGGAGCTCTTTCTCCACACACCTGGACTTGGAAACATCAGCAGAAATTTGATATCAATCTGTCACTTGAATATATAAGAATGTGACACCAGTGGTAATCGATATTCCTCAACAAACCAATACAACAAACAACACTACAGCTTCCGCTCTCCCAAGTGCTGATCCAGGTGTACAAAAATAAGCAGATCCAAGCACTTCCCATCGTAGCTGCAGAATAAGACAAAAATAGAGTTTTACAGATGATCCTGCCAAGCCGGCTGCAGCAGACACCGGTGCAGTCTGTCTCCCAAGGCTGGGAGCAGGTGCCTGAGAGTTAGCACGAGGTTCCTCACGGTCCCCTCTCTGTCAGGGCTTTATTTGCATGACCTCAGAGGTAAGTGGACCGAACGGCCTCACAACCTCATAAAACAAGGCAGCTCCCTAGATCTTTCTGACTGCCGCAGTGCTGAGAGAGACTAGATCGGCATGTTCAGGAAACACGGTGACAGCCAAACGCTCAAATCCAGGTGTGCATGGTCTATAAAATTTGCACAGCTACAGCCTGAAACACTAAAAACAATATAAACTAAGTAAAAGCCTTGTTCTGATGCAAAAAACCTCAGCACTCTATCCCAACATTCTCCACTCCATTGTGTTTGACATGTACAAGCAAAGTCCCATCTGTGTTGTATCTAGGGTGTTCAACACAGCTCATTACTCTCGATCTCACTCGTATTATGCGGACAGCACATGAGTTATGACCATGACACTGGACTCTGGACCTAAGGGTCACGGGCATGAATCTTCATTGGGCTGCTTTTTCATGTCCTTGAGACTAGGCTTCAATATTTCAAACAGGGAGCCTATAGATTTTCATTGTGAGTGCTTGCTTCAGTTAATCAGCTACATTTACAAGTTTAAGCAAGCACAGCTCCTTTAATTATTCCTTAACTTAGATTCTTTCAGCAATGTTCCTCATAAATTCTGTTAGGACTAATCCTGTTATATCTGCCCTAACAATAAAGTGAATGCATGACAAGCCGGTTTTGTGCTCTGAAGGAAGTTTAAAGTAATAAGGAGAAAGTACAGGGCGGGTATAGCAGGGATACAAGCAATGAAACTGTAGCATGGTCTGATGTGGTTTGTCTTAGCAGTATGTGTGGGGGTCCTCATTTGAGCATCTCTTTCTTTAAAGTTGCCCCAGGGAAAAAGAAAGGTTTTAATCGGCGCATGAAGGCAGATCCATCAAATATGCTAATCAGATCTTACCTGAACAAATACCCTCAAGAGCAATCTCATCCATCCTAATTGGGGGAGGGCTCGTTAATAATGCAAGGAAGGAGGCTTGGAAAAGAAATATTAATGGAAGGATGGGGGAGGCCTGTCTTTTCTGTCTAATCAGCACAGACTGGGGAAAATTCAAACAACATTTCTCAATCAAGAAAGACAAGGCAAATCTTTTGAGCATCTCAGGGCACCTTTCAAGAAAGTCTCGTGGAAGCTGGTACTGTTACTATGGGCTCTTATACATTAGAACAACAGATTCTAATGGAGCACCTGACTGATCGGAAACCACAGTGTTGTCCCAAAACCATAGGCGGAGCGTGTGTAAGGCTTGGGAAGGCTTAGCCTTCCCCTGGCCACGGGGACTTGGGGCAAAAATGCCACTAAATAGGACAAAAATGCCCCTGCACAAACAAATTAAATATATTATGTCTGTTGCTAATAAAGTGAAAATGAATAGACCGTGTCGATTGCGGCATTAAATTAAGATCTGCTCATGTTGCACCGTATTTCATTTTAGGCATTTTTACACTGTTGCGCATTTTAACCAATCACACACAATTCTGTTGAGCTTAGGAATGCAATGGTCAATCAGAGGCATTCAGATGAGTCATCGCTGAAACTCATCAGTTTTGTTGAGTGCGCGCGCATTCTCTGACTGAATTCCGGACTCTTGCGAATTCTCTCATCATAAACAACAAAGCGCAGATGTACGTACAATGTAAGAGATTCATTTCACAGTGTATACAGCTTCAGTGATTATAACGATTTTTAATGCTATAACCATTTTAAATTATAACCATTTTAAATGCTACAAGTAGGGTTGGGAACAGAGAACGGGTTCTTATTCAGAACCGGTTCCGTTTTTTTTTAAAGAACCGGAACCGTGAGCAATTTATAAGTTTTGATTCCGAAAAAACGGTTCTGGTGCGACGAGTGACCAAGTGCTGTGAGCAGCCTTGCACCGGTGTTTCCCGTAAAAGATGTCACAAACCAAAGAACAGAAACGCCACCCTGCCTCTTTAATTACTGAGCACATCGTTTCCCATGACGCACTCCACAGACGCGCCACGTCACGTCTTTAACTGCCGAACACGTCGTTTTCCACGACTGTACGCGCATCGCGTCTTTGATAACTGTGCACGTTGTTTTGTCTGCACAGCTCCTGCTGCCAATAAATTACATTATATTTGTCCCATATTGTCATTAATATACATACTGACTTCAACTTGGACCACTAAATAAAAAGACTGCTATTGTTATGCAAGTATGAGGGTTAGATTATTTAGTGTACAGGTCATTTCAAGAGTGATAAACAAAGTGATGGAAAATATTTATTTTCATGCATTTTAAATGTTTAAAAATGTGGAAACCACTCATTGCATCACACCATCTCCTGACTGCATTATTATTTGTAAAATATGGGCTTTATGGAGTGTGTATTCATGGTTATAAGTATAACAGTTAATATTTCATTAATTTAGGGAAATGAACATGTGCTTGGCCCTCAAGGGACTATTTGGCCAACCAGCTTATTCCTGCTTGAAAAGCAAAATGTTGTTGATAGTAGGGCTGTGCGATTAATCGAAATAGTCATAAATTTCGATTTGAGCGTACGCGATTTCTAAATCGCTTTATAGCACGATTTTACACGCCCCCGACCTATGCTATCCGAACCAATCAGAATGCAGCGTGCCTAAATGGAGCACGATAACAGAACAGACCGGGCGGCCATACAAACGTAACGCCAGGTTCACACACTCCGTCTGTGGTGCGTATTTTTTCCGTGCCCATGTTAACGGATCAGAGCATTCACACTGCATGCGATTGCGCTCCGGCAGTGCACTTCAGGAGAGGTGCGTCTGCACGCGCTGAAAGTGAGAGCGCATTATTCGCAGTAAAAAATAACATGGATTGGCATGGAAATTTCTGCTTCTGCACTGCATACACATACTGTATACGCACTGCAGACGAAGTACGTGTGAACTTGGCGCAACAAATCTAGTTCAACAATTGAGGCAACGCCACAAAGAGCTCTATGACCAATGCATGGCAAAAAAAAATCCCTGGACACGGGATTTTTATTTTATTTTTTTCTGCCATATGTCTATTCTAGAGACATTTTGTTACACCTTTACTTAGTGATTATTTTGCCTTATGTCTGTTCTAGAGACATGTTACAGCTTTTTGATAAAGCTCTAATTGGTTTTCTTTTGGA
>NW_015537985.1:880660-881536 GCF_001515605.1 Sinocyclocheilus anshuiensis | reverse complement strand
GCACGTTGTTTTGTCTGTCTGTACACGTATGCACAGCGCACAGCTCCTGCTGCCAATAAATTACATTATATTTGTCCCATATTGTCATTAATATACATTCAACTTGGAACTTGGACCACTAAATAAATAGACTGCTATTGTTATCTAAGCATGAGGGTTAGATTATTTAGTGTACAGGTCATTTCAAGAGTGATAAACAAAGTGATGGAAAATATTTATTTTCATGCATTTTAAATGTTTAAAAATGTGGAAACCACTCACTGCATCACACCATCTCTTAACCGCATTATTATTTGTAAAATAGGGGCTTTATGGAGTGTGTGTACACATGGTTATAAGTATAACAGGTAATATTTCATTAATTTAGGGAAATGAACAAGTGTCTTAGCCCTCAAGGGACTATTTGGCCAACCAGCTTATTCCTGCTTGAAAAGCAAAATGTTGTTGATAGTAGGGCTGTGCGATTAATCGAAATAGTCATAAATTTCGATTTGAGCGTACGCGATTTCTAAATCGCTTTATAGCACGATTTTACACGCCCCCGACCTATGCTATCCGAACCAATCAGAATGCAGCGTGCCTAAATGGAGCACGATAACAGAACAGACCGGGCGGCCATACAAACGTAACGCCAGGTTCACACACTCCGTCTGTGGTGCGTATTTTTTCCGCGCCCAGTTAACGGATCAGAGCCAAAATAACCCAAATTGGGTTTTAACCCAGCATTTTTGATAAATTCAGCCTTAGTGAACATAAGAGACTTATTTCAAAACCTTTAATAAGTCATATATTTTTTAATCATACACTCTAAAAAAATCCTGGGTTATTTTTTTAACCCAAATGCTGGGTTGAGCCTTTTGGGTCATTTTTTGGGGT
>NW_015537985.1:877892-880643 GCF_001515605.1 Sinocyclocheilus anshuiensis | reverse complement strand
GCACGATTTTCCGCGCCCCCGACCTCCCGCAGTATGCTATCCGAACCAATCAGAATGCAGCGCACCTAAATGGAGCACGAGAACAGAACAGACCGGGCGGGCATACAAACATAACGCCAGGTTCACACACTCCGTCTGTGGTGCGTATTTTTTCCGTGCCCATGTTAACGGATCAGAGCATTCACACTGCATGCGATTGCGCTCCGGCAGTGCACTTCAGGAGAGGTGCGTCTGCACGCGCTGAAAGTGAGAGCGCATTATTCGCAGTAAAAAATAACATGGATTGGCATGGAAATTTCTGCTTCTGCACTGCATACACATACTGTATACGCACTGCAGACGGAGTACGTGTGAACTTGGCGCAACAAATCTAGTTCAACATCTGATGCAACGTCACAAAGAGCTCTTTGACCAATGCATGGCAAAAAAAAAAAAATCCCTGGACACGGGATTTTTTTTTCTGCCATATGTCTATTCTAGAGACATTTTGTTACACCTTTACTTAGTGATTATTTTGCCTTATGTCTGTTCTAGAGGCATGTTACAGCTTTTTGATAACGCTCTAATTGGTTTTCTTTTAGAAATGTTTCAAATTCACACTGAATGCATTAATGACTGTAATCACATTTTTATGAATTTTTACAAGGCATGTGACAATGCAATACGTGCAACATATTCGTAATGAGACTCATTCATAAATCTGCTGTTGTCAACAAAAAGAAGCACTGAGATCTTCCTGCGTGTTTCCGCCAAAATAAAAGTTGAGAAAAAGCAATAACTCCATAAACATTCATAAATGTTAGTATTGCAAAATTGATCAAAGAAATCGCGATAGTTTTTTTTTGTCCATATCGCACAGCCCTACTTGATAGTGTAAAAAACAAACTTTGAAGCACATGTGATTGATGGAACAGCATTACTCAACATTACTTACTACCTTAAGTAACCACACCAAGCCGACTTCAAAGAACTACCGGCGACGAAAGCCGACAGTGTTGTCGCCAGCATCAGACCAAAAAGCTGCGCTTGAACACACCGCACAGACTACAGCCGACGGCAAACTAACACGTGCGTTCTGCGCATGCGTGAGAGGAATTAACTGTCTATATCAGCAGCTATCAATAGTATATATTCGTCATTCAAAAGGAGAAACCGAAACAAAGATAGTATACGAGATAGACGCAGATATACGAAACGTAAACAAAGCAGCACTTGCTTACCATTTTGAATATCAGTAAAGTTGATAACTTTAATTATTTTAAGTGGCTCATGTTGTTATGAAAACATTTGCGTATTAGAATGATTGGGAAAGATCAGGTAACATTTAAACAGCCTTCTGTCTGTACCGCCTTCATTTACGTGCTTGTTTTCATCACTTTCGCTTTAATTCTCGGGCACTGACTCGTTCGCTAAACTGAACATCCAATCAGAGCTCTCACTCGCGCTGATGGGCCCCCCGACGAGTGGAACACACCAAACAAACTAGCCCGACCGTCGCTCGCCCTGTGTCCCGGTCTTTACAGCAACACTACATTCAATGAAGGTAAAATAGTGAAGAAAAAATAATAATAATTAATGTAAATGGAACCGGAATCGTAACCGGAAAATTTCTTACGATACCCAACCCTAGCTACAAGTGAATTTAGGCATTATACATTCTACTGTACAATATTTAAAAAAATGGTATTCATTTTAAGATGAGGTAAATATTACATTTAACAGTGTGAAATTATTACACAAGTGGTTTAGATGATGACAAAGGTAATCCAGATCTAAATGTAAAACATGGGAAAGAAATGAGCATGCAATATACTGACAAGATCTCTTAATGTTGGCCATTGACCAATATGGTACAAATACATAGTGCATCCCTAGAATGCAAAAGACATATTTTGAGGAAATGGAAAGAGCAGGGCAGGTCTTAAATCAAGCGGGAATACATATTCTCTGACACAGTGTAAACTCTAGTGTTTAGGCGCCTTTGTGCTACAGATTTTAGGACTTAGCCTACTTGAAATAACCTGAGCAGTGCTCTTCAGTTCCAGGGTTAAAATAAAGCATACTGTATTAGAGAACGACATCTATATGCAGGTGCACACATGGATCTGCATCACTTTCATCTGGACATCACATTGGAATACATTATTCCATGACTGAAGCAAACTGCACGCTTTGAAGTTCAACCAAAAGACAGTGTGATGCACAAAGAGGCTTCTAGGTTTACAACTGGGGGAATTGAGAGGCAGCCGTCCATTGTGGTGATCTATTGACTTCAAAGCCAGGGTGTGTTTATGACACATGCACACACTATTCGAATCAGGCTGAACTCTGAGAGACTGTGGCACCCGAGGGAGAGGAGGGAAACCCCTTCAACTCCAGCCATGATGAAACACAGTGAAATAAAGCAGGAACTACATAAAAGGGATAAGGAATAGAATGAGGGATCACCATTTCGACTAAAGCTGGTTTTAATTTGACAGTAGTCAAGGCCCGCAGCATCCTGGGTAAGTGATGTAACCATAAAGGTATTTTAGTACTTTACAATAGGGGCTACAAGCTAAGCTAAATCAACCTTTTATGACAACAATACAAGATCTGCATTGGTAGTAGGGCTGTGCAATTAATCGAAATCGTCATAAAATCTTGATTTGAGCTTACGCGATTTCTAAATCGGTTTATAGCATGATTTTCTTTACTTTTAGATAAACAAGGCAATAATAGATGGCACTCGTGGTGGTAGTTAAACAACGT
>NW_015537985.1:869590-875953 GCF_001515605.1 Sinocyclocheilus anshuiensis | reverse complement strand
GCCCCCGAGGGAGAGGAGGGAAACCCCTTCAACTCCAGCCATGATGAAACACAGTGAAATAAAGCAGGAACTACATAAAAGGGATAAGGAATAGAATGAGGGATCACCATTTCGACTAAAGCTGGTTTTAATTTGACAGTAGCCGCAGCATCCAGCATCCTGGGTAAGTGATGTAACCATAAAGGTATTTTAGTACTTTACAATAGGGGCTACGCTAAATCAAATAAAGGTGCTTCAAAAGGTTCTTCAAGCGATGCCATAGAAGAACCATTTTTGGGTCCACAAAGAACCATTCAATCAAAGGTTCTTTAAAAACAAGGAAAAGTGCACTTTTAGATAAACAAGGCAATAATAGATGGCACTCGTGGTGGTAGTTAAACAAGTTATATTTATTGAGATTAAACGTGAATATGTCTATGAAAGATTGTATTACTGTACTGTGATAAAAGAGAATCACAATGCTGAAAAAGCATTTTCAGAAACAACGTTTGGATTTAAAATCAAAATAATGGGTAAATGTTGTGTTTGTGGTAAACAGCCACGGATCAAGAGCGGACTGCAAACGCGTCCTGTGCGAAAGCAAAATGAGTCCGTGCTGCTTCTGCACCGCATACACATACTGTATATATGTTACAGCTTTTTGATAAAGCTCTAATTGGTTTTCTTTTGGAAATATGTTTCAAATTCACATTGAATGCATTAATGACTGTAAAGCATGTCTGTGTGTCAAAATCGTGAATAAAATCGAAATCGCAAAATCGATCAAAGAAATCGCGATAGATTTTTTTTGTCCATATCGCACAGTCCTAATTGGTAGACTTTTTGTTGTAAGTAATCTTAAAGATTCCTAAATGCATCTACTTTCGGAAGGCCAAATAAAAAGTGCTTTTGTTTTCGCCTGGAAACACAGCGTCTCCCTGACATGGCTGCTTCAACACTAACTGCGGTTACTGAAACCACGCCTTCTTTCTTTGCGTGAACATTTGGGCCGCATTATGCAAATATTTCCACATAGTGAGGTAGACATGTGGGGGCATGTTAGAACGAGCCGTTTTAGGAGGGCGTGGCAGAGTCTTAACTTTGATAAAGAATATCTCTTTGGTTTTGAGACTTCAGTCTTTGCAACTTCAGGGATCTTATCTATGCACAATCAGCTTGTAACACTCCAAAGAGAAAGGAAAACTTGAAATCGCATCATATGACCCCTTTAAAACTGAGTGTCTAGGGGTGGAGTGTGGGATTGGACAATTGAAGGATCCTGTTGACATGGTCCAATGGCTGTTTAGCCTTTAGCCTTAGCTTTTGTAATCAAGTGTAGCGCTAACCTCCTCAGTTTACCGAGGACAGCAGAATTAGATTCGCCATCTGAGAGGACAATGCAAGCTTCATGACAGGTTAGACATTGCAAATGGTGACTACTGACATGCCAGGTGCAAAATGGGGTCTCTATAAAGTGTTCACGGCGGAACATAATCCTAACCTTTATACTGGGTACATGGAACGAAAAGAGGCCAGCTCGTATGAAACTATGACACAGGTGAAGATGATGTGGTCTCAAGCCACAAGGATGCCACAGAGGAAATAGTTGCCCGTACATGAACAAGCATTATGAGCTAGACTTCCTGTTTAGGCAGCATATTGAAACCAGGTTTCTTTACAATGCAATAGAAGTCAACACCTATCCTTATAGTGCTAGGATTCATTGTAATGGTGTATTGGCTAAAACACAGGGTTTTGAATGTCTGTATTTGTGTCCAAGACTTTCTGGACCCCAGACACTATGACACTATGACAATCATGAAAACAGCCTCTAATAACTGATCCTTTTCATCACAACAAGAGTACAAGTTTCCAATCTGTGACAAAATAAACAAGCCCAAGGTGTTATAAGTGGACTCAACGTTGTGCACTGCAGAATAGTAATGCTGAACCACGTACTCCAGGCCTCCTGTTCATTTCAGCACCTGCACTAGGGCATTGTTATCCTCAGAAAGAGATGAGCATGGTGGAGTGGGAACTGAGGGGCGTCTCCCTGTTGAAACTGGAATGGTAATGAGAGACCAAGACTCCAATCAAACTGAATTATCCCAGACAGGCCTCTTCAATCACTGGTTGATTTACCCCACTGACGTTTTCTCTCTTACCCCCACTTCTTCTTCTTTTCCTCCCTTCACCCACCCGATGAAGGATAGCTGTCATGAATATTCCTCTAAAATCCCTCTTTAAATGAAAACCCCAGCCCCAAGAGGACACCTGTTTTCATCCATGAGCGCAGTGAGTGGTGATGAGACCAGGGCCACAGCCATTGCCTTTCATTAGTTGGTCTTTGTGCTTTCCTGTCACGGCCACAATGATCCACCATTTACTGCTGATGAAAACAAATTGTGCACCGGGTGCTTCAATACAAGCCCAGATTGGCTAGCTCAAAATACAGCAAGACAAATCCATTACTCTGTAATATCTTTAGAATGGTAATAGTTTTATAAAGAAGGTAATGCTGCGCCACCGGCTCAATGTCAATGGGTGGGTTGCACCAACAAGGATTAAATTAAGCAAAGTTTAGAGCTAATCGAGGATTTGTTGATCTGGGTTTTATTTTAAATCGAGTTGTGTTGCACAACTTAATTTTAAACTTAGATTAACAAATCAGGGATTCGAATTCTAACCTGCGATTAAAACCTCCATCTACGAATAATTTTATCTGCCATGATGGATTCGTCATGTAATTAAACAGCAACAATGCTAATATTCCTTATCCTTGGTCTCTGACATAAGTTGCTTTTGTCGATAAAGGAAATAAACTTGTAAAAGGTCCACCGTCTTTATAAACCGCTAACGTACGTAGAGAGACCGTTGATCAAACGGCTGATCAAGCAAGCAATCAAAACTTTGAGGCAGTGCATACGGATTTCATAATATTGGAAATATATTTATAGTATAAATTAATGGAGTATAGCGTATGACAAAACAATCGAGATAAGAGAAAATAACTGGCATGATTCGCGGAGTGACTACCTCCGCTCGTGACAGTGGCGCCCTGTCCGTTTGATCGTCGTTCAACAGCACGCGTGGAGTGGGCGTGAGAAACGAGAGGCGCGGCCGCGATCCTGTCTTCTTTTCTTTGTCGTAAGGCGAGATGCACCGAGATAAGTGATGGATTCACATACCGGACTCGATAGCAGACGCAAGTTTACTATGGGCTGCAACGACCCTCAAAATCTGCTGGCTCAGTGCGCTTTAATTTTCATTATTATTTATAATAAACACCTCTCTGAGACCTGACGACACACCTGCTGTTTCTGTCTTTGTTCAATCAGCCACATAATTGTAACTGTAGGTGCACTTTATTTTATTTAATCCTCCTCACCTGTAAATTTAAAATTAATCCCTAATTGAGATTTAAATCTGAGTTTAAAGTTATTGAGCAACAAGATTAAAGTTAATCTATCTTAAATATAAATTAAATCCAGGATCAAGATGATGGTTTAAATGTAAACCTGTTTATTTTTTAAACAAGGTTTAAAGTTTGGTGCAACAGAGGTATTAGATAAACCTTGATTTAATCTAGATTTTAGATTAATCCTTATTGGTGCAACCCACCCAATATCTGAAGTCAACATGAGGGAAGGTGAGAGCAAACAAACTATTCACAAATAAAGAGCCACCAGTATTAGCGTCATTATATCATTTAGTGCTTATGCTACAGAACAGTGCTTAGAATAAATGTGGTGCCGAAAAAAAAAGAAAAAGAAAACTAATTTTCATTTGGTTTAAGTTAAAAAACTAAAATAACTAACTGGGGAAAAAAAAACTAATGAACTAAAACTGAAAAATAAAAATTAATTAAACCTACACAGTATTATAAAATAACTAATAAAAATGACAAAAGCAATAACAAAATTACTTAAAATTAAACAAAAATGAAATTTAAAAAATTTAAAATAAAAGCAAATTCAAAATATTAATGAAAACTGTAATAGCAGCCTAAATAATACTAAAGTAACACTGGCACAAGCCTGCATTATCCACAGATTGCATTCGATCCTTTGCTAGGCTGCACAAAGTTTCTGTTCGGTTCCATCAGGATTACTTCCCAATTATACTGACGGTTCCGTGTCTTTCAACCAAAGTGGAGGGCGTTCATTATCCAGAAAGAAGTAGAAGAAAAAATATGTCTTTCGAACAGAATCAGATCAGATAGTGTTTAATTGCGGCTTTCATGAATTGTGCTTTAATGCCATTGTTGCAGGCTGGTTTTATCCAGTAGATAAGGCAATGCGCTTTCAACGCTGATTTACACTTTCTGACACCGCCTGCCTTATTCTGCTGCCACAGCACAAAAAGTGCTTAGTGTTCCTTCCTTCTGAGAAGAAATTATACTAGGCAAAAAAAAAATTTGAATTTAAAAATCAAAAGACGGCCGAGAAGTAGCTTTCGAGATGCTTAAGTAACTGTGGTGTACTGGCGGACGTGTTTATCTGAAGGGGTATCATGGATGCCCTTGCAAAGTGCATTGCTCAAGGATGACAAACAAAGTTAAAAACTTGATGTTAAATTCAATTTTGTAAACTTTTACTCCCTGCTCTTCTCTTTGTCTCTGAAGAGCTTTATTTGTTTTCCCCAGTGACCTCTGAGAAGTGTCCTCTGCATTTGTCTCTGGTGTAGGGCTCGGAGGACATCACCCCCACAAGACGAGCTCAGCCCGGGTCGGCGGCCCCCACTGCCTTTCTCCTGCAGCGTAACAATGGCTGCCCTCTGCGATCTAGGGTGGAGGGCGCGCTGATCCTGTTACACCCATGACAAGTATCACAATCCCCCATTGAAGAGCACATATTCTCCCCCCTCCGCCTATACAAGAGCCATGCTTATTCATCGCATTGTTTTCTTTCCAGCACATGACTTCTGCATTGGGCCTCGGCAAAGTCAGGTGTTCGAATATGACCTTGAAACCGCAGGTTGGCCACACACTATGGAGCCCTATTCGCCTATGTTCAATATGTAAGGAGCCCCGAGTGAATCAATTGATTCTTACACCGACGCTGTAGCTTACTATTGGGGGTTACGAGAGACTAAAACCAATTACCTGAACTGTTATTTCTGCTGAACGGTGCAGAAGTCAAACTTCTGGGTCCCACAGCACTGGTTGTGGAGGACATGGTGAATTACATTTCCAGACTGCGTCTGCGAGTTTGGCAGGGAACTAGGGTGCAGGCATCCCAGGGAGGATGTCGAGAGCTGGGGCTCTCAAGAGTGTGGAGCGTGGGGAGGAGCAGTCCAGGCGTATAGCCCCATGGCTGTTGCGCACATTAATCATGTTTAGAGTATGAGCGGATGGGAGGGGACGGGGTAGCCCCCTCTCTGCATGTTTGCATGTCTGTTGCTGCACTGACGTGTTCACTGTCAGTCCCAGAGTCAGGGAGGGCTGGAAGACTAATGAGGTGCTTCTCTTTTTCTCTCTCGCTCTTTCACATGTCTCTCTCACCCTCCAGAGGAGGGCGGCTGAGGAGGTGGGGAGCAGGAGATGACAGGTTGGTTATTTACTCTGCCTTTCATATTTGCCTTTTAGTTCTGTCGTTTCCCCCTCTCTCCTCTAACCATTTTCCTGCAGTCATCTGTTCACTCAGCTGCCTGCGAGAAACCGGTGCCTAATGGGCCATATCAGCACAGCCACTGCAGGGAAACAGAGGCCTGTCATTAAGCTATATTGAAAAAGAAGCCAGTAGGCAGGGAGAGGGGGAGATGGGAAGTCATTGATATTTATATTGTGTAGGGATGCTCCGATCTGCCTTTTTCGCCTCCGATACCGATTCCGATACCTAGGGTTCGGTATTGGCCGATACCGATACCGATCCGATACCAGTGAAGTTTTTTTCCCTCATTTAAATAAATGTAGAATTTATATATCTCTGTGTGTGGAAATGATAATCATTCTTTCACAATCTACTAGATACAGACTACTTCATTATAAATAAAAATAAAATAAACAGTAAGTCTGAAAAAATATAGGCCTATAGATGTATATTTATAATCTATGACAAAAAACTCGAAGTATATACTATAAAATTAAAATACATTTCTTTTAAATCTATAGCATATTTTTTAATAAGGCAACATATGATAGATACGATAGGACTAAACAAATACAGTGCAGCACGAACTGTTTTTATACAGTCTATAAGCACGAAGCATTTACAATGTGCGCATCCGGTGTGCAGAATGATGCGCTTGAAGCCTGAAGCAACCTGGTGTCACAGCCTGCACACCGGATGCGCACATTGTAATGTTGCTTCAAGCGCATCATTCTGCACACCGGATGCGCACATTGTAATGTTGCTTCAAGCGCATCATTCTGCACACCGGATG
>NW_015537985.1:863099-868504 GCF_001515605.1 Sinocyclocheilus anshuiensis | reverse complement strand
TGAAACCTAAAAAACCTAAAATAAGCATTATATGGTTGAAAACACTGAATATTTGTGATAATATGACAAGCGTCCAATCTGGCTCCGCGCCAGCCAAAGCGCGAAAACGGATTTAAATTCAGCGGTTGATGACGTGACGCACTGAAAGTTCTAATCACACCGGTGTGATCGTATGCTCCAGGGACCAGCCAAGACTGATCACACTGGTGTGATCGTACGCGTTAAAGGGTTAAGCTATCATATGGCTTCAGAAGTAACACAGAATAATTCGCACAATCGAAAAGAAAAAAAAAAAAAAAAATCTCGGATTTAGATCGGCCCTCTCTGACCGATACCCGATCCGAGAAAAATGGCACTATCGGAGCCGATACCCGATATGAATATCGGATCGGCACATTCCTAATATTGTGTGCACCTAGCAGGGCACTAAGATCAGCATGTGACGCCTTCCTGCAAACCCTGCTTTGAAAAAAGGAGCTATCAATATTTCATCAAGAATATCTTTTTAATGTTAAAAAAAGAGGTGGTCCTATCCGCAAGATGGGCATACAAATGTAAGACTGGCTAATGAATAGTCCTTTTATTATTCAGTAGCCAAATAATTTTTATGCCTCTCATATGCGAGTAATGATTGACAGAGAGAATGGGGATGGAAATACTTGATGCTAATCAAGCATAATAGAGAGCGCGGCCATCTGCAACTGCACAAACATGCCCATTTCTTCCACCCCGATCACATGACGGAGATCATATCGTGCTAAACACTCTTGAGGTGATCTTAAGGTGGAAGATGTTCGTGTGAAACCCAGCTCTCTGTCTCTCTGATGTGCTTCATCGCATGTTGTGCTTTCTTTCTCACTGTTAACTGTTCGTATCAGCCGTGCACTAGTCACTTCGGGTACTTGAGGGGGAGGCAGGATGTTTCAGAGGTGATATGCTGGGGAAACGCAAGAACAAGAGTCATGTTTTCCACAAGATATGCAAAGTCACTGTACTTTGTAAGTCAAAGAGAGGTCAAAGCCTTGAGTCATGAAACATCTTAAAGTCCAGAGAGATTAGCATACAATATCCTAGAGTTTACTTTTGAGTAATGCACTGACCTTACAGTGTGGTAATCACAAAAAAACTTCAATATAGTATTTTCATTAAATTCTCAGAACAAACAAAAAGACAATCTTAAAGAGTCTGAACAATGTCAGTTGACTATCTAAGATATGCCAATGTACCTAAATGGTGTACTTTTAATGCTATGGCAATCTACCTTGCTGATGTGTATTTAAGCATTGGAGGCAATTAATGTTTATTCAAGGGAGTTGAGACTGAGAGCCGCAAATTAGCATAACTCAGCTGTTCCATCCAATGGAAAAAGTAAAAACTGTAAGTGTTCATCCTCTTTTGAAAGTGCAGGGAGAAGGCAAGAACAAAAGGCACCTCAGTTAGTGGTGTGAAGGTGTTTGAAGTTGAGAATTCACATACTTTGGCCTTTATGCTCAAAGACCCATCAGCCCTTCAAAGACTCCTGCCAGACCTTCTAAAGCCCCCTTGAGACAAATAATTAAATGCAAAAACAATGGATGTAGGCTGTGCTAAATTGTTGAAATCTGTGCAAAGGCAGCTTGAGGCCTACTTGCTCTGTCCACTTGTTTAAAAGAATCGTACTCTTGAGTATGTTATGCTTTCAGAGGTCTAAAACTAAAATGCAAGTTCTGGTATCAATGAATGGTATTTTAATCAAATCAAATCTGACCTTTGAACCAGTCAATCCAATGCCTAAGTGATCAAAACAACTGGATCCTGCTTGCAGCTGTCAGGTAGACTTTTACCATCTGTGTGCAAATTGTAAAGGCAGTGAAATGGCAGCAAGTAGATTGTGATACCACAACACATCTCCACAATACATATAAAAGGATAAATCTAGTTAAAACATGTCAAGTTCTTAGAAATGTGCTCTTTGGTTTCACATGGTTTAGAAATGGAAAGTTTTAATTAAAAAAAGATGTAATGTGGTCTAACCTAGAAAAAGTAATGACATAATAGTAAAATATACATAAAATTAAAATCAAATTAAACACACCCATCATATAAGGTATATTTACAAAATTGCATGCACAAATTGCACTGTTAATGCATTTTTTTTTAAACATAATTGATAGGACAAAAAAAGGAGTGTCATGTCAATGACCTATTAACCTACATGAGTATAACAAAAAAATATTTCTAATCAAAATCTGCTGGGTTTTTTTTTCTATACTAGCAAGAATATGGTACTTTGTGAACAAGATCACAAGAAAGCAATCCGTGACTGAGCTTTGGGCAGAAGCCAACTAAATAAAAAGTAAAGGTTGCTGAAACAGACAGGTACAAATCAATAGCACACGATGAAGCTATTCAATATGCAGAATTAAATAATGGACAAAAATGGCTTTAGAATCAATACAATCACGCAGAGACCTTTAAAGCACACAGTGCTAATGGTGGGGCCTTCAGTGCACCCGTGTGATTGGTGGCTGGCATCGAGTCAAGCTAAAAACAGGAACTGCAGTGGAAGGGTTTGTATGGTTAGAATAAACACACGTATGAAGTGATGGCTTTAAAAAGTCCACAGCCTCCCATGTGACATTTGCATAGAGGTTTGCACATTGCTAACTGCCACTGACTGGGGCCTCTTTCTTTCACCCTCTGGCAGGATATTTGACCTCATCTCCAATACACATTATCCTTCCTCTCTCGTCCAGACAGAAAATTAAGTTTCCATGTGAACTAGCCACAAAAACTCCCCGCACACAAAATCTCAGCTGGATGAAAGGCCTTCTATGGGGGAGGGTAGCTGCCTGAGTGCTGCTCGAGTTTCCTGCACTCTGCGTTTAGTGTTACAGCCCCAGATGTAAGGATTTTCCTCCACGTCTTTACAAATTGAAGGTTGGGGCCGTCCTCTATTTTCTGCCTGCCTAAACATAGCATGTCATAGTATATGATTCCATTTCCTCTGTGCAAGCTCACCTCCAAACCAATTTTTCCCCCTTCCTCTGTTCTCACTTGGCTGATTTGCCTTCTCCTTTCTCTCTTTTTGTTTCCTCTGGAATTCTCTTACATTTGTTAGGCAATTACAGCCAAATGAGGCCCTATTAGGCATGTCTGGAGGCCTCTTGTTTAAAGAGGAGCAACTCTCAGCGGCCTCTATCTCTGACAATGACACCCAAACAGAGAAGCAGGCAGGAGGGTGGAAAAAAAAGAGAGAAAAGGGGCATGTCCCTCCCAGCGATAAAGTAAAAAAAAAGTTTACAGCACTTCCAAAAGCTTTGAAACATGTGTATCTTGTGTAAATCAGAGCTTTAAGGGCTCGTCAGCCATATTCCGCTCCTCCCAGTGCATAAAAGCATAAAAGTTCCATTAAAGCAACTACTTCATGACGAAATATCGACAAAATAATCAGCCGCCTGTGTGCAGAGATCAAAGAGGTAAAGCTTCTATCATAAGGGACCTTTAACAGCCAGCACTTTTAAACTAGGATTGTGAGGGGCAATAATGCATAATGAGTGAATGCGCGTGTGCATGCAACTCACCGAGTTCCAATAAAACGCAGATAAGCCACAGCAGGGAGATGAGCTCGCTGCAAGCCCAGCTGCACGTGGGTAGGATATGGACAGGAACCTTGCCCCTGGCTCAAAATCAGAGCTCCATTTTGCAGGAGCAGAGATACTGAACTAAACCAATTGCCCCAAACACAGCTGTGAAGCAGACAGGGCCGTGTCTGAAGAGTGCATCGCTGATACACTAAAATCAGAGGGTATGGGGCAGGCTGCAGCAAAATGCAAAGAAGGCAAGGTCGCAATTGATTTTTCGAGCCTGGGCGGGTGCCAGATCCACTGAGGGAATAAAAACACTCGTCACACTGTGTGAAAAACACATATAGCATAGTGATATACAGGCTTTTCTATGGACGTACTTTCAAAAAACTAAACGTATGTGGGAATGCGTCACTTTTTTTTAATCAACTCTGAGCTTAGCGTTCGGAAACGAGGACCCGATCAAAGTCTCTGACAGGTCTTTTGTCCTGGAATGCGGCGAGTTGTTTTTCACCTTGCTCCAGTCGCCACTGATTAGCTGACAAGGCGGCTAACCACCCTCTCCCCTATTTCCAAATTAATTTCCCTCCTTTGATAAAAACAAAGGGTGGGGGGGGGGTTTAATGGCCATGTCCTTCAAAACTAAGAGTGCTAATAAGTGTGAAAAGGAGATTTGTTTAAGTGATTTTCTTTGAGACTTGCAGGCATGGAATTAATTACCTTGATTAAATATTGTCTGTACGGCTGATGAAAGATATAGAGTAGAATTAGCAGTCCCTTGTTGAACTTGTATGGTGCTGAATGAGATGTGTCCCGATTACAAAGCCCAAAATGATGGCAACACTCAAAGGAGACAAAGAGCTAAAAACAGGCCTAGTGACATCACAGAGCAGCCACAGGCCTAATGCTTAATGGCCACCATCCTCCAAACTCAAACAAACTGGCTTCAATCTATCTTCCATAATAACTTTCTATAATACTGAATATTTATGTGTATTAAAACCAAAGGACTGAGAAAGACCTATTTCCTGTGGCAAAAGGAGCTGGTTGAGTTAAGTCTCCAAAACAACCTGAAGCCTTCTGAGGGGCGTTTTCAGCCAAAAACGGTAAACTTTTTATGCGTTTTGCCTGTTCGTTTACACGACGTCGTTTTGGGGACTAAAAACGGATATTTTTGAAAACGGGTTTCAAAGTGCAAGTTTTTGAAAACGCCACCGTTGTCGTTTCCGTGTAAACACTAGGGCTGTCACAGTGAGGGAATTTCCCTTGCGGTAATTTTGAGTGGCTCAATAGCACGGTATGCGGTATTATCACCATATATATATATAAAATGTTTGTGTATGTGTTACAGTGTAACGAAGTCATATTCAGGTCAGGTCATATTCAGAAACCAATGAAACCAAAACTAAATAGGGTGTTGATACAGGAAGTGAAATAAACAGAAGAGAATGTATGTGTTACGATATAACTAACGAGGTCATATTCAGAAGACAATTAAACAGAAACCAAATAGCGTCGAAACAGGAAGTGAAGTAAACAGAAGAGAATGACAAAATAACGATCCACATAACAGAACATAAACCTGAAAATAAGATCGTTAGGCTATCGTTAGCCTATATGTATAACAGTTAGCCTAGTTGTAATCTGAATTTCTAATCTGACTAGACAAGAGACTTTCTATTGATATTTCCTCCTGCACGCGTTCTAGACGGGCTGTCAGTCAGTGCAGTTACAGTGTTGCGCCACAAGGTGGTGGAACGTGACTCATTCAACTACACGTTCAAAAACGCTGATTCATTCATTCAAAGAGACGTAATGAAACACGCTGTTGAAATCATT
>NW_015537985.1:851916-861482 GCF_001515605.1 Sinocyclocheilus anshuiensis | reverse complement strand
GTGAAACGTTTTAAAAACACAAGGGAAAAACTTTTCCGTTTTTGACTACATCGTTGTCGTGTAAACTTAGCCTGAGTCATATGGCTGAAGAGTAACATAACTCAATTCAATGCTTGCCTAGGTTTTACAGAGGCACTAAGGTGACTAAACAACCTCTCAGTGGCTCTTCCAGCCATAATCCCACCGAACTTCTGCCTCCTAAACACAGAAGAAGGCTTTCTAAAGGCTTCACATCACAGCTCAGCTATACTCTCCAACCCAAACACACACAACGACAACCCTCCACCTTTCTGTGAATGGGGGGAGTTTTCTACAGCTGGGTAACAAAGCATGACCCAATAATCCTCAAGCCTGACTCAAAGCTAGAACCTCCTCTCTAAGGACTTTATAAGACAGAGACTGTGGGCCGGGTGGGGTGGCTGAATTACACAAACAAGAATTAATTATTCTTATCAAATCTGTTTCCTCAGGCTTTGGTGCTTCACTATGGCTATGGCTTTCGGAAAGAGTACAAATTATGTTGTGAACTTTCTGGCAAACTTCGGAGTAAGCCTGGCTTACTATGAGTAAGTGTCTGTGTATGAATCTTTGCAAGCTTGCATTTTGGAGAACATGCTGAATAAATGTTAAAAGCGGTCTACACCGTTGCTGTGTCTTTGAGGGTTTTAAACAGGTCTAAAGGAAACTGTGGCATTGATGAGTCAAAGCTACAACAAAAATGGAGACAAAAAGAGTATATTGATGCATGCACGGGTGGATCTTGCAGTTGTATTGGTGAGAAGAAAAAAAACACACACACTGCACATTTTTGAGACAGCTCATGGTTAACGACACAAGTCATGAACTCCCCTATTAGATGCAGTTTCTGTACCCATCAAAACCAAAGAACACAATCTACACACGCAGAGCAAAACAGAATGCAATTAAACTTGCTTTATCTCGGTTTATCAACTGGTGACATCCCCTTACTGTCAGATGCCTGAAGGATCTATTCTGTCCATTGTTACTTTTACAATCCAAAAAACTGCTTATTCACACTTAAAAGGTTAATGTTTAAAAACTCAATCCAAGCTGAAACGCTGTGCATTTTTGTCATCTGCTCATTATCATCAGAGTTAAAAATATAAACTAGAACTACTTCACGTGACACTATCAAAATAATGTACGCAGAATAACAAAACTGAGACGAAGAAAATACAATAGCCGTGACAACTGCCAAGTCTAGAAACTTTTGAGAATATTCTTGAATATACGGTAACTTTAAAAACACAAAATAACTAACTAGATTTGTTTAACTTGAAAAAGGGGCTACACTGACTCTTGAAGGGAGCTTTTCAAGGTTGCTAAATAAGTGCCCATGTGATTTCATTACAGCTAGGTTATCACGTTTCCACTAACACTGGCCTTTTAAAGGGACACAGTGGATCGTTGTGAGAATAAATGAATCATGGCTTCTTTATTGAATTAGTTATATGTATACTTTCACTACTCTCATAACACCTACAATTATTGGAGATTTGGGGCTTCCTGTAAATGCTATTTCAAGAAAAGAAAGCTTAAATTATAGGAAAACTGTGGTGGACCTACTAAATGCCAGATTTTTTTTTTGCTTTATACTGTTAGTATATCTTATATAGCCTAAATATTTAATATTGTGAAAGGTTTTGTTGATCTTAACTAAAGCCTCAAGCCTCAAACATTATAAATGTCATATTGAGCCTTACAAGTGAGGTGCAATTTTACGACTTCAAACAAGCACTTCATTTATAATTTTGTGCTTTGGAAGCATACAAAGGTCTGTGCGTATTTTTAAAAATCACTTTTCCCTTTCTTTCACGATAGTATTTTGCCAGTATGTTTACTGAAGTGGAGCGAGTGGGGGAGGAAAATGTATAGACATTTGGGCAGCCATTGAAACTGCCTTCGTGCTCTAAATACCAAAGCCTTCTCGAGTTATGTTGACCATTTTTTTTGATTTAGCACGTTTAAATGAAGCTTGAAATTGCTGTGACGGTTTTCTATGGTTTAGAAAAACATCTTTACACACCAAAAAAACTTGCCATTCGGCGAATACAGAAGAACTAGCCCGATGTGAGGGGGGCATTGAGCTATTGTGCTGTAGCCTCTACGAGGACAACCCAACGACACAATTAGCCGAATAGTAAATTTTTTTACTCATTTTAACGCTTATATCAACGAAGGGTCTTCTAAATAAAACAACAGCGGGCTAGATGAAGTCTAGATACATGTTTTATCAGTCGTTTTACTACGCCAAATACGAGTCCTTTGTCTTGACTAACCAGCAAATAAACAAAAGATTTGGGATTTGGATTCAAGCGGATTACCCTGGACTTAATTATATCAAGAGATACAACAACCGCCAAGCAACCACACATACGTAGAGAAAAGCTAGTACTAAAACTTTAAACTGGCATATTAGCAACAAAATAGCAGCCCTGTGTGCTACAACAGAGATTCATTGTGACCAGCACGTTAGTCTTTTCTTCCTCGCGACCTGGGAAAGAATGTTCCGTTTCGACAGACCTCACTGTGTTCGTTCAAATATACACGATTTAGCATCAGCTTTAGTCTTTTCTATAACTTATAAGGCATATAATTGTTTTTGCAGCCACCGATTCCACATTAAAGCCATTGCAACATACCCAACGGGAAGAAGCCCTTTAATTTTTAAAACGTGCGCTCCGTTTCTTTAGCAATACGGCAGGCGTTTAAACGCTCCCTTACTGGCAGTGAGAAATCGCTATGTAGAAACAAAGCTGCTGCATTACAGTTACTAAACGAGACCACTTCCATTTTTCTCAAGAAACTTCGTTCGCTGGAAAAGTGAAACAAATATCTCTGATGTAACTTTCAACGTAGGCTATTATAGACGGTTAAAGCGGCACTTACCGACTTGTAAGACGTTGTCCACACAACCGGTTTCCAAAAGCCGGATTCCCCGGCGGAAAGGCAGTCCATCTCCGGTGCCCCCCGTCCCTGCGCTGCCTGTTGTGTTCGTAACCCCTCCGGGGACTGTACTAGATCCAACGGACGAGCTCGAGCCCACTACCGGACCCTCTTCCCCCGCCACTCGGCACTGAAATGACGAATACATACATATTTCCCTTTCGTTCCTCGGGAACGACCAATACACGATACGGCGCTGAACCGGTTCTGGGATCCGCTCGAAGCGCTCCTCCACCCTCTCGAAGGCCCATTTCTCCGCTACGGCCTTCGCAGCGCAGTCCAGTAGAGATTCCGGGCAACGGAAACGAGAGTTCGGAAATCCCGGGCCAGGCCCCGGACCCGGTCCTCGAGGAGCGGGACGCAAGCACGGACGCTTGCTGGCTGGGGGTAAGGAGAGGTGAAGCGGCGGCTGAGGCAATAGTTCTCCACGTCCCTCCGCCATGACAACCAAATAAACACTGAAGTGAGGACCGTGGCTCTAGAAGCGCACAGACTGAGGCACCGCACAACGGGAGGGTCGTCACTTCACATACGTCACTACCAATAACAAACGCGCTCCAGCCAATCGCGAGGTCGCGCTGCACCGAGGTGATGCGCATGTGTGCGCTGAACTGACAGGCACGGTGTTGATAGGACGGACTGTTTGTGACAAACTCCTCATTATTTACAACTCGTGCACTCTAAATCTATGATCTGCTGCAGTGTGTTTCGTGTTTAAACATCTACCGTTGGCTCAACGGCCAGCAGATCCGCAGAGACGTTTGTTTTTAAAAGGGCACCTATTCGTGTCAGCATAACGATACAATCTACATTCTCTGAATGTACAAGATGTGTGCAATGCATGTTTTGTCCTTTCAAGCGTTGTAAAAATGCGGAGAACTCTCCAGCTGCCGTTTGAGTTTGGCGTGACAAAAAATTTGAAATGTTTCTATGATAATGTAACTCTTCACAGATGTCTACTACCCACCCTGGTGGCCAAGTATATAATGCCAGTTGATTGGTGCTGCCAAGATTCATCTAATCATGATTAGAAATTGATGTACTTGTCATAACTCATGTAGATATCAGAAACGTGTATTTCTTTCATGTATTGCACCCTGTGGAATTTTTTTTCTTAGGTATAGGCAAAAAAACTGTAACTGTAATGAGCTTAGGACTCCATTCACACATTAAAACATTAGAAAAATGTCATTTAAATTCAACACATGGATAAATTTGCAGTTTACTTTTAAATCTGTGTTAAATCAGTAAGATTTTGAAAAAAAACATTTAATTAAAAAATGTATAATTATTTTTAATGAATTCATTCAGCAAGGACATATTAAATTAATCAAAAGTGACAGTAAAGACATTTAATGTGACAATAGAAAAAAAATCGATTGCAAATGATTGCTCTTTTGAACTTTCTATTCATCAGAGAAACCTGCAAAAATGTTTCTACAGTTTCTACAAGTAAACAGTACAAGTGTTTTCAACATATATAATAATAGGAAATGTTTCTTGAGCAGCAAATCAGTATATTACAATGATTTGTGAGGGATAATGTGACACTGAAGACTGGAGTAATGATGCTGAAAATTCAGCTTAGCATCACAATAATAAAATACATTTTACATTATATTAAAATAGAAAATATTTAATTATATTTTACAATACTGCTGTTTTTATATTGTAAAATATTATTAAATAAATGCAGCCTGAATGAGCGCAAGAAACGTCTTCACGTTATAAAGTAAGTAAATATTTTAAATAGCATATTACACATTTCTGTCATGTTTGAGTAGTAAAATAACATTGATTGTACATAATAATATGTGCTACAAAAGTTCTGCACTCATGAATATGTTTTGCTCAGAAAGAAGGTCAGCATTTTTGTTCATCTTCAAATGTTGAAGATAAAACTGATACAATAAAATTGTGTTTTCACACATGCTTTGAATGTTAGAAATGTATCAGATTGATTTATTGCAATATCTGCTGGCCACAACATTATACTTTACAATTGTTTTAAAATGTTTTGTGTTTCATAATTATTTTACTGTTTAAAATGAGGTGAAAAGTAATGGCAGATTCTGTTGTGAAAACTCCTACTACCTATATGTTTGTGTTGGTGAACTCTACACTGTTTTTCCTGTGCATGTATCTATACATAAATTGACTTTCAAAAAGAAAAGCTCCTTGAGAAGTATTCACTGGGGTAAATCTTAATGATATAACCTTCCAGTTTTTTCCTCACACTTCTAGCTTCATTTTGCAAGTCTATTTCTCACCTTATTGCCCCCCATCTCTCTCTCTCTCTCTCTCTCTCTCTCTCTCTCTCACTTTCATGCTCTTTTGATCGACACACTTAAGAAACGTCACCTCATGCCCTGTAAAAACAGTGACTCCTGCAGCCGGCTGTTGTCATCTCCCACCTCTTAGCAGCTCCAGGCCAATTATATGTTTTATTGTTCATTTTGATATCATTTTACTTGATTGTTTTTAAAAATGTCCTATGAGATCTGCAAGACAAAGACCATCAAGAGTGCAGATGATACTAATGCTGCCCACAACATTTATTGCAATTCTCTTGACTTCATGCACACAACGATGGCCTGAGGGCCGCTGACAACTTGCTGATATTTGTATCTCGTCTAACTCTGCTGACATGCACTTCGTTAGGTGTCATGTTAACATTGCAACCCGAGAATGACAGAATTAAGTAAAAGATTACATTTTTCAACCAAACTGAAACTTGACATCTTGTCCATTTATTTCTACAAGGGCATGTTTTTCATTTTTGGCTCTAAACACTGGGAATGTTTTTTAGATTGTTTGTTTATATGTTTATTTGTCTGCTGCCTCTTAGGGAACCAGAACAGCAGGTGTGGGGAGAAGTAATGACAGGACTCCATTTTACTGGCTGTCACATCCCAGCATGCTCGCTGCTGTCCAGTCGAGTGCACCGACTGAAAGATGACAAGCTGACAGCTCACCACACAGGATACCAAGCGTCTAATGACATTCTGTGAGTCCTCTGTGTGAGTGTGTAAGTCTCTGTGTGTATGTGTATGTGTATGTGTATGTGTATGTGTATGTGTATGTGTATGTGTATATGTATATGCATGACAGTCTGGAAGAGGGAGTCTTGTCACTTCTGGTGCTTTTCAAAGCACCCTGGGCTCCCAGAGTACGGAAATGTCCTTGAGGGCAGAGACATCGTTTTTTTTAAGCACAGCACCCCACATGCCAACCACGACAGTTATTATGGAGGTGAATCGAAGGCAATGTTTTTCTGCTATCGGATATTTTTATCAAACATTTTCATTCTAAGCTAGCGCAGTTGTGTTATAGTACTGGTTACATCTGATTCAAGTGCTTCCCAACCTGATCGCACCAGGATTTTTTCTCAGGATCGCTCGTCTGGGGGAATGTTGCCACATCAACACAAATCGAACAGTGGACCAAAATATATTGGCGCTGGACGCTACCAGTTTCCAAGGCAACAATTGTGACAGATTTGGGGGAGACAAGACATGTAATTGGAAAAAGATTGATGGGGTACAAGAGAGTGGAAAAAACCCTATCAAAGGAGGTCTCTCTGGGAATAACAACAATACAATAAAGGGTCTTGCATCTTTCGAGCCATCGGCAGCCTCCTGTCCATCTATTTTCAGGCCCAATTCAATGGCTTCAACACATCTGTCAGTCTTCCGTCATGTGAAAGTATACAAAAAGATTGCGTATTGCTAAATGAAGCGGCATCAAAAATGATTCATCTGCAAGGAATATCTTAAAATTCTTTACAGAATTCCATTTCTCCCACACTGTAAATTTTTTTGACATTTTTACTGAAAAATCTTGTCAATTGGATAATTGTAAATTACTGTACTTAGATTTAATATCACATTATATGTAGTTTTACTGTAAAATACTGTCTAATATATGTTTTTTGCAAGTAAAAAATATGAATCACCATATAATTTACAGTGAAAAACTGTAAAACAGTTGTTACATCTATGTAACCAATAAAATCAAAAATAGCCTAAAACTTGCCCAATGACCATATAGCCCAAATATCAAAATATGCCACTCCCATACCTAAAATACATATTTTACAATTAATGTTATGCAATATGCACAATTCCAGCTTGAAAATCACTATATAGTAATGATAAGCACAGTCTGTTTTAATAAAGAGACGCAGAGTTTAAAAGTAGCCCAAATCAGCTGGATAACCGTGGACTTGGCAAACCTGCAGTAAAAGCACATTCCCAAAAAGCCCTGAGTGACATATGATTATATTTTATCTAAATTATTTAATATTTGTTTTGTTATCAGTAATGTACATTAGTGTGTTACATTTGTGTTTGTGTTAAAAAAAATGTTAGTACACTGTATTATTATAGTGGTTATGAGTACATTTTAAAGTAAAAAGCAGATTTAGTTCAAGTAGATATGGTATGTAATTGTTTGGTATGATAGTATATTAATATATCATTTGATGAAATATACAGTTGCCAAAATATACAGGCAAAAATATGTTACCCTGTAATCCCAGAAATATTGTCACCATATTTTCTAAAGTGAATTTCCGGCAACCACAACTGCCATATTTGTACTGAATATACAGTGGGTACGGAAAGTATTCAGACCCCCTTAAACATTCATTTCACGCCGCTTCTTCCTCTAGGCTCTGTGTGGACTTGGCAAACTCAAGCGGGGTGTTGCTCAGCCTGACACAGTGTCTAAGAATGCGCAGAAGCCTCTAGGGTTAATGGTTAAGACTGTGTCACGACAGTCATTTTCAGCATAACCAAACCAAACAAGCAAGAACGTATGTGTGTATCAGGTTTTGACCGCCTTCCCCTCTTCGTACACAATGATGTCAGCAAGATCGGGGCAGGTTGTGGCTCTTTGCCATGCGGCGGTTGGAGAGGGGAACAATGGTGGTGTTGATAGAGAACCCAGCTCCACCTGTAGGGCCTGATTTCTATCTTCGCAGCGGTGTGGCGGCCCCCTCCCCCAGGCCCTTCTTATCATCGCTCTTTGCAGCGTTCATTAAATGGAGTCAGACTTTAGCAAGAGAGGAGAGCCCAAGTCACCCATGTGAGAAAAAAAGAGAATTACCTAAGCCTTTTGTCTCACAGAGTGTGGCTCAGCTAATGTCTTGAAGACATGCTGATCTCTTCACAAAGCCTTCTCCCCACACAATAGAGAAGACAGCATGTAGTTTGGCATGCAAAACGTATAAAGCCCAACCTCTTTGTTGCCTGTGGTAAGAGGTTTTTAGTCTCATTTGGTCTGTTTGATTGGGCTGATAAGATGTCTGTCAGGGTCAGGTCAGACTGAGCATTTGTTGTGCTGACAGTGTGATGATTGAGACATTGGTGTCAATTAGGTGTTTGTGTATTGGGCCCGGCATAACTGCTAATTACTTGAGCCTGCCGGCTATATATATATACAGTAGTCAACATTTGAAGTGGATCAAAAAAGTTCATTAAAATTGTCCTTAGACAAGAACGCATTTTGGTTTTGGTTTTAGGACAACTTTGATGAATGGTTTTGATCCACTTCAAATGTTGACTAGTGTATATTACAATGCACCTTTCCATTCATTTCACGCCGCTTCTTCCTCTAGGCTCTGTGTGGACTTGGCAAACTCAAGCGGGGTGTTGCTCAGCCTGACACAGTGTCTAAGAATGCGCAGAAGCCTCTAGGGTTAATGGTTAAGACTGTGTCACGACAGTCATTTTCAGCATAACCAAACCAAACAAGCAAGAACGTATGTGTGTATCAGGTTTTGACCGCCTTCCCCTCTTCGTACACAATGATGTCAGCAAGATCGGGGCAGGTTGTGGCTCTTTGCCATGCGGCGGTTGGAGAGGGGAACAATGGTGGTGTTGATAGAGAACCCAGCTCCACCTGTAGGGCCTGATTTCTATCTTCGCAGCGGTGTGGCGGCCCCCTCCCCCAGGCCCTTCTTATCATCGCTCTTTGCAGCGTTCATTAAATGGAGTCAGACTTTAGCAAGAGAGGAGAGCCCAAGTCACCCATGTGAGAAAAAAAGAGAATTACCTAAGCCTTTTGTCTCACAGAGTGTGGCTCAGCTAATGTCTTGAAGACATGCTGATCTCTTCACAAAGCCTTCTCCCCACACAATAGAGAAGACAGCATGTAGTTTGGCATGCAAAACGTATAAAGCCCAACCTCTTTGTTGCCTGTGGTAAGAGGTTTTTAGTCTCATTTGGTCTGTTTGATTGGGCTGATAAGATGTCTGTCAGGGTCAGGTCAGACTGAGCATTTGTTGTGCTGACAGTGTGATGATTGAGACATTGGTGTCAATTAGGTGTTTGTGTATTGGGCCCGACATACCTGCCATTACTTTAGCATGCTGGCTTCTTCCCACAAGTGTGCCAGCGTCACCTCCTTTATGTCTCTTTGTCTGTGTATTCCCTCACTCGGGCTCACAGAAGCTAAATTTATGACTGGGTCCATCCTCGTCCACTCAACCCCCCGTCACCGGCCGGTTCTTCGATGTTCACACCAGAAGTGACAGAAGCTCTTAGCCCCTCTTCACACATCCTCCCCCTCTTTCCTCCTCTGTGCCGTGCCCTCTC
>NW_015537985.1:829120-850573 GCF_001515605.1 Sinocyclocheilus anshuiensis | reverse complement strand
CTCTCTCTTTCCCTCATTCGCCTTCTTTGTCCCCCAATCCTTACTCTTTGTTGTGGCCTAAAGCTATTTAAAGGGTGCAGGATGGAGCTGGTCTCACGAGAGGGTCCGGGACAAATAGTAGAAGTGTTTACTGTGGAGGCACTGATATGTCCTTCGGGGCTGTGCTGAGCATGTAGCTGCAGGAAAAAGCACGGATGAAGGCCTTTGTGTCGCCCCCTTTCACCTGTCCACAGGAATCCTCCAGTCAGGGGTGTGTATTTGAGCACTCGAGTATACTAACAAAGTACAATTACTCAAGCATTATTTGGGGGAATTTGTACTTTACTCAAGGGCTGTTGAAATTATTTTACTCAATCAGGTTTCTAGAAAAACAATCCTATTTCAAAAGAATCCTGGAACAAAATGCATCAGTTTCCACAAAAATATTAAGCAGCACAACTGTTTTTAACATCGATTATAAAAAGAAATGTTTCTTGAGCAGAAAATCAACATATTAGAATGATTTCTGAAGGATCATGTGACACTGAAGAGTGGAGTAATGGCTGCTGAAAATTCAGCTTTGCCATCACAGGAATAAGTTATATTTTAAAATATATTAAAATAGAAACCAGTTATTTTAAATTGTAAAAATATTTCACAATATTACTGTTTTGTTTTGTTTTTTTTTGTTTTCAAATAAATGCAGCGTGGTGCACATAAGACTTCTTTCATGATCTTATATTGACCCCAAACTGTCTAAATATATGATTTATTTTACTGAACTAACAAGTATTATTTAAAATCAATTTTAGTGCGTTTTGTAATTGGCTAAAAAAAAAACTGAATTCATCCTTATGTAAAAAGGTCTCTTCAGTCACCACAGCATAGAGTCTTTGACCCAAAGCAATGCAATTATAATTTGTTGTAACCATTGTTGACTCATTAATGTGAATAGCAATATTAAAACAAATATAACAACTTCCTGAAATATTAAGACAGGTACTGTATATATTTTAATGCATAAAGACACATTTATACTGTCCGATAAAATTAAGCATGACATTATAAAGACTTCATATTATATACAAAATTAAATAATTGTAAAATATTTTACAATATTTTATTTGAATATTTGAATCCATTTCAATAACATTTACATTTATTTGTATAGTGCCTTTCACAAATAAATACTAACCCTTAAAACCCCAGTGAGCAAGCTAAAGTTGCAGCATAAAAACACTAAATGCACATTTGTTTTTTATTCTTATTGTTAAAGGAAATATGGCTATTATATTAAAGTAAAAGTAAACATGTTTTAATTTTAGTTACTTTTAATTGATTAAAATGTTGACACAGTACACCCATACTTTTATTTATTTTAGACTCCTAACTCCAGTGTTCACCAGCCTCTTATGGAAATGAGCCCAAATGGTGCCAATATATTTTCATTTTCTCTTTAATCAGTTCTCCTAAATCATGTTTTCCTATAACAGTCACATTCATGTGAATTGTACAGTCTGTCTCCCCCTCCAGTATTCAAGCTTCTCTGAGACAGGAAACAGTCAATGGAAATGGCCAGTCTCCTAAATGAGCCTCTCCACCAAATAGTCTGAATTGCTTTAAAACGGCGTGGACAGAAAGCACTGTTGTCTGTCTCACGCCCATGTAGTGTGATTGCTTGGATGCTTCTAATGGTGTTAGGGAGTGATTTTACGCACAGCAGGCCTCTAGGCCCGACTCGTCTCTATGCAGTCCAAGAGGCTTAGGTGACTAGCGCGATAGGCTATGGGGAGGTGGGTGCTCATCCTGATAACCGTGATGTGTGTATTTGAGCACAGCAGATGCCCCAGGTCTACATTATACCTCATTTGCATGTTCAAATAAGTCAAAATCCACAATAGAATAAATACCACCAAAAGGGCAAAGCTTTAGATGAATGACAATGAGATCAGGTTGCTGAAGATTAGATATTACTTTGGAATGTCACCCTGATCCGTGAAGCTTGTCTCTATGGATACCAGTCGTCTAGATACGATGCAGATATGTAACCATGAAAGTGAACTTACAACAACAGTGACATATATGCTGGATATTGGCATTGTCTTTGTTCTTTTGATTTGTCTGCCTAACTTCCCAACAGCCCTACATAGAACAAACGATTTGGAAAAGATCTAGATCTAGATATTGTTTCTGTAAAATTGTATTTTTTTAATCACAATTTTAAATAATATTAACATTTTAAACAGAGGTTTGAAGTATGTATCAGGTATTTCTTTTTTTTTATTATTATTAACAGACTTCACCAATTTAAGAGATTGCCTTTAAGATATTCTTAATCTTAATGGTGTAATTTATTAAAATGTCATCAAGAGAATCATAAAGCATGATATGCCTTTATGCCTTTAAGTGTGTTTGTGTGTGTGTGTGTGTGTGTGTGTTCAATTTAAATCTGTAGCATTTGTTCACTGATTTTTCAGTATATAAAAAAATATTATATTCATTCTTTTATTTAATTTAATTTAATTTATTTTTGTTTTAAATTGAAAAACAATGAACTAATGATACACAGATTAATTCATATATCCACAGCTGCCTTTAGTGCTATGACTCAGACTATGTGATTATTATTTCTCTGTATCCTTTTGTCACCTTTATTGGCTGAAGTGCTTAATTTAGGTTTGTCTGATGAGGTATGTGGTTTTAAATAACCTGCCAGTATCTTTACAAGAAACTGTTATTCATCATTGTAAGGATGTGCAATTTCTGAACACAATCTTTACTCAACTTTTGTGGCAGCCATTGTTGTTCTGAGTTCATACCTCCAGCTCTCTGCTGTCTTTTCAGTGAGGTCTCACCCTGCTGAGAGTCTGCTCTTCACTACTGCATGACTGAAACACGGTTTGACAGGAGAGAGAGCTGTTGCTGTGGAAGCACTGAGTCTGGGTGTAGTCAGACTACAGAGACACGTTCTGGTCCTCCTACAGTGCAGCCATATTTGTAGAAAATATATATTTTTTTAATATATATATAAAATTTACCCCAAATAGTTTTAGGATTCTGTTTGATGTGTTGCAGAACTGAAAAATTGGTGCCCTTTCAATTCAAGAGTGTGAATTGGAATCAAAGTGACCACACCCACAGGAAGTTGAACTGGAATTTTGAATTGGAATGACAGAAAAAGGAATTTACTGGATTGTAATATAAAGAAACTCAACACAGGTAATGCATTCTGTGTTCTTCCACTCTGGTCCAAAATAGATTTTATACCCTTACAGAAATGTGGTATGTGAAACTCATGTGAAACATGTGGTTTTGGAACATTTTCATGGTGTAAATGTGTGAAGCCCAAGTGATCACATGTTTCACATGTGTGATCACATATTGTCCAAATGTGTCCACATTTGTTCACATGTTCATTTGTGATGACATGAGTTTCATATATTCACATGTGAAGTTCATGTGGTTTTTCACTTTCAAAGAAGGCTTTATGAAGCCAAAAATGTTTATCAATCTTTGGTTTTGTATTTAAAAATCACAATTTTATGAATTCCTTTGGATTTTAATTCTACTTAATTAAAATTCAATTCGAATTTAGGAATTCAATTCTGAATTCTGCACAAACCTGGTCACAGTGTTGAAAGACCACCACAGATTTTTTATTTATTTATTTTATTTATTTATTTTTTGGTTTTCCAATCATGGGGATTTCACAACATCTGAGAAAGGGTCCATTCTTTCAAACAACAAAGAGTTTGGTTGCTTTTGAAGTCATGATTGCTGGTAAGTGTGATCACGCTCCTTCTGTCTTCAAGTCCACCATTTGCAATCATTTAGTGACAGAATTAGGAAATGCTCATTTTTTAAAAATCTTAAATCCCCTCGTTACTGCCTGTTCATTGTCACTAAAGAGCCAGTAGGCAACACAACTAGCCTTTCATTCTCTTCAACAGCATGTCAAGCTAAAGGAGTTCTTTGTAAACACAATTAAGCTGTGAAATCATGTTTAATTACTTCCCTGCTGTCTCCAGTCCTTTAAGGATTCCCTCTCAAACAACAGTTTTGAACACAGGCACCTGCCAGGCTGCTCATTTTCCCACACCTGGTCCTGCAGAAATGTCAACATAAAAGCAGCTTCATCCAGCATTCAGGGTCGCGGTCTGGTCTCCGTTTGGCCGGCGGATCTCACCATACCTGCAATAGCAGTGGTCCACTTAACATCATGCACTCTGAAAGCGCAGTAAATGAAAGATCATAAATCATGCACTATACATAAGATTCTCCATCCGGCCCGTTCACTACCTGAAACCCTTTTCCCCTTCTAATGGCATTGAGCGTTCACAGGCCTCTGAAACGCTCCATCCCATCCTGTCGTTTTGACTGAGCATAGTGTTCTGGGCCACTGCATTAAAAGCTGATACCCTGAGCAAAGCCAAATGCTCTCCATCAACCCCCATCTCACGAGACCATTGTCTGCTAGAGGAACCACCAGATGGTCTGCATCATATCGGACAAGGTATCAGTTTTACACCAGGGGAAGCACCAGGGATATACTCCAAAGCAATTATCATTGGAGTATAATTGAGAGATACATTATATAGCGGTGTGGTTTTCTTGTTCTGTCTGGGTCTTACGTGTGAGCTTACTCGGTTCAGGCTATATCGGGCTCAGATATTTGCAGAGAGAGTGGAGAGAAACAGCGAGAATTTTGGAAAGGTAATTCAGCATTACATAGGTCATGGCCCACATAATCTGGTGCACTCTCACTAATGACTGATAACATGAGGCACTCAAGGTGTGTCAGCCCTCATCAGTCTTTCTAATTAGAGATGTGAGCACACATCTTTCATAAGACCTCCCTCCTGAACGCCATTAAACATGCGCACACATATATACACTGAATGACCCAAAAGGAAATGCCTTGACTTGGTGCAACTGGTCCATTCATCATCATCTCTTTTCTTCACTGTAGACTTTTGCAAGATGGGTTTCCTTAATTACTGATGTCCGTCTATCTCAGCATCCTGCCAAGACCTCTCAGTTCACTTCCAGATACCCACTCTTATGGTGGAAGGCTGCAGGTTGGAATGTGGACTCATCTCCTTAATTGAGGGAGGAAAGAAAAATAGGTTATTTGTTTGTGCTATTTTATTGCCTTCATAAAGCCACTCCCCGTTGTATTCAATGAGGGAGGTATAAAGTGTGGTACAAGATTGAAATCGCTGCCAAGAGAGCATACAAAAAAAAAAAAAGAACAGGACAGATATGATTGAATTGACCGAAATAAATTTTTCCTGTATCAATGAGGAAAACAATGAACAATGTCCTAAAATTGTTTATGACAAATTGTGTTTATATTTACATATTATATATTTTTTAAATAAATATTTTAACTAATTTGTTAAGATCTATTATAGTAATTGACAGTGTTACATATGTTAAAGCTGCATTCCATAACTTTTTTTGGTTAAAAATGATCCAAAATCAATTATTGAGCAAGTACATAACCAATCAGTGTTCAAAACTATCTCCTTACCTTAGCCTGATTCACAACGGTAAGCTTGTAATAATGTGAGTGAATGCTGCAGGTGGCGGATCATATGTTTCCTCTTTCTACAGCAGCTGGAATAATTAAACTTGTTATTTTAGAACGAGTTCTAAGGAATATTAAATTGCTTTTTGAGGTTAAAAGAACAATTTCTTTCGATGACATTCGAATGGTATGACAATAGTGTGTTTTCAAGACACATCATCAGTCTGGAAGTCGGCCATATTGGCGGCACTGAACGTAAAAATAAACAATGCCATTGAACCAAACGGAACTCGCAAATTAATTGAGAGATACATTATATAGCGGTGTGGTTTTCTTGTTCTGTCTGGGTCTTACGTGTGAGCTTACTCGGTTCAGGCTATATCGGGCTCAGATATTTGCAGAGAGAGTGGAGAGAAACAGCGAGAATTTTGGAAAGGTAATTCAGCATTACATAGGTCATGGCCCACATAATCTGGTGCACTCTCACTAATGACTGATAACATGAGGCACTCAAGGTGTGTCAGCCCTCATCAGTCTTTCTAATTAGAGATGTGAGCACACATCTTTCATAAGACCTCCCTCCTGAACGCCATTAAACATGCGCACACATATATACACTGAATGACCCAAAAGGAAATGCCTTGACTTGGTGCAACTGGTCCATTCATCATCATCTCTTTTCTTCACTGTAGACTTTTGCAAGATGGGTTTCCTTAATTACTGATGTCCGTCTATCTCAGCATCCTGCCAAGACCTCTCAGTTCACTTCCAGATACCCACTCTTATGGTGGAAGGCTGCAGGTTGGAATGTGGACTCATCTCCTTAATTGAGGGAGGAAAGAAAAATAGGTTATTTGTTTGTGCTATTTTATTGCCTTCATAAAGCCACTCCCCGTTGTATTCAATGAGGGAGGTATAAAGTGTGGTACAAGATTGAAATCGCTGCCAAGAGAGCATACAAAAAAAAAAAAAGAACAGGACAGATATGATTGAATTGACCGAAATAAATTTTTCCTGTATCAATGAGGAAAACAATGAACAATGTCCTAAAATTGTTTATGACAAATTGTGTTTATATTTACATATTATATATTTTTTAAATAAATATTTTAACTAATTTGTTAAGATCTATTATAGTAATTGACAGTGTTACATATGTTAAAGCTGCATTCCATAACTTTTTTTGGTTAAAAATGATCCAAAATCAATTATTGAGCAAGTACATAACCAATCAGTGTTCAAAACTATCTCCTTACCTTAGCCTGATTCACAACGGTAAGCTTGTAATAATGTGAGTGAATGCTGCAGGTGGCGGATCATATGTTTCCTCTTTCTACAGCAGCTGGAATAATTAAACTTGTTATTTTAGAACGAGTTCTAAGGAATATTAAATTGCTTTTTGAGGTTAAAAGAACAATTTCTTTCGATGACATTCGAATGGTATGACAATAGTGTGTTTTCAAGACACATCATCAGTCTGGAAGTCGGCCATATTGGCGGCACTGAACGTAAAAATAAACAATGCCATTGAACCAAACGGAACTCGCAAATTTAGCTGATTATTGCTGCTGAAAATGGTCAATTATTGTCGTGTTTTGAGCTGTACTAATCGGTCGGATCAGGAAAAACATATGGAGTACTATAGACTGCCAAAAGTTATAACAAATCAAGGAGAAGAGTGCAAAAAAATTGTCTGAGGAAAGACGTGACATTTGCCAAGTATGGTAATCCATACTCAGAATTTGTGCTCTGCATTTAACCCATCCAAGTGCTCACACACAGCAGTGAGTAGTGAACACACACACACAGAACAATGGACAGCCATTTGCTCTAACGGCCGGAGCAACAAGAGTGCTGTACATTCACTTCCCCACCTACAACTCCTGCCAGTACTGAGACTCAAACCTGCAACCTTCGGGTTACAAGTCCCACTCTCTAACCATTAGGCCACAACTGCCCATTTAGTTAATGGTGCTATCCACCTTATTCCTATGGCCCATTTTTTATATATATATATATGTATATATTGTTGTGCTATCTTTACTAGGTTAACTCTGCTAAAACATCCCAAATTTTCTATGAAAACATTCTTTGTGGGAGATGCATTGTCCATATTTTTCACGTGGACAGTATCTCACTGTATATGATATAGGCAGCCTTGAGAATGATTATGATACTTGCACTGGCGAGGCACAGCTGTTTTATCACACACTGTTCATGACCTGTTCTCTGCCTTCCCCCCTCAGGCCTCTTCTAGTGTAAGGGTAAACCAAGTGCCAGACTGACAAATGGAGATCTCCTCCAACAATAAACAGAGGGATGTGTGGACAGAGGAGCCAAGCCTCCAACCAGAAGATAGAGAGCACAGGCTCATTTAGAGGAGGTTACCGGCGGTGCAGTCATTTCATGCTTTTCAAGAGATTTTAACAGATCTGTTTACAAAGCAGAGGAGAAATGATTGGGCTCATTGCGTTTCCAATCACGGACAATTAAAAAAACCTCTGGGTTAGAAAGTCACTATAAAAGAAATCTAAATATCTCTGAAGAGAGGGTACGTTTTGTCCCTGCAAATTTCTCTGCGGAATTTAATGCATTTCACAGTTTGTTTATTAGTGCGCCAGCCATGTGGAATGCAGAGTAATGGCAGGCACCACTGAGGGAACACATTGCAGGGACCATTAGCTAACTGGAGCAGCTCAGACACCGAATTTAGAGAGAGCTGTCCAAAGTGTGACACACACATCTACTGTGCACACACACTTGCCCATGGAAATACTATTTACCTTTTTTTTTACTGTTTTGATGAGTTAGATGAGGTGTTTATTTGCAATATTCATACTAGCTGAAAATTTTAACTGTCTATTTGACAATCAAAACCTTTTAAATAACTCAATAGTTCAACTGATATGTTGTCTAAAAAACTAATATTGGAATGGGAAATAATAGGAAATAATGTTTACTTTTACTTATATGTCTGAATTTCATCTTAAAATTTTGAGTAATATACAATATACAGCTGTCCCTATATGCCCCCTGTGTTAAACAAATTAAATAATCAAATCAAATTGTAAAAAACCTGGTATTATATCATTGGAATCTACAAGATGACACTAGAAAAATTTGCTCAACTCACAGGATAGAGGGACATCATGAGCAGTGAAAAATACATCTATGCTAACTTCGAAAATCAATCAGTTGAAGGTATCTCAGACTGGATGTGACATGATCATAGGGTTCATACATGCCTTGTTGCCTTCTTACCTCTGTATGCTGCCTGTGGAGGCAGCATTTTTCAGCTTTCAGACACAGCCAATGTCTACAAAGTCTGATTTTTAGACAGGCATTTCTTTGAGCACGCCTGCTGTGTGCATTTTTTCTATCTTGTGCTGTGACACTATTTAGCTGATTCTTACAGTTGTTTTCATTATGTTTTGAATTTATGTAGATGATATAAATGAAACCAAGGGACTTGAAGGACAAATACCCTTACGAAAAAGAAGTTTATTCAAGTGTGCTATTACCTCTATCCCCCAGCCTTTCTGAAACGCGTCTATTTTTACAAAGCTCATTGGTCTGAAAAGCGAGGTGTGCTCTGATTGGCCAGCTATCCAGTGCGTTGTGATTGGCCGAATACCTCAAGCGTGCGACGAAAATGTTACGCCCCTTACCATACTGTGATGCCGTCTCCAGGCACGACCAGACAAAACCTATAAAACCCATTACAAACGAGGCATTTGTTGCATCCAGTGGGGACATAATTACTAAAGCCTGCCCTTGAATACCTGTATAGTTTTGTAATCGATCTATGAGTATGTCATGATCTATAGTGTCGAACGCAACACTTCAACAACGTTTATGCGGTTTAAGGTTAAAAGAGCTTGTAACACTCCAAAGAGAAAGGAAAAATTTAAATAGCATCATATGACCCCTTTAAATGATATTGCAATAAAAAAAATGTCAAAATAAAATGTAATTTATCCAACTACCCCACTACATTCACCCATTTGCTGATAGCACTGTCATTGCTTTATTTTGTGAACATTTCCTTGAAACAAGGGTTGACACATCTTACCCCGAACTCCCCTACTCAATAAAAAGAAAGGAGTCATATGTCCAAATGTGACAATGATGTGACTCAGCTCTTAAAACTTGTCCAACACACCCGGGAGGCCAAGAGCAATGGCGTGCAGTGGAAAACATGCCGAAAAAGTCTTGAATGGAGGATAATAATTTCCGTGCCCCTCAATAGAGGAATAGTCTGGTATAAAGCAACTTCTTTCTTGGCAGTGTCGTGACTCACATTCTCACACACACACACACACATGTACTGCTCCAGATCTGTGCTGTCACTAATAATGATGAGAGGGGATGAGCCCTGAATTCAGAATGGGGTCAGATAACGCTGGATTCCAGAAGTGATTCCCCAGCTTTTGATTTCAAAGCGTTCACTCCTCCGCTCAGCCTCACTTCTGAGGTGAAGATGAAAGCAGTGATGTCACCAATCAACAGCAACAATAATTTGGCACCAAGCACCGCAACAGGTGCTATGACAACCAGCTGTCACGATGGAGGAAGAGAACCATTACCAAATAGACAAGAGCACTATAAATGCATGCTGTAGCCAATGACACCAGCCAGCCTTCAAATCAGAGGGACGCGACTGCGGCGTGTGATGGTGCTCTTTGTTTTTGGAGTATGTTCAAGTACTCCTTTCAGACAAGCATGTCATTCTGGCTTTTCCCCAACATACTTTATGCCCACCTCCAAACCGCCACGCATAAAGGAAGATGGGCACTTACATTCTCCAAATGGCTTTAGAAAGGCTTACTTTCCTGTGAAACAAAAACGATGGAGAGGCGAAGTGAATTTCATGTCGTTTACTGTGAACAATGCTCAGGGACTAAGAGCTCTGAAGGTTCTGAGGGCTGTTTCGACATGCATGCACTAAAACAGAAGGATGATTAACATGCGCTGTGATAAGAGGCTAGAAAACACAAGGACAGTTTTGAATTTCAAGTAGTTCCACACTTATTTCTGAAGTGGTAAATATCAACGTATTAGTGGACATTTTGAAAAGCGAACATAGTGTGGATTCAGTATGAAATAAAAGACAGGAAATTGGGAGAGAAAGATCATCAGTCATGTCTGAACTTCTCACCTCTTACATGCTCTGGATTCTTTCAAGTTCTTCACCACAGCTCCAGTATGTTCCTCTCTGAAAGTCACGCCTCCAAAGTGTACAGCTCTAGAGGCAAAACCCTCTCAGACAGCTTCCTGCCACTGTCAAACCTCCAGCCGGTCCTCCTGTGCTTACACCTCAGACTAGAAAGGTGAGCAAGGCGTTCGATGTCCATGACAGATGTTTTGTCACATCCCTTTTTCTTCTACAAAAAAAAAATGAAAATCCTGCCATCATTTACACCTTCACGTCATTCCAAACCTGTTGTACTTTCTTCTGCAAAAAACAAAAGAAGATATTCTGAAGAATGTTGTTGGACCCCATTCACTTTCATTTTATGAAAAAAAGCATTTTTTCTATATCTTCTTTTATGTTCTGCAGAAGAAATAATGTCATACAGCTGAATACAAGATGACAGAATTTTCATTTTTAGGTGAACTATTCATTTAAAAGACTATAGGTGCGGTCACAAAAATGGACTAAAGGTGCAAAAAAAAAAGTCTATTTCTATTTTCAATAGTGTAGTGATGTATGAAGCCAGATTCCAATCAAGCAGCATCTGTGTGACCAACTCACACTTTTTTTTTCTTTCCCTCACATGAAATTCCAGATTGCAGGGACTCCTATTGGAATGACAAAAAAGTTAAATGGTAAAGCGGTAAATGTGACCACACCTTAATTCACCTAAAAATGAAAATTCTGTCATCATTTACTCACCATCAAGTTGTTCCAAACCTATATGAGTTTCTTTCTTCTGTTGAACACAAAATAATATATTTTTAAGGATGTTAGTAACCAATATATATTTGTATTTTTTATTTCAGTTAACATTTATTGTAAGTATATAGAAAATGCTTGTTATCTTTTTAGATTCTGTTTTGGTTTTAGTTAACTATTGTCTGCAACAATACTCTTTTCACTTTTTAAAAAACAGAAGGATGAATTGTTGAGTGGCATAAATTAAACAAACTGGAGTGAAAGGGAGTGTGTATATGAGGATGTTACCTGTGACAAGATGTTTGACAGGCCAGTTCACCTAGACGCAATTATGACATGGGAGTATATCCCAAAACTTACCTATTCTTCTGCTACACATGTAAAACTAAGCATTTTTTCTTCACGACAAGAGTACATACATTTAGAGTACATACATTGTATAAACAGGTGAGTATGTACTTAGTATGTTCAGTGAAGAACTTTTTTAAAGCAATACGTTCACTGGATGCACACTTAAGAATCTCAGCAGATGCAGGATGTCATCCGGGTTTTGTTCGCCTACTGCATCATGAATATTCGGGCATCCACTCATCTGACACGCTTTTTGCATACAGAGTAGCAGGAAAGTGCGCACGGTTTTCTCTAAGTTCTTTTGCATGTTCTCACTGGTCTTGACCACCTGGCAACACTTAGTCCTCCCCCTTTGTTTCCGTACTCTATCATGTCTCCTCAGTTCTGCACACTCTCCCTTTCTTCCTCTCCTTTCACGGCTCCCCCCTGTACCTGCACTCCTCCTCTGCTTTCAATCCCTCGCTCTGTCGCTCTATCCCACACTCTCCTGCTGTTGCTCCAGATATTAAAACAAATCAGCCATGAAATAAGCTCCTTCCTCTGTCCTTAGTGGAGCTGTCGGAGCTCATTTCTGTCTACATCAGACACGTTCACCCACCCACTGTCTCTGTGCAAAGCTGCCTCCTCCACCCTTAATTTCCTAAGCTTAATCTGATCTCTTCCCCTTCTTCCTCGCATTAACTTTATGGTGCATGCAACATATTAGCTCTGTTCCAAAACCTAGTGAACTACCACCATAGGCAGTGTTTTAAGGCCTTATAGGGGTGCAAAAGACAAAATAGCTGTTCCAAAAGGTAGGCGATTAGATTATGCACCCTCCCATAATGTATTGCAACAACAATCTTCCAGAAAGAAAAAAGAAAATGTTGATCATATAAAATAATTATAATTCATTTGCTAGAAAAATGTAATAAGTCGAAAAGGCTGGTAGACGACTTGATTTAAAAATATGTGAAGGCATATGTTATGTATATTCAGAGGCGTCATGCCCATTCAAAGTGAGGGGGGCACGTGCCCCTTCATATTTTTGAGCCAAGTGGATTTTGAATGCAGCTTCCAAAAGACAAAAAATAGCCTATTAATATTTTCAGTATTTAATACAATCACAATGGTTTAGAACGTTCAGCGTGTCATATAATCAGCTGCTAAATTCAAATCTGTGTTCGCTGGCTGGCGATGATTTTATGATTAGTAGCCTAACTTGCAATGTTTTTATTCTCATTAACTTTCAAAGTTAAATTCACATTAAATATAAAGTCAGTCGAATTAAAAATATGTTATGGCATGACACCCATATCTGTTAATTAAGTAAACAGACAGGTTTTTATGCATAGTTAATAGACTACATTATTAGGTTAGGCCTACTTTGACCATCGCCCACTATAGATCAACATAAACTATAAAGGTGAGAATCGACATATTTCATGATATAGTTAATGCGTTTGGGAATGTTTCGAATAAAGAGGAAAAAATAAATAAAACATGTACTGTTATGGCTGCTGTGTGTCACATGACGACCCGCCCCCTCTCCCCAACTCCTGCCCCCTCAAAAATAATGAGTGCATGACGCCCCTGTGTATATTTGTTTATAACATCACAGAGGCTGTTACAAAATGCAGCCTCCAATAATGTATAATAATGAAGCTGAAGAGAAATATTGATTATATAAATATACTTATAGTTCTTTCAACAGTAAAAAAAGTATCAATAAAAATGCTATAAAATAGTTCATTTAGTTGTATTAATTAATACATTTTCTTTCTTTTAATTAAATAAAAAAACATTTTTTGCCAAAATGTCTGCATGTATCTTAAATATATTAATGTTTATAAAGTCACAAAGGCTGTTCCAAAATGTGTATTGCATTGCAAAAATCTTGAGAAATGCTGTAAAACTATAACCTAAAATTCATTTAATGTTATAAAGGTAATTTTAAGTTAACTGTTTACAATTAATAAATAAACATGTTGTTAATTCTTTCATTTATTTAAATAAATACCTCATCCAAAATGTTATGCATGTTTATATTTGTAAAGTATTGTATTGTATTGTTCCTCTTTCATTGCTTGTACTGAAATGGAACTGTTGAAGAAGTTGAGTTGTCTATGAAGAGTCCAAATCATCAGCATATGAGGTCCCCTTTCAGTTAGGATGCTACCTTAGAAGGCAGCTGTCTATGTAGTCAGCAAGGCAGCTCACTGGGTTTTGGACAAAAGCCATTGAGTGCACATCTAATTTGTGTATTATTGTATGATTAAAATGGATATGAAAACAGCACAACACCACCAGCAGCTCAGCTTCAAATTGTTTAGATTGATCATCAATGCCTCAAGCGTTTTGATAAAGCAATCAGGGTCTTTGCTTGCACGTTAATGGGCAACACAAAATGGAGGCAAGAGCAGGTGTGCGGACTCACAGGCTGTTTCGGCGGTGTGTGTGTGTGTGTGTGTGTGTGTGTGTGTGCACTCTACATCATGGTGTTAATGATTAGTGATGCCAGTGGCGGGTAAAATGTCATATTTCTGCTCACGTCCTTGTGATTTGTTACAGCTCAGTGTCCCTCTGGGGGATGTTGCCTACACCAAATTTCCATTAAACAAATACTCTACAGGGAGCTTGCAGCACAGCCAGCCCTGAAATGTCTGCTCCAATTCTTTTGGATGGAGGTAACAACAGCGGCCTGGGGGGTGACTCCCCACTCTTCTCTCAGCGAAAAGGAATCAGCCAATCACAGAACGGCAACTAGAGCCCTATTTGACAATACAAGCGAGCAAAAGCCACGTACGTCATCTGTGTAGCCACATTACAAAATGCAGCAGTTAGCTGTTATTTAGCTAATCACATCTTTTCTAATTATAGCTAACTTTGTTTGTTGGCATGAAATGAAAATTCACCTTCTTTATTTTCTAAATGCATGTGAAATGTGACCCTGGAGCACACAAAGGCTGTTCCAAAATGTGTATTGCATTGCAAAAATCTTGAGAAATGCTGTAAAACTATAACCTAAAATTCATTTAATGTTATAAAGGTAATTTTAAGTTAACTGTTTACAATTAATAAATAAACATGTTGTTAATTCTTTCATTTATTTAAATAAATACCTCATCCAAAATGTTATGCATGTTTATATTTGTAAAGTATTGTATTGTATTGTTCCTCTTTCATTGCTTGTACTGAAATGGAACTGTTGAAGAAGTTGAGTTGTCTATGAAGAGTCCAAATCATCAGCATATGAGGTCCCCTTTCAGTTAGGATGCTACCTTAGAAGGCAGCTGTCTATGTAGTCAGCAAGGCAGCTCACTGGGTTTTGGACAAAAGCCATTGAGTGCACATCTAATTTGTGTATTATTGTATGATTAAAATGGATATGAAAACAGCACAACACCACCAGCAGCTCAGCTTCAAATTGTTTAGATTGATCATCAATGCCTCAAGCGTTTTGATAAAGCAATCAGGGTCTTTGCTTGCACGTTAATGGGCAACACAAAATGGAGGCAAGAGCAGGTGTGCGGACTCACAGGCTGTTTCGGCGGTGTGTGTGTGTGTGTGTGTGTGTGTGTGTGTGCACTCTACATCATGGTGTTAATGATTAGTGATGCCAGTGGCGGGTAAAATGTCATATTTCTGCGCACGTCCTTGTGATTTGTTACAGCTCAGTGTCCCTCTGGGGGATGTTGCCTACACCAAATTTCCATTAAACAAATCCTCTACAGGGAGCTTGCAGCACAGCCAGCCCTGAAATGTCTGCTCCAATTCTTTTGGATGGAGGTAACAACAGCGGCCTGGGGGGTGACTCCCCACTCTTCTCTCAGCGAAAAGGAATCAGCCAATCACAGAACGGCAACTAGAGCCCTATTTGACAATACAAGCGAGCAAAAGCCACGTACGTCATCTGTGTAGCCACATTACAAAATGCAGCAGTTAGCTGTTATTTAGCTAATCACATCTTTTCTAATTATAGCTAACTTTGTTTGTTGGCATGAAATGAAAATTCACCTTCTTTATTTTCTAAATGCATGTGAAATGTGACCCTGGAGCACAAAACCAGTCTTAAGTCGCTGGGGTATATTTGTAGCAATAGCCAAAATAACATTGTATGGGTCAAAATTATCGATTTTTCTTTTATGCCAAAAATCATTAGGATATTAAGTAAAGATCATGTTCCATGAAGATATTTTGTAAATTTCTTACTGTAAATATATCAAAACTAAATTTTTGATTAGTAATATGCATTGCTAAGAACTTCATTTGGACAACTTTAAAGGCGATTTTCTCAGTATTTTGATTTTTTTTGCACCCTCAGATTCCAGATTTTCAAATAGTTGTATCTCGGCCAAATTTGGTCCTATCCTAACAAACCATACATCAATGGAAAGCTTATTTATTCAGCTTTCAGATGTTGTATAAATCTCCATTTCGAGAAATTGAACCTTATGACTGGTTTTGTGGTCCAGGGTCACAAATGTGAAAGATTCATCTATGTATGTTTAATTTTTTCAACTTGGTGAAGTATGCAGGGCTTCTGCATTTCGTCTGTTTAAACCCGACCCTTTCCCCATTTTTAAGTGTAACACCCACATCGTAAAAACCAATCAACATAAGATCTGTGACTGGGTTGCGTTAACCAATGAAGCAGCTTCAGGATTTCAGAATCTCTGGCCTTATTGTAAATGAATTGATATGTATGGAGTCAAACATTTGCAAAAGCAATCCCATAAGCAGCTAGTTCTACGAGTAACCCACAAATTCATGTGTGATTCTCTGTCATACTCACTAAGCCGAAAGCCTCTTATACAATATTTGTTCCTCTTGCTGCAAGACATATATTAATCCCCACCCAAACATTCATCCAGCACCTTCAAGCATCCCACTCTGCTCTCATTGTCTCAGGATGTTCTTATTTAATTATAGGGATCCCGGAACCATAGGTTAATTTTGTTAAATAGGTGTGCCTGGGGCTGGATTTAGCAGAAGAGAAAAGGCTCCTGTCCCCACTCTATGAACTCTGCCTTGCACATAGGCCTGGCTGCATGGGGAATGCAAGGCATGAGAGGGGAACAAAGCCCTCCACTGTCCCCCATAGAGAGGTGGGGCACGGCAGGCCCTCAAAACGGCCCCTCTCCTCCACAAAATCCAGAATATTAGCTGTCCTGTGATGGGTGGCCATTACATATATGCTGTTTGAGTACCTCATGTATGCACAGACTGCGGCACGACAAAGATAGACAACATAGCCCAAGTGCACAACAGCGGAGCAGGAATGAACAGTATCTGGGTGATCTCGTTCTCTTTGGTTCTGGCCACCATTCCACCAACATGGTGCCATTCATTCGGCATTCTCAACGTCTACCTAGCGCTCGCTCACACTGAGCGTTCCCACTCGCACACATGCCAGGAATTCTCCTTCGCCTGTACAGAGCAAAGAGAATGCAGGCTTGAATAATATCGTTATTAATCACAAGATTCCAGCGCCTCGCTCTGTTGCATGATTCAAACCTGTTGTTGTGTGGTTGAGCGAGGACGTGCTTTACAGACGAGTCAGCTTGACAGAATCCCTTATGTGGGTTCCAGTGACAGAAGGACCTGACATCCTTCGCAGAGAACGAAATCCAAAGATGCACTACAGCGGGCTTGTATTTGTAATCCAACCTGGGTGGCAGAGAATAGAAATGTTGATTATTAATATACTTTTAGGTCATAAAACTTAAAACTTGCAAAATGTTACCCCAATATTGTCTATAATCTATATTTATGCTTATCATGGTTGTTGTTGTTACTATAAAAAATAACTAGAACCATAAAAAAAAAAAAATACTTGAAATAAAATAAATATTAACTGAAATGAAATGTTGGCAGCATTTCTCATTTTCATTTAGCTTAAGTACTAAAATAACTGTAACTAAATAAACTAAAACTTAGTAACTATTCAACTTAAAAACTATATAGACAAAAATAATGACAAAATTCTACAACTTTAAAATATAAAAATAAAATCTAATAAAAAAATGTATGACACTAAAATAACACTCATGCTTAAAGTTTTGCATTGTTCCTCTTGAATTTGCTTGAAAAAAGATTTTTTTTTTGTTGGTTTCAGTTCCAATACGTCAACCAAACAATGTTTCTCTTTCAGTAGATTCAACCTTATAGCTGAACCTAAATATATTGAATATTAAACAATAGACAATAGTATTTTTGTGAAATATTTGAATGTTTTTCTAGACTACCAATAACAGTTTATTAAAACAAATCTGTAATGAACGTGTCTTTACATGTTTGAATAATAGTCAGTAAGTAGACTGAATTAAGTCTCGCGAACAAAGTATAAATCACAGTATCTGCAAAATTGACAATCAAAAAACATCTGTTGTCACTCAGAAACAGCTCTGATCAACTCACTGCTATATTTACAAGTGAGTTTGACTTTTAACTGATTCAATACAAAAAAATCTGGTTCACAAGATTAGTTTTTTCATGAATCTGTATTTTTCATTGTTCCTTGAAAACTGGCATACACACAAACAAGATGATATGTAAAGAAATTGCATTTGAACACAATGCAAGATTTATCGACTACATTTGAAATTATTGTCAAAGATTTATTTATTTCTTGTCACATAAGTGTTTGAAAAAATCTGTCACAAAATAACATCACATTATGTGATTAGATTGTCTTCTCACTCTGAATGAATATTTAAAAATAGATATTGGCTGTGTTTCCCAAAACCATCTTAAGCCTAAGTAGATTGGAGATCCATTGGCACTGATGGTCTCTGCGTACTTATGATGCTTTTGGGAAACGCAGCCCTAGCTATGTTGCTAGACAAAATGTTTTGAAAGTGTGGTTCCAGAAAGACATTTTAATCAATAGAAGCTTTAATTTAAACAGCTTTAAACGCTGGCACTTGACATAATTTTCACAACCCTTACCTGTGCACTTGGTCAAATCTAACTCTTCGAACTTCTTGCAATTACCTCTCTGTTACCATGGTTATTACGAATATTTCCAGGTTATTTATGCTCAGAGTACCAATCACACAGAAGACTCACCCATTAATTATCTTAACCAGGTTATTTTCACAGACTGCAATGTGATTATAATCACAATTACGGAGCTTGTAGATTACAAAAATGGGTTTCTCTTGAGGTGGCCAGCCTCTGCATCATCAAACAGACAGAACCACAATAGACCTTCCTTTGACAATGTCATCAACTTCATGACACGTGAATGGGCCTATGAAAGAGCTGTTTATAATTTCTAATATTCAGCTGCTGTGGAAGTGTCTGATTAAAAGCATAATCTCGGAACGACAGATATCTCTTGGCATGATTTACGAAGCAAACCTGTCAGTTGCATTGCACTTGGTCTGTAGCATCCGTTCTCAGAGGAGCCACTTTTATGAGACAGCTTCGCCTGGCCGTACAACACCACCTTCAAGATTTTGATGTCTGAGCAGACATAATTGTGATGATGCTGCCAGCAGAGCCCACCCTCCATTTATTCCACAGCAATCTTCAGCTTTGTGGCTGTGAGCCCGTTCATTGTTTTGTTTGCCATGAAGCATCTTCGAGGATCCCAGGATTCTCCAGTGCAGTGGGATCTGGCAAATTGACTGGCCATTGTCTGCCTTTAAGGCCCTATGAGGTGTTCCTGAAATGAGCTGGTTAATTACCTTATCATACCTCTGGCTATGAGCCATGAATTAGGAAAGCTGTACATCATTTAAAAGCATGTTAATAACATCTCCTGCTTTTCATGTTCGCGAACCCAACAGCAACTCTGTGGATGATGATGGTGGGGAATGTTCTTTTAAAGGTGAAGTGTGTCATTTTATGAAAATATCCCAGTTTAATATGTAGAGACAACTATAAGCAGCTCTATATGCCTCTTTCACATCACACATGAGAGAAGTTTTTGCTACATAACAGAGCAGTGCCTTTGTAGGAAATATGGGGATTTCTATGTAACTGTATAGAATATTTTATTATTTAATACATGTTGGTTATTTTCTTCAATAATAATGAATCATTATATTAAATAATAATTAAATGTTATTTAATAAATGTAATAAAAAAAAAAGAAGTATTTCTCAGTATAAGTAACCAAGAGTTGACCAATAAATTGGTTATCGTGAGTTGGACAACTACTACAAACTTCATTGAAATTTTAAATCATATTTACTTCCAATGATCATATTTACATCCAAATGCTAATGAATTAACACTCATTCATGAATGAGCTAACCTGCAGTGCAGTGGTGTTCTGAAATGAGGAGACAAAGTCCTTTAAAAAAAAAAAATCTAATGTAAATTCCTGTCCCAGTCACATGTTCTTGGTTAAATAAACATTACTTACACTACCAGAAAACAACAACAAAACAATTCGATTTTATATTTTTACATTAACAATGTAATCAATATTCTGTTTATTAAAGCCAAGTATGAATCTCATCAAGCTAGTGTTTTTAAGCATTTTACATTTATTCCAAAATAATAACTGAAAGCAGTAGCAATTTAAACAATATATTTTATTTGTGAACTTATGTTTAGCTATTATTTTTAATAGTTAACTTTTAACAAATTTTAAATTATTCATCAGTCATCAAAGCTCAGTAAATAGGCTATTGGTCACAGACACAGAGATTTACTTTAAATTTGACCAAGATGATTACTCACTAAAAACTCCCACTGATCATGTTTTCAGGCCATTTTAAGTCTTATTTTGATGTAACAAATTGATTAGATATATCTAAGTGTGTGAGTTGCTTACTTACTTTTTTAAATGAGACTTACCATTAATAGGCTTGTTCGAGATGCATCGGCGCTGCGCAAAACAATCGGTGTATGACATCAAAGTACCGCGAGAGCAACTCAAAAGCATAAAGAGTCGTTAAAGTTAATTCATCTCGAACAAGCCTAATGCCACATTGTTCATTCAGACTGATTCGCGAACACAGAACGCGCATGAACACAAGAGGTGGGATTTATCGCATGAACCAATAGGTGCGTTCGACTTCATGCAGCACTGCGCAGATCGATCGCAATCTGACTTGAAGCAGTGCATGCTGGTTAGTAATTTTGTAATTACTAACAGAAAAACACAGATTTGTGGCTATTATTGGAATTGAAAAGGTTAGAATAAACTCGAAACACACGTGATAGTTGTCATGCGGTGAATCTGGCCAATCGTGAAATGGCTGTGTCGTCATCAACGCTCCTGCAGCCGCTCTGAGTCAGCCGGCTGCTCTCTAAACGCTCTCGCGGTGCTTTGATGCCACATGTGACAGTGACGTGGCGTCAGCGCCGTCTCAAGTCGGACAAAATTACTAACCGGCATGCACTGCTTCAAGTCAGATTGCGATCGATCTGCGCAGTGCTGCATGAAGTCGAACGCACCTATTGTAATCAGGCATGAGAAAGGTCACATGTGACTGAAATTCACACTTTAAAATCTTAATATTTTACATTAATTGTGCATATTTTCTTGCAACAGTAGTGTGTAGGTTTTTAATATTTTGTATATTTGTATTTTTGTGAACTACAACCATAATCAGTTTTTGGCCTTTTAATAAAGGTGCAGTGAGTCTTTTATTGTTTTTTATAGTTATGTAACAAAAATTTTTAACTATTTACAATGTTACTGTCTGCATATCAATAACTTAATGTGACAAATGAAGCCCATGCTCATTGGAAAGCG
>NW_015537985.1:806137-826893 GCF_001515605.1 Sinocyclocheilus anshuiensis | reverse complement strand
CACACATATACATACATACATACAGGTGGTGTTCTGAAATGAGGAGGCAAAGTCCTTTTTATTTTTTATTTTAAATCAAATGTAAATTCCTGTCCCAGTCACATGTTCTTGGTTAAATAAACATTACTTACACTACCAGAAAACAACAACAAAACAATTCGATTTTATATTTTTACATTAACAATGTAATCAATATTCTGTTTATTAAAGCCAAGTATGAATCTCATCAAGCTAGTGTTTTTAAGCATTTTACATTTATTCCAAAATAATAACTGAAAGCAGTAGCAATTTAAACAATATATTTTATTTGTGAACTTATGTTTAGCTATTATTTTTAATAGTTAACTTTTAACAAATTTTAAATTATTCATCAGTCATCAAAGCTCAGTAAATAGGCTATTGGTCACAGACACAGAGATTTACTTTAAATTTGACCAAGATGATTACTCACTAAAAACTCCCACTGATCATGTTTTCAGGCCATTTTAAGTCTTATTTTGATGTAACAAATTGATTAGATATATCTAAGTGTGTGAGTTGCTTACTTACTTTTTTAAATGAGACTTACCATTAATAGGCTTGTTCGAGATGCATCGGCGCTGCGCAAAACAATCGGTGTATGACATCAAAGTACCGCGAGAGCAACTCAAAAGCATAAAGAGTCGTTAAAGTTAATTCATCTCGAACAAGCCTAATGCCACATTGTTCATTCAGACTGATTCGCGAACACAGAACGCGCATGAACACAAGAGGTGGGATTTATCGCATGAACCAATAGGTGCGTTCGACTTCATGCAGCACTGCGCAGATCGATCGCAATCTGACTTGAAGCAGTGCATGCTGGTTAGTAATTTTGTAATTACTAACAGAAAAACACAGATTTGTGGCTATTATTGGAATTGAAAAGGTTAGAATAAACTCGAAACACACGTGATAGTTGTCATGCGGTGAATCTGGCCAATCGTGAAATGGCTGTGTCGTCATCAACGCTCCTGCAGCCGCTCTGAGTCAGCCGGCTGCTCTCTAAACGCTCTCGCGGTGCTTTGATGCCACATGTGACAGTGACGTGGCGTCAGCGCCGTCTCAAGTCGGACAAAATTACTAACCGGCATGCACTGCTTCAAGTCAGATTGCGATCGATATGCGCAGTGCTGCATGAAGTCGAACACACCTAATAGGTGCGTTCGACTTGAAGCACGGCTACAGACGGCGATCAACGAGAGTAGCCGCTTGCAGTCAGGGGCGGAGTTGAAAACGGACACCTCAAGCCGGACGTCAAGCTCCCCTTACACTCTTAAAACTAAAGATGCTTCAAAAGGTTCTTCAAGCGATGCCATAGAAGAACCATTTTTGGTTCCACAAAGAACCATTCAGTCAAAGGTTCTTTAAAGAACCATCTCTTTCTTACCTTTTTATAATCTGAAGAACCACTTTTGCCACAAAGAACCTTTTGTGAAACAGAAAGGTTCTTCAGATGTTAAAGGTTCTTTATGGAACCATTTAGACAAAAAGGTTCTTCTATGGCATCGTGAAGTACCTTTATTTTTAAGAGTGTAGTGATGCTCACACGGTGTTTTCATACTCTTTCACAGATGAAATGAATAAAATGCTATATTTGTCAAATACACAGACGATCGGTCTGCGCAGTGCTGCATGAAGTCGAACGCACCTGTTGTCTCCTCTCAACGTGATTTCCCCCCATTTATTCTCAATTACCCCCCACCAAACTCACCGCATGCTTTGGTTTGTTAAAACTCAATGGGCTCAGGGGAGGCGAGAGAGACGCGGACTCCCGCTGTTACTTTACCTGCTGGTGTCGCTGTTTGACAATGTCTCTTTAGAAAACCGAGTGATTTATATAGGCTACTTTTTAATGTTATATTTTGTAATATTGGCGCTGTTTTATTTTTGTACTACGAATTTTTTTTCTCATCCAATATTTTGAGGAGACACTGCCTCCCTTGCCTACTCGGAGGTAACGCCCCTGCTACAGTGTTATTTGTGTTATTTAAATACGTCTGACTGACACAAAAGCAACCAAATCAGTTTGGTTTGTTTTAGTGTGGTGTTTAGAGACCTGAAAATGTAAAGTTGATGTCCCTATAACAGACCGGCATGCATCTAAAAAATGATCAATAGAAGATGGTGGGAGGGTTTCAAAAAAATAGCGACTCCTAGAGGACGCAGTTCGAAGTTCCCATGAAAGGGAATCATTATTTTTGAGGTTCCAAAATTACTTAATCTTTAAGATGTACACAAACATACCATTACATTGGTTTTAGCACTGTGTTTACAAAAGGAATATAAAAATTCGTCTTTGTTGTCAAAAACGGACAGCTGAGCATCTTTTCTTTGTTTATTCTTCAGTTTTCAAAAAGAGCTAATGGCTGCTTTTCTCTGATACTTACAATGGAAGTGACAATAGGTAAAGTGTTAAGAATCATTTTGTAACGACACAAACTACATCTTTTGTCCTGATTGTTCTATAATGTCTCATCTGGCTATCAAGGGTCCTTTTCCTCAGCAAAGCAGCCAACTGCATGGCCATTACCCATTCTCTTCACTGTGCCTGAAAACCAAAACAAATCAGAGAGCATTCAGACACGGGCATACTTGAAAGATGAACCATTTATAGGTGAAGAGTACATTTCCTGCAAGAGAAAGATAATCACTGTAAGTTAGATGAAGGTACACAAAACAATAGCTGGTTCTCAGATTGGAGTTCAGCCTCCAGGGGGAGAAAAGACAGGCAGCATCCCCCCTCCAGTCTCTTCACATGCTTGGAAGTTTCAGAGTGGTTGAAGAGTTTCTCTCGACCACGTCTGCATTCCTTACAAGCTTCTGCTCTCACCCTGCCGCTCCTCAGCCATGCTAACATACCAGCATGCTGCTACATCTCCCCCCTGCACCACAGAGATACTACACTAACCCGTTTGAGTGAAGAGTGTTATTATTGGCCCTTCTTGCCTGCATTCAGACCAGTGTGGAGGCCTGCAGGTGGGGAATCAGATGTTGAGGAGCACTAAGCATCTCATACCCTGGGCTGGAAAGGTCGCATATACCTTTTTTTTTTTTTTACAACAGCAGCGTGCTGGTGCTGGACAAGTGCCCAATCTAGAACTGTTCTGAATCTTTACACCAGCCCTAAAACACCCTCCCATTATAATCAACAAAGCCATTTACATTGGAAACAAAATATCACAAAAAGATGTTAGATCTGTTCAAATATGTTCTCAAAAGTCTCAAAATGTATCTTCATTGTCTATCTAAAATAAAATGATATTCTTTACAAATATCATAAATAAAAAGGTGAATTTATTGTTATTAATTTTAGTTAAATCATTTTTGTTTGAGTTAAAATGTATATGTTCATATATACGATATAATATAAATACACTACTGTTAAAAAGTTTGGGGTCAGTATTATTTTTTGAGAAACTAATATTTTTATCCAGCATTAAATTGGTCAAAAGTGACAGTAAAGGTTTTTACATTGTTGAAAGAAATTCTGAAAGAAATGCTATTCTTCACAATTTTCTACCATAAATCCCCAGAAATGTATCTCAGTTTCCACAAAAATACTGACATTGATGATATAAAATTTAAAAATATAATAATAAGAAATGTACTTGGCCAAATTAGCATATTAGAATGATTTCTGAAGGATCATGTGACATTGAAGACTTGAGTAATGGCTGCTGAAAATTCAGCTTTGCCATCACAGGAATAAAGTGCATTTTAAAATATATTAAGGTAGACATGTTATTTTAATTTGGAATAACATTTCATAATATTACTGTTTTAATGCATTTTTTATTTAAAAAAAATAAATCGAACATTTAATGATAAAACATTCTCTCTAGCCACTTAATTTCCCCATGAATTTAAAATAAATTTAGATTTGATTATTTACAAATATCATGTGTGAATTGATGTGTGAATTTTATTCAGTGTAACTAAAAAAAGGTTGCATCAAGGACAGTCTGTGATATCAAGACATTGAATTAAATAACTTTGGAATTTAAAACATGTCTGTAAGACTCATGAACAAAGACCGCAATGTACTTGCGGAATGAAGGTTATAAAGTAACGTCATCATCATCCGGCCAGTTCTGAGGTTCCGTACAGGAAGAGAGAGTAACTGTGAAGTACTGATAGATAACATAAAAGGGAATAATGGAGATGTGCGTAAGGTCTTTGAAAACTGCTGAAGGCCCGTGATGAAATGAAGGCACTCTTGCTTGTGATTTGAAATGTTCAGGAAGCCGAATGGAGGGGCGTTGTCTTCTCTCACATAATGCGCTGAATGGAATGTGAAACCTGCAGTGATGATCCAGAAGAGATCTGCATCCACAAAAACACACCATATCACTCAAAAGTGCTGCCCCCATGTTTATACCCCAGCACTTTCATCTCACTCCGCATGCATCATATCACCGTGAGAAGGAGGAGGGCAGAGACTGGGAGCACTGATATGGGCTCTACCACCCCTCACAATCTCTCTCCATCTCTTTTGCTAGTGCATCATAAAAATGGGGGTTTTGCTGGATTAAATGAACAAGAGCCCTTGATATGCAGATCAGTGCCTATTAATCAAAGAAATGAGATTAGGATTTCAAATGGGGATGAAGAAAGCCTCCATTATCTTGCTGGAGTGTCATGTTTAATAATGTGGAACGGCGCTGTAATTCACAGGCACGGCAGTCCCAGGAGGAGAGACCAATCCTCGGCAGGCCCCTGCTCTGCGTCAGGTGACCCTGGAAGCTCGCGCCGGGGTGAGGGGAAACACTCGACGTAGAGAGGGAGCGTGGAGAAGAGAGGAGGTGAAGGGAAACACCCGACATAGAGAGGGAGCGTGGAGGAGAGGGGAAGAGATAGAAGGGAATCAAAAGAGCATGTTCCTACGGGAAAGTGGGGGCCCTGCTCATTTGGCTTTGATGTTAAAGTGTCTTGCCTTGCTCGGTGGGGTTGAGTCTACGCAGCACATAAATAATGGCTGGCTAAATGTAGAATCTGCTCACTCATGCAGCTGGCGAACTGACAGAACGGTCGGCGTGTGGGTGCAAGGCATGAGGTAGATGCACAGGTTCATCCGCACACAAAGAAACATGCGCTCACAGATATTTACATTAGCGTTCAAAGGTTTGGGGTCAAACGTTTTCCCCAAGAAATTAATATTTTTATTCAACAAGGATCATAAATTGATATAACATTGATCAAGTGTGACAGCAAAAACATTTATAATGTTACAAAAAGTTAATATTTTAAATAAATGATGTTCTTTTGCTATTCATCAAAAAATCAGGAAAAAAAAAAACTTATATTAAGCAGCACAACCATTTTCAAAATTGTTAATAAGTAGGCTAATGTTTCTTGAGCACCAGATCAGTATATTAGTACGATTTCTAAAGGATCATGCGACACCGAAGACTGGAGTAAAGGTGTTATTTAAATTTTTTAATAACATTTCACCATTAAGTTTGATTAAATAAATGCTTTGATGAGCATAAGAAACTTCTTTCAGTATACGCAAATGTTTGTCCACATATATAAAAGAGAAGCTTTGCTTAAAGAGAGATGAGCGTAAAAAGGCAAAAAGATTTAATAGTTGATATGGAATGTCATATTAATAAGGAAGAGCAGGAATACTTTTAAACTCTCACTGAACCCGGTTTCACAGACAAGGCTTAAGCCTAGTCCTAGACTAAAATGTAAATCTGAGCTGTTTCAACTGAAAGAAACTTGCACTGACTGATCTTAAAACACGTCAGTGCCTTTGTTTTGTCTCAAAAAGCACACCAGTAATGTTTTTTTCTAAGCACGTTTATAAAAATTACTTAAATGTCCTAATTGAACTATGGCCTAATCCTGGCTTAGTCTAAGCCCTGTCTGTGAAACCGGGCCTTTGAGTTTTAGGATCATGATTTAATTTATTATAGATCAAATCTAATTTAAATAATTTTTATCTCTTAAATCGTATATTTTAAATTGTTGTTATATTTCACTGATGTTTGTATGCATTTAAATGGTCTTTGGGGTTTCAAGCTTAATAAAATATATAAAATGTTAAAATGTTTGGAAACTATGATTTTCTTTGAAAAATGTTTTATACTTTTATTCAGCAAGGATGCATTAAATTGATCAAAAGTGACAGTAAAGACATTTATAAATGTTACAAAATATTTATTTTTCAAATACATGCTGTTCCTTTGAACATAAAAAAAAAATCGCACTGACCCCAAACTTTTAAATGGTAATTTTGGATAACTCATTTGTGTTTATGTAGTCTGATGTCACCAAACTGTCCTTCACACTCAGTTTATCTACTGTAGGCCCTACAAGAAAACAGAGAATAATATTTGCAGAACCCTACAAAGTTTGTGTTCTAAAACCTGTAACCTGAATTTGTTACTTTTTAAAAAAAATATTGTTTTAAAATATTACTATTCTTATTCTTTTCAGAATACAAAATTTACAAAATATTTATGCAACATAATAAAATTATTTTATATATAGATTTCTTTTTTATTATATTTATTATTCTTTTTAACCTTTTATTTAGTTACATTTATTACACACCTCTGTTATGAATGTGCCTTTGTCAATGGTTAGTTTGATTATATCCAACTTGCTTAGGTTATTTTACAGTTAATGACTGCGGACAAATGAAAATCTCAAGATTCACCAAGTTTTAGTTGAAACATTTTCTAAGTAAAACCAAGGAGTGTTATAATTATCTCTGCTCTGGCCTACTGCTAAGCTCTTCAACACGGCTTTAAACACTGAGTTGTCTCACTGTCCTGCGCACAATTGATTTCGCCATTGGGAAAAACACATAACTCACTGATGACTGTGGGCCTGCACTCCTCAGCTCCTTGGGAACCACAGAAATTATGCTAGCATTAATGTTTAATATAGCTAGGGACTCAAGAGATGCACATGTGTGCAGGGTCCTTTGTCTTTGTGTCAAGCGAAATGTGCTTCGATGCAAGGCAAAAATCATTTCAAATGGAGTACAAGGAGAGAGAAAAAGTGCTCCCCCTTGGTCACCTCATGGTGAATAATGCAGAAAGGTAGGGGAAAGATGACAACTGGGTCCACACAAACAGACCGGGCCTCGCTAAGTCCAGGCCCACTGAGAGCTGACCCACACAATTTCCTTACATCTGCTCAGTGTATTGAAAACAGCATTTTGCAGTCTTAGAACTGCAATTATTGAGATGTATGAATGCTTACCGCATGTAATCAGATAAGTGTGTTTGCTTGCAGCAGGTATTAACGGGACAGTGCACACAATAACAAAGTTACCAATAACAAAGCCATTATCTACACACCTGTATGACTTTCTGTGGATCACAAAACAAAAAAGAATTCTGAACAATCATAACTTAGATATTTAATATCCCTGCTGAAAACAAAAAGAGTTAACGCTGGTTGGCTGGCCTCAGTTGGGCTTTCAGCCTGGTTATAACTGGTTTAGCAAGTTGGTTTTAGAGGGGTTTGGACCACTTTATTAGTTGGTCAGACTGTGACAATGACAATTCAGGGTGGCCATGGGCTGTCAAGCTCCAAAAACGATAAAAAACACTATAAAAGTACCATAAACCTATTTCATAAATCTCATATGCTGTTTTCCAAGTCTTCTTGAGTCATAGTCAGTTTTTTTGTGAGGAAAGGTCTAACATTTTAATATTAGCCTCATTCTATGTCAAATATTGTCTAAACAATGTCATTGCCTTTGATACTGGGAACCAATGACTTTTTATGGGTTTGGTTTGATGTTTTAGTGTTTTTTTTATTTTTTCCTTTTTGGACCTTGACAACCACTTAAACTTCATAAACACTAACTTTCATTTGATGAGCTAAAATACAGTGTGTATGGCAAACTAATGGCAAGAAAATATTTATTTCCACTGACATGTCCTCTCGAGCTACACGCAAAAATATACACCACCACCTGATTCACAAGTAAATTACTCTTATGAGTCGGTTCTTTTAACGAATCGTTTAAAAAGTAGCCTGCTCAATATTCATAAAACATCCATATTATTATATTTCCTATGACAACATGTAGTTAAAGATTTTGTAACTAAGCATGTTTAATAAAACACAACCATATATGTATAAAGTTTTGGGGTCAGTACGATTTTTAAAAAATAAACATACTTTAATTTAGCATGCCACAGACAAATAAAATGCATCAAAATAAACATATTAAGATGATACAAAAAGATTCCTGTTTCTAATGAATGCTGTTCTTTTGAACTTTATATTCATCAAAGAATCCATAAAGAATGTAAACCGGTTTCTACAAAAATATTCAGCAGCACATTTATTTACAGCATTGATAATGTTGTAAAGGCTGTTGAAAATTCAGCTTTGCCATCACAGGAATAAATATATTATATTGAACAGAAAACAGTTACATGCAGCCTTGGTGAGAATAAGAGACTTCTTTCAAAAACATAAAAAAGCAACAACTTTTGAACAGTGTATGTGTTATGACAACCTTAGGCACAAAAACGTTAGTTCATGACATGAATTCAAGCAATAACCTTTTTATTGCCTGATGATGACAATGCTGACCTTAAGCCTAGAACATGAGGGGAATAATTTTGCACATGATTTCAGCAGCCAGATAAAGCATGGCATTAGCCAGGTCAAAGCTGTGTGTGATTTAAAAAAAAAAAAACTGGTCAAGACAGAAAATCAGTGTTCTTATCAAGAGACCCCAGGACAGCCACAGGCTGTGTAGAATGAGCATATTCCCATGCAATACCGGTATTTGGAGCTTTTGTGAATACTTGTGACATACTGTACATAGAGAAGACACAGACCACCGCTGCCTTTCCAAAATCATCGGCCGCATATGGGATTCATGACACATGCATTGTTGTATTGCATGTGTGTCTCAGACTCAGACTGGTTTTAATGGCGGCCTCGTTTATATCCCACTTTATATTATAGAATAGTACATAAGACAGATGGGTTCTCATTCTTCCTTAATAAAACACCATAAAAGAACCTCCCCTTTGATAAACGTGAACAATGAGCAAATGAAACTGAGCCATGTGTTCTGACAAACTGATCTGTTAATATGTACATTAACTTAGCACATAAATAACATATATAAGTTCTGCTGTCACACGACTAAATGAAGAACTGCACAAAAAGTCAATTTCAGCATATGCTAAAATTCAAATAAAATATAAATACACATGAGTATTACCATAGTATTAAAATACATTTGTCTTGAGCAATGGATGAACTCTTTGCTGCATTACCATGTACCTGTACCCCATTTGGGTTTTCCATAATTTTCTGTAATCTGTCCATCTGTTTTTTTTTTTGGACAGAATACTATGTTAATACCATGTTTTTGTAACTTAAAAACAATTTTTTTTTCTCTTGCAATGTTTCAATCCAGTGGATTTTGACCAAGTGCGTCATCATTTTATCCAGGCCCTGTTTAAGTGGTGTAGTATGTGCGTAATTTCTTTTATTTTTATTATATTAATAATATTGATATGCTATATGGAAATTATTTTGTACTATATTATATAACACACAGCAGTACTTTCTGTAAGGATCTTCTGTAATTGTAATTAACAAAATGAGACAAAAAAAAAATATTTATGTCCCTGTCAATTTTTTTCCTTCCTATAGTCTACATAATATAACAAAAACAAAATAATTACTAAAATGCTAATGCCATCTAATGTTTGCTTTCTTAAGATAAGAAGCACACTTAATCAACAACACTTTATTAACAACATCTTTTATGTGTGTGTGTGTGTGTGTGTACAGGTCAGGTCAGGTTGTCTCCTCTGCACTGTTTCCATAAAACCCTCACTACTATCCTAAGCAGATCTTCCTGCAGTCCGAACTGAAACACAAGAACATCAGCGTGATGGCCTCACATTAGCCCTCCACCTCGCTGACACCACATCCGCCAGACCACTCTGATCATGTAGAAGCTGTGACCGCTGCTGGAGATTCTCAGGGAAGCTGAGTGTGGCAGTGGCTGAGCTCTGCTAACCTTCTTGTTAACCCTCTTTGTGTGAGAAAACCGTACCGTACCTAAAGCACCATCATCAGCTGTTCATTTGCTGATACTCAGGGCATGTGTGATTACCGACATGCAGTGGTGAGGAGGTCTCCTCTGAGTGATTACTAATTATAGTTCAGACTGAGAGGGCGGCTGCTGGAGGAAACCGACCCCAGCCAGAACACAACGCCACACTAAAGTTCACAGCAGAAGGAACACTCTGGTTTTTATGTGGTGAGAAAGCAGAAGAGCGATGGAGTGGCTGTTTTTAGCCCTAAACCTGGTTATGATGGCATTTTCTAGACTATAGCAGTTTTAGATTCATCAGTAATATAAGGTTCTTTTTTATTTTATTTGAAGAGGAATCTATCCATCTATCTATCTATCTATCTATCTATCTATCTATCTATGTCTGTCTGTCTGTCTTTGTGTCCGTCCGTCTGTCTGTCTCCCTGTCTTTCTACTGGTCGGTTGAAACTGTTGTGTTTTATAAAAAGTAAGATGCAAGTTACTACATAAAGACTACAACTACCATCTTCTTCTGGAATCCTTTGCTGCTCCTGAAATCAAAGTGTGCTTAATTCTAAACAAAAGAATGTTGAGGGAGGGAGGTGAATAGATTCCTCATCTTCTTTTCATCTTTACAAGCACTTCCATTTCTGTCAGCCTGCATCAGAGACATCCGTTGCTCGCTCTTTATATGCCTTAACAAGAGGCAGAGGAAAGAATGGCTGTGACTTAAAGTGACAGCAACATTAAAGGATGGCCTTCATCTGGCATCTTGCAGGGGAAAGTGACATTTAGTTTAAAAAGTTTACAATTTAGTTAGAAGTGCACCTTGAGAACTGTGTTTACCGCACTGGACTGTGGGATGCATGAAGATGGCACTGTGGGGAATGTAAACTTCAACAGGTGAAATGCAACCTGGGCACATTTTGTCAGATGACTGACATGTTGGAGAGGAGTGTGTGCTGCTTTTATTTGAATGAGAGACAGGTGAGAGCTTTCACATATTCAAATGGATGCAATGAATTCTTCAGACTGCATTAAAGCTGAACCTGAGGCACAAACCTATGTCTGTTGTGTGGAAATATATTGCTCACAAATAAAATTGTATTTTAAGAAGCTATCAATAGAACAAATAATAAAACTGCATTACATTTAAGAGGTCATTTAGAAGAGCACTGCAATTTTAGACGTCTTTAATGTCATGTCATTTTACAGGAGTATAGAATGTTCCAGTGCACAATAGTCCGCAATTCCAAGCCATTACCTTCCACTGCAATGAAAGGACATTTTCACTGTTTTGACACATGTCACTCAGGTGACAGGGTGCTTGCCCAGTAGTATTTTTAGGAGTAGGCCTACACTTGCTATTCAGAGCTTGCTGGAACAATTTTTCAAGAGAAATCTTCTCTCTACACTTTTTCTGTGTGACAAGCTTTCACGCTTGTGTGCCATTCCTAATGTATTAAACGCAAATAAACATTGACTATTATCTATTACATTTCAAAACATTATTATTATTATCATTATTAAAATAATATTGAGATCAAAATCGAATTTTATATCTTAATAAAAATTTAAATCGCACCTTTTAAAGGTAATATACGGTATATTTAATAAGGCATAGGCCTAAGACAAGGTAGAAGAGGGCAGCTGTAAAGAAGGCAGAGCCCTATATAAGCCACTCCCCCAAGCTACACTGTGATTGGTTGACCTGATCCAATGAGTGGTAAAGCAAATGAAGTGTCACAGTGGGAGATTAGATAAATAAGTGAGTGAGGAGCAGAAGGTGGACTCGGGTTTATTTCAATTTGGCCAGATCACTAGAGCGTTGCAGGGTCTCAATCCCTAATGACCAGAGGGGGATGGGAGAGTATATTGTATGGGCTCTGTTTGGAGGAGGGGAGAATAAACAGACAAATGGATCTGAGATAAAGGATTAAACAGAGTCCTTAAGACAGTCTCAACCACAACATTCGGGATCAATGGATGACACATTTTTATTCTAACATTCAAAGTATATATATATATATATATATATATATATATATATCAGTATCTTCCATCTCCATGCTATCATGCTATCTTGGTCTTCTTGGAAATGTAGCTCTGATAATAAAAGTTACTGAACAAAGCGATCAGGCTGAAGGCATAGCTGAGCACCACCATATTCATGGAGTCAGGGAAGTCACAGTCAGCATAGAAGTTGACTGCAGTGTGAATGGTCACAATAAAGAACTGGAGCTGTGGGGGACAAAGAAAGACAGTTACACAAAAGTGACTGATCCTTTATGTTAAGTTATTATTCCCTTAAAAAATCATAATAAGAGTCTCACCAGCTGAAGGGAAGTGAGGTAGCATTTCCACCACAAGTACTTATGCATTTGGGGGCCCAATGCTGCCAGGCCATAGTACATATACATCACCACATGAACAAAAGAGTTTATGAGGCCAATAAGGAATGCTGAGGGAGAGAGAACATCTTTAGTAAATCATTCACTGCGTTGACACTTTAGAATATATGGCTCTCTGAAACAGATAAAATAGCAAAATCCATGAGATATTGTTATCAGCTGCCTAACATAATACAATACCACATGCATTTCAGAATACTTTCATTGTGTATTTCCGAAGCAATACATCACCTAGTGGTGTCAGAATGCTATTGCAACTAAATCAACCCCCAATATGTAGATGCCCATTTAGGAGCTGAATAATTATATAAATAACTGTATGTAAATAACTAAGAATTCTTAGTTAATTACATTAATACAGTGGGGTCCAAAACACACACACACACACACACACACACACATATATATAATTTGTAATAAAAAAATAATTTTTAATTACAAATTATACTGTAATTATAAGATCATTTGAGTGAGAATTAACATGAACGTCTCCCCCATGATTTGACATAATCCATTCAGCATCTTAGTTTCAATAGAAGTTTTTGTAGTTTATTACCATATTTTAAATGTTGTCTCAGACTTTTGGACCTACATTAGTTTAACGTAATAGTTTATTTTACAATCTGATTAAAGGAATAGTTCATCCAAAAATGAACATTTGCTTAACATTTACTCATCCTCAGACCTTCCAAGATGTTGATGAGTTTAACAGATTTTGAGAAACTTAGTATTACATCACTTGCTCACCAATGGATCCTCTGCAGTGAATGGGTGTCGTCAGAATGAAAAGCTGCGTGTTTGTAATAAACAAATTCATTATGAAACGTTTTTAACTTCAAATCCTTGCTTCCAGCTAAAATGCAAGTCCTCTATCCATAATATTGAGAATCATGCATAGATCAAGTAACATATACAAATGAAAACAGTCCAAAACAGTTCTAAAGGTGGATTTTGATATGAGAGGACAAAAATTATGACGGATTAATAATGAATTTGTTTATTACAAACATGCAGCTTTTTGCATCACAAGACGTTTATTAATTGACTGGAGTTGTGTGAATTGCTTGTGAACTGTTGTGATGTTTTTATCAGCTGTTTGGACTTTGACTCTGATGGCACCCATTCACTGCAGAGGATCCATTGTTGATGTAATGTTAAATTTCTCAAAATCTGTTCTGATTAAGAAACAAACTCATCAACATCTTGGATGACCTGAGGGTGAGTACATTTTCCTTGTGTGAACTATTCCTTTAAACAGTCAACTTCACCTCTATTCAAAAACTCGACATAGCCTTGTCTTGATTGATAGTAGCAGATTGTTATATTCTGCTAAGTGGACTGTTGAATGTAAATACAATAATCTGTTTTACTCCAAGGAAAGAACACTTACACTGCCCTCCTGCAACATACTTGACCCCTGCCCACCAGTTGAAAATCATGGTGCCGTGATGATACACATGCAAAAAGGTCAGTTGATTGTTCTTCTTCTCAGAATGAAGAACATCTGATGATAATGACATTTACTAATTAATGTAATAAAACATCATAAGACATTCATAAACAATGCTGATATCAAAGAACTGGATAATTCACTTACTGTATCAGTAAGTTCAATAACTTTGGAGAAGTAAAACCACCAGCACACTCTGGCCATCTGCATGGCATTAAAATGGCACAAAATTAATAAAAGCAATAATTATAATTCTTAATCTACTGTTGCAGAAATATTAACTTGTGTGTGGGAAAATGTAAATAATTTATATAAAAATAATTAGCTTACCCTCATTGCCAAGGGGGTTTCAGAGTAGTTCACAGGCTGACACACCAAACTGTAATTTGCCAACCAAGATGATGCTGTGAACTATAAGCAAAACATGAATGAATGAATGAATGGATGAATGGGACATAAGTATTTAATATTTTAGCTATCATACCTCATAAAACATATAAGCAGAAAGGCACACCATGGAAAAATAGTAAATAATAAGAAGAGCTTTGATGTTGACTGGTTCTCTGCAAGTCATGAGTTTGGGGCCAAGCCAGACGATGACAAGGTAACACAGGAAGATTTCACAGACAGGCAGCGGAGAATAAACCAAAAGCCATCCATCTGTCCTCTTGTCTGTGAGAATGAACGAATTGCTTCATTAGCTCCTTAAACCGCATTATAGCCTGTGGTTAAAGTTGTTTATAAAAGTATTTTCACAGTCTATTGGTTTCGTCAGGACCAATTAGTCAAACGTACGTAGCCTATCCGCATCAGTGTAAATAAAAAGAACTAGCCTATTGTAGTCTACAACTTGCGTTTTCTGTTGTAGTTTTTTATATCGTAGGCCTATAAAAATTATAAAGAGCAGATTTAAAGTAGTAGGCTACATCAGACATGCAATTGCTTGAAAAATACCCCCGTTTTCTAGGACCCATTGGTAACATATCTGGAGCCTTTGCCATGTCGACGGGGATACAGACACCTGAGCGATTAATAATGAAAGAGATGAATCAGGTGTTTGTTATGGACATATTGTAAAAAGAAAATAAGAAACAAACAAACAAACTAAACCAAGCCCTAAAGTATGTTAGTCACTCAATAAATATCTGTGAAATTGTATAGGCTATTAAGCGTAGATGCCTTACCATTGCGCTTGCTATTCATTCAGTAATGCCCAAACAGCGCCACCCATCGGTTACATTTAGGAACAGCGCGAGAGTTCGTTGAAGGGTGTAACTACAGGAGTAACTGTGTAAAAATGTCAATTATGATCGCTATTTCAGATCCAAGAGAGAGAAAACATGATGTTATAAATGGAATTACGACACAGAGCTCTCGTTCAGCATGCATCAGTGGCTCAATGAGGAGTTCAGGAGTTCACACATGGCATCCTCCCCAAAACGGATTACCAAAATCCCCTGGATAACTTTATTCTTTACCATCAGCTATTTTGAGCGTTGTACTGTATTAGCCATTTAAAAGTCGTTCACTATCAGTTAAGCGTAATTAATAGGCTACGAAATTAATACTGGTTTTAACTAGTTTTATAAAGTAACCTGAAATGCAGTGTTGGGGAGTAACTAGTTACATGTAACGGAATTACGTAATTTAATTACAAAATAAATGTAACTGTAATCTGTTACAGTTACTAAGAAAAAATGTGTAATTAAATTACAGTTACTTATGAAAATGTTAAAGATTACAAAGGGGGTTGCATCTGAATATTTTCACACACATACAGATTTGATTTATTTCTTTCCCAAATTGCATCGACTGCTCTAAAATATGAAACACTAAATGTTTCAGGAGTTTAGGACACAGAATAGGACAGATGCTTATTCAATAACGGTATTATTTCCTGTTTGGGTTTATGTATATGCTTTTTTTTTTTTTTATAAAGATTAACCGTTTTTTTCCCCCAAAGCATTGCTAGATGCCAGTGTTACTTGTCATGGCTAAGCAAATATGTTGATTTCAAAAAGCTAGTATTAAACTCCAATAACGTATTATTTCCTGTTTGGGTTTATTTATATGCTTTTTTTTTTTTTTATAAAGATTAACCGTTTTTTTCCCCCAAAGCATTGCTAGATGCCAGTGTTACTTGTCATGGCTAAGCAAATATGTTGATTTCAAAAAGCTAGTATTAAACTATATCTTATGATCATAAATCTGTATTTAACTGCAGAATTATCTCAAAGTAAACATAGCTGCTAAAGTCTGATTTTGTGGTGGCTGTGCTTTAAATGAGATAATTATTATCTTAATTCAAGTGAAGAATGATTTTGAAAGTCTGATACTAACTAGTGTTGAGTCCTACTGTAAAGTTAACCGTGACTGCTTTAAGTGTTTGAAAATGAAAATAACATTTGAAAAATTTGTTAAAAAATTAGAAAAGTAATCAAAAAGTATTCAAATGTAATCAGTTACATTACTTTAATAAAGTAATTGAAATAGTTACACTACTATTACATTTTAAATAGGGTAACTTGTAATCTGTAACCTATTACATTTCCAAAGTAACCTTCCCAACACTGCTGAAATGACTTCACTTATAAGCTGAATTATGAGTTAGAATTGTATTTATTAAAGCTTTACTCTCAATTTAATGCACTAATTATAGGCTGTATTGTCTCCTCTGTAAAGTGATACAAGCTTTGTTAAATTTTCTAAATACATCATGTCAGTTAAAGGAACATGTAGCTGGTTTGTTATTGGTCCAAGGTGGTCTACCAGCCCTAACCAGCACACCAGGTCAGTCCCAGCCCCATCTTGTAGATCGTCTTGGACCAACCCGAATGACCATAAATGCAACCATGTAATCCAGTACTAATTTACCAAACAATTTCTAAATTCAACAGCGCAGTATAATATGAAGGTTTTGACAGGACCAATTACACATGGTAGATGCTGTATATGATAGATACAGTGGTGTGAAAAAATGTTGGCCCCCTACCTGATTTCTTATTTTTTTGCATGTTTGTGCAAACACTTTTTCACACAGGGCCATGTAGTTTTGGATTTTGTTTTCCCTTAATAATAAAAACCTTCATTTAAAAACTGCATGTTGTGTTCACTTGTGTTATCTTTGACTAATATTTAAATTAGTTTGATGATCTGAAACATTAAAGTGTGACAAACATGCAAAAAAATAAGAAATCAGGAAGGGGGCCAACGCTTTTTCACACCACTGTATATGTAGATTTATTTTTTTTAAAGCTCTTTGTATATATTACCACTCTGGGTCATGAACATTTCCTTAACACATCATATAAATACAGGGCAGTTAACAAATAATACACAAAGCAAACTCTTTAGTTCAGCACACTCAGATATTCCCTAAAAGGAAGGAGGAAAACAGAAGTCTAGTGTGAACGACTCTTCTGCTCAACATCAGTATGCAGACCCCTGAGTCAGGTTTAAAGTGCACACTTCATTAAGAGCAATGAAAACCAACTGAATTCCCCCTTTAAGGTCAATATAAGGTCTGACTTAAGAGCAGCTCCGTTGATAAAAAAAAAGCGTATATTTTTAAACAAAAAAAAAAAGCAAACAAACAAAACTAACTGTTTTAATGACTATGTTCTTGATGTGAATGCTGGATTGGCCCCTTTGGTACGGAGGTCACATCTGAATCATCTGCACATCTGAATCTGAATGCACATGTTGGTGATGATGATGATGATCCTCATGTTGACGGTGATGATGCTCAACAGTTACAGGCTCTGTATTGCTAGTCTTGCTCTCTTCGGTAGGCTCATTTGTATCATTTTTGTTGTTTTCAAAGCCTTCTGATATGGAGAAGTTTGCATTTAACTGGAAGAGTTTCAATAAATGAACATTTTGCAAACATTTCATAAATGCTGTACTTTCTGAAGCTTCATATTGTTGAATATTTTCACTCACTGAGCAGTTGCATATATTTTTGTGGTATGTAGACCTGATGGCAGCTTCTATATAAGGGAAGTGAAGGAAACTGAAGGGCAGGGCAATGTGGAAGGTGAGATATCCACATCTGTGCAGAAAGGAAATACTAAAGAATGACCATGACATTGAACACAGAAAACAATGCTTGAGAAAAATGTTTCTGGAGAACCTACAAAAGAGTCACGTGACCCTAAAGGAAAGCTAGTCAGACTGGTCATATTACTGAATGGATTTAGAAGTGTGTTTTACTCATACCTGTCATAAACTAAGAAATCATCCTTGTCTCCCTCCAAGATGTCCCAGACGTCGTTTTGCAGTGGGCTCTGTTGATACACAGGGATGCCCTCTGCCGTCCTCCTCTTCAGCTCCCAGTACATGGCTCTGGACTGAGCATCCTGCTCGTTGACAACCAGGAATGATATGTTAGTCAGCTTGCCAAGGGCCAGCTTGTCACGCAGGTCTCCCAACCTTCCGAAACAAAAGGAAGAGAACACAAGCAGATTTAACTGACTGAGCAGCCAAGATTTTTGTATTTCAATTGTTTACAAATGGAAAGAGCAAAAACACTGAAATTATACTAGAAATAAAAACAGTTACTTTAAACGAGGAGGGTCATTCCACAAAATGGCTGTCATTTGTGTCCCTCATAAATATTGTTATACTTATGATATTGTCAGACTCTGTTCCATGTTTTGTCTGTGTCTTGCTCCCCAGGTGTTCCTTTCCCATGTTTAATTTGTCCCAGGTGTTCCCCATGATGGTTCATTGCTCCCAGGTGTGTCTCGTCATCCCCTCCTCCTGTGTGTGTGTATAAAAAGTGTTCCCAGTCCCAAGTTCTCTGTCCGCTGTGAACATCTTCCTGTGTTCGTCTCCCTTGGTTCATGCAAATAAAGTCCTGTCAACATATTCTCCAGCGTCTCCTCGTCCCTCGTGTGTGTGCATCGTGACAGATATATTCTAATTAATTTGATAATGTTTATATACTTTAATTTGTATGATTACTAAATACTAAAATCTGTATATAAACGGAAAAAGGCAATTATTTTTTCTTTATTCTTTAAATACATAAATGTTTTAATTATTTTACATTTTAAGTCTTTTATATGCTTTGAAATGTGTATATATTTTTAAAAATGTAAATTATTTAATAAAAAAAAAAAGGCCTTATCCTTTTTCGGTACTGTGTGTTATTACTTTCGTCAGTTGGCAAAAATTCTAAAATGTTAACCCTGTTACAATTTTGTATAGTAAGCAAATTTTAAGTGTTAAATTTTGTATAGTAAACAAATTTAAAATTGTGAACAAATATCAGTACTAGGTCTCTTTCTAATAGCACCTTGTAGTTTCTTTCCTTGTTTGTAGAAAATTTACAGCAAAAATAAAATTCTCTAACTATAGACATCACTTTAAAGAATGACCCTGTAAATTACACAGCAAGATCTCTCACTTGGTAGCCTGCTTGAGACAGAAATGTCAGCTCGCTTTAAGAAGAGCCACAATGGCTACGCTTCCTACAAGGTGCTTCATTGGAATCTCACCTTCGATCTCCCACTGTGGAGCAGGCTTACAGATCCTGGAGTCAGTGCTTTCCTTCTCCGAAAACAGCGGCGAAGTCCCCAGCAGAGCTGGAAAAGCAGACAACCACAGAGCCCAGAGAGCCTGATGACCTTCACCCACCGCAACAGCTGCAAACAAAAACAACCAGCTCCTCAGACTAAAATACTACACAATCAATTCATTGGATGTTTCACTAGTTCGTTTTACATTCATTTGATCCCGTACACACATAAGTAAAATAAAAAAAGCAAAACTGACATGATTTGCACAAACCTCAAGCTCTGTCCCTTGGCCTGCTCTAGATCAGAAATAAAGAAATGAGGGCAAGTTGTCTGGCCCACACATTTAAAGGTCTCCTTCTGGACGAACCTCCCCCTAAACAAACCAGTAAAAGAGAGGATCAGGCACTGGTGTACTACAAAGTTTTATTTCATGTGTCCCCGATCCAAGATAAACACACTGGCTGATAGCAAACTGAACAAGATTTTAGTGACAGTTTTTTTATATGGAACCATTTTTGTGTCATGGGTGAAATATATTTAACATCAGTTTATTAAAGCTTTCTGTGTTCTTTTATATTAAAACATAAATTAATCTGCAGATACTTAAGCGTCTTTAAATTGTGCCGGTTCATAAGTCTTGTAATTGAGTTTCTTTCTCTCTGGCAATTTTTTGTCACTGTTTGCTTGAGCTAAACATTCAGTGATCACATCATGTGAAAAACAAGTGCATCTGTAAATATACTGTCCTGTTGAAATGATGCAATGGATCCCTCCGTGACCAATGTTTTATTAATTACTATACAGGTCCGTAAGAAAAGTAATTCAGCATGGATATTAAAATATATGAGAATGTACTTTTTGGCTCATACCTTTTCCTTAAAACCACAGGAACATTCACGAGATCAGGGGTCTCAGATGTGCACCACACGTTAAATAAATGAGAAAATAGATCAATTATTTGTTGTCTGGCCTCACTGTAGATACACCAAAGTGAACAATCTGAGATTTACACTCAACAAAACATACTTGAAAGATCTTACACCATCCCATGGACAGAGGAATTGATTTTAGTTTTGCAAACAACAGTGTTTCATCCTTGAAATGATTGGGCACAAGTACACAACCTTCAGCACACTCAAAATATCTGAGCAGACATGAGCGCCAACACAAAAATTAACTGTACACTGTAAAAAAAAGTCCATAAAATGTATGGTAAAAAACTGGCAGCTGACCCTAACGCTAACGTTTTAGGTTTTACGGTTTTAACTTAAATTTACAGTTAAATACCGTAATTTCATTAACTGATATAATGTTAA
>NW_015537985.1:781514-806070 GCF_001515605.1 Sinocyclocheilus anshuiensis | reverse complement strand
CCATCATGGTAACACATGAAACTGAAATAATGCAATAAACATTCATTTAACAACATTAGGTGTAACAGACAACCCTAATATACAAAACTGACAAGAAAAAACTAAGAATAAACATAGTTATTTAAACAAAAAAACATCAAATTTGAAATGTAACGCAGGGAATTCTGAGAATGTCAATTTACGGTTATTCACTGTAAATTATACAGTCTTTTTCACTTCCAAAAACGGTATACTACCGTAAAATTAATGTCCAATACATGTAATGTCCAATACAGTTTTTCACCGTATATAGTAGGGGAATTTACCGTTAACCATTTAACAGGTTTTTGCTGTAGCATTTTTACAATCTTTTACCGTTAAATTCACGGTCATTTTTTAGTGTACCACCTAGTACTAAACATCCAGTGTATTGTCATTTCACATTTCATTCATTTAATGAAACTGTTTTAACCCTAAATGTCCCTCAAATATCCCTATTAACGTGTTTTGTGAACATTTCCGTAAAACGCTCAAAGAGAAAAATACAGTCTGTAGGGGGAGCACCATTTTAAAAAGATCATTTACATTTTTGGGCAAACTATGTTAATATTTACTCATGTTGTTTCAAATCTTTCTGAATTTCTTGTCTGGAATACAAAAGAAGACGCTTTGAGAAATGTGTGGGGTTTTTTTTGTCCATAAAATGGATGTTAAAGGCAACTGAAACTGTTGGTTACCAACATTCTTTTGTGTTCCACGGAAAAAAAAGTCAATCCTACAGGTTTTGAACAACGTGGATGAGTAAGAACATTTTTTTTTTAAGACACATAGTTGACAAGGGATCCATCGAAGAGCTGTTGAAATAAAACTGCACAGACAGGGGTGGCAAACATGAACACAGGAAAAAAAAAAATGAAACCAGAAACTCTGGTTTGCAGACAGAAGTTTATTATTCAGAACAGCCCCCTCAGTTTGGCAACAGCATGAATCATTTGTGTGGTGGCTCTATAAATATGTGCTATTTTTTTTGGCTGCTAAACTCATACACCAGATTTACACCACTTTAAAACAGCACCACTACCAATATACCACTTTAAAATAGTGACTTTACACATAGCCACACCGTCATGTCAATTTGACCATTTATCAAGTCTCTTTTGTCAACTTCCTCTCATAGAAACAAGCGAAACCTTCTCGGTCTCAGTAGCAAAAATTAAGTTTAGAGTGATAATATTTGGTTTTCAGGGCACATTCTTAGTAGTTTATGATTCTGCGAACAACTGAAATTATTCCACCAACAGTTTACCTCAATTTTCTCAAATCGGGTAACAGGTGCAATATTTGCATCAAGAGATATCGACTACACAGCCAGATGCAGCAAGACCAAAACATTTCTTTCTTGAAGAAAAGAAAACGGATAACAGTGAATCAACTCTAGACGGTTGTGGTATTAATGCAAATGGTTTTAAAATGCAAAAACCCAAAATAACTTAATCCAGTAAACAAACATCCTCTGTGAGTCCTGCCGTAGCTTCGCCTTCGGCTGGTTTAACAGTCAAGCATTAGTGCAGATTCTTACAAACACAGTGTCTCAGGTCATGACTCCAATCAGTCCTTCATCGCTCGTCACGTTGCCCTCTGGACTGTCACAAGCTGTTATGATGCCCAGGCCGAGCTCTGCTAGTTCATCCTGCATACTTGTGGTCACCATCATTTTGGGCTCCAGGCGATTACACAGCGTCCTGTAAGAAGGCAAAGGGTAGCCCAGTTCTCTTAGGTACTCGTATCCTTTAACCCCCACTGCGCAGCGGATTTTACGGGCTGTCAGTAAAGTACCATGGGACCACACTGCCCTCCGAGAACGCTTGGCTAACGTTAGGGCACGTATCTGATCCTCAAACAGAAACACCTGTAGCCCCTTCTCTATTTTACTCAGTTTGTAAAGGCGTTTCTTCATCTCCTCTGCCTGTGTAACAAAGAAAAGGAAAAATGTTACCTGTGTTTTCAATCGCTAATATGTACAATCTATTATGATTTCTAAGAATACACATTACCTCTCTCTGTAGTGTGACTGTGTGCTGCTGTTGCTGCTCCAGTCTGGTTTTATAATGCTGGCAGAGAGAGCAAGGTCGCTCCTCGTCTGCCCTCTGAACCCCATCCTCCTCTGAATCCACAGGGGGCTGTCGGCGGGCGTAACCATGGTCCCCCATGTTCAAGTCCTTTTCCACTAGTTGAACAACATAATATATTCATTTGCAGCACACAAAGTGCCCTAAAAGGGACTGTTCACCCCTAAATTTTCATAATTATTCTTGACATTGTATAGAAAAGAGTTGTTTAACCCTTGAATGTTTCGACAACCACTAGTACATATTGGAGCCTTTAGCAACTCGGAATGTATATCTAACACGGAAGAGCCTCTAAACTGCCCTGACATTGTAATAACAATTACAAAATAATAATAATAAAACATATTTTGTTATCTGTTGAAATTTGGGAGGGCTTTTTGAGCTACTGAAAATGATGATAGCTTTGCCACCATAATCACTTACAGTTACATTCAGCATCTGGCTCATATTGGGGATTTAAACATTTCGATGCATTAATCTTGAAATATTTTCATCATCTTCAAAATCAATATTTTGCAGCAGACAGCATCCTCATCAGATCCACCATTAACTGATGCAAACTAGCTCTGCAGTGAATCGCTGAACCATGTGAAGATTTGCTGGCGATACTTGAGTTTTATTTTGTTTTATGCTTGCGTAATTTTTATTAATTTCAGATATTTAACATTGCCACATATATACCTACACTATTACAAACTTTTTACAAAATTTTTTTTCAAAAATCAGAAAACAGACATTATTTTACAATTGTGCATTTTTTTCTTATTTTGTTGATAAATGGGGAAATAGAATACTTTTGATAGAGAATGCAAAAGTTTTGGAGGGGAATGCAAGGTGTAGTGAGCAAATGCAAAGTGTCTTGGGGGAACTGAATACTTTGCCAGAGAAGGCAAACATTTTTAGGAGTGAATACAAAGTTACTTGGGAAACACAATACTTCTGCAAGAGAATGCAAAAGATTCTCTGAGAAACGCAATAATTGTGCAAAAGAACACAAAAGTTTTGTGAGCGAATGGCAAGTTTCTCAGGAAAATGCAATACCTTAAATGGGGGAACGCAAAATTTTGCAAGCAAATGCAAAGATTCTTGGGGAAACGCAATGCTTTTGCTAATGAGAGCAAAAGTTTTGTGACCGAATGCCAAGTTTCTCAAGGGAAAAAAACAATCCCTTAGGCGAGGGAGTGCAAAAATTTTGTGAGTGAATGCAAAATTTCTTGGGGAAACGATACCTTTGCAAGAGCACACAAAAGTTTCGCGAGTGCATGCAAAGTGTCTTTGAGGAACACAAAACATTTGTGAGGGAATCCAAAAGTTTTGTGAGCAAATGCAAAGTTTCTCTAGGAAACACAATACCTTTGTGAGGGAATACAACAGTTTGGTGAGCACATTTTCAGGGAAACACAATAACGTTTTGCTAGTGAAAGCAAAAGCATTGATTTTTTCCCCCCTTCTCCTATTTTTCCATCACCTTGTCCCCTCAGAGGCTCTGTACTAATAACTTTACCTGGCTCATTTTTAACAGGTACCACTGCTTGAGGGGTGACAGGAGAGGGAGGGTCGGGTACATTGAATAGTGTGGGGATTGCGTTGGGTTTGAGCTTCCTTCCCCCTGCTGGTGATCTGGCGATCTCCTCAAACTGGCTTTCTTCAAAGTGGTCCTGCAAGTCATGTAAATAAAATAAAGCTTTATGGCAAAAATGTGCATATACGATTACAAAAAAATAATAATAAAGACTACTATAAGAATGATTTCATTGTTGTCTTCTGCAGAATTGAATACTCTAATGCTTTTCACTTGCCTGGCACAGTCTAGAGCAGGGAGTCGGTACAAAATCACGCCGACAGTTTACAAGCCACTTTCTCATGCGCACGGGGTCTTTCGGAAAGCGGAAGAGCTGCTTTCCAATAGTTGTAGAGTTCGAGCAGTTTGGAGCGGAGCATCCACCCATTTTTATTTACATTCGCCAAATGTTTAACTTATCATCTGGGCACAACAACGATGACACGTAGCGGTCTGCTAGCAGAGGACTTAGCAGGTGTATTATTAAAAATACTTTACACTTCAGAAAAAGATACAGCAGTTATTTTAGCAGACGCACGCAGTGACTTCATGTGCGGTCTCTTTAATGCTTTAAGTATAAAATGCGATTCCTTAAGACGAATTAAATACACTAGTAAGTGAAATGCAGAGTTTGTTTGAGCCAAAATGGCGTCGGTAACTTCTTCGGTAGGTTACTTGATGACGTGTTTGCTCCGAGTTGACTTTAGTTATGCCTGTATAAAATTCGTTCACATTTAGCAGATGTAAATTATTGTACATACGTGTATGCATGCGCAACATACTTATATTAAGATAAAGGGATAAATAATAAGTTAAAATAATACGTTTTCCTTATTTTCATGAAGATGCAAAACAATCATTTAAAATAGCTGTTTACCGTACGTTCCTCATTCAAGTTTAGAAGCCAAATAGACATGATCAGATTTCATTTTTCAACTGGCCTGATTAATAGTAGTTGTATTGCATTCAGTTCAGTAACAGTTAAATACAGAACAAAAAATACACTTCAAAGAATGTAAGAGAAAGAAGAACAACAACATTACAGAATAAACAAAAACAAACAAAAACGTTAACATATGAGCAGTTGTGAATATGAATTTGAAAAGCCTTTTTTTTTTCATAAGAAAGGGGTTCAAAGTATATGATGTTTTTTTGTCATTCTTCACTTGTGAATGTTACATTTTGCTGAACTAATTAAAATGTTAATGGTGTATTTATGTTATGTATATATATTGCTTAAACTGTCAAGTCCATTTTAAAGTAATTAATAGCATTTAGGAAATGTATTATAGTCTTCATCGAACCTTTACACTCCAGTCCAGTAGGTGGCAGAAACGCGCCTCATGCCAACCTTTATTAAACGTAGAAGAAACTCCAGCCGGAAGTATAGTATTTTTGTTTTGTTTTTTGTTTTTGGCTATAGTTCTCAAACGTCCAATCATTATGCGCTCCACACTCCTATCCAGTAGGTGGCGGGAATGCACCATTTAAGTTGGTTTGCCAACCGCCATTAAATTTAAAAGAAGAAGAAGAAGAAGAAGCCGGAATTTATCAAACGCGCTCTGCCTGAAGAACGGTGGGTTGAGGCTGGCTCTGGAGTCGGAGGCGGTTTGGCAACAGCTGATCTGTGACTGGAGAGTGCATGGTAGGAAGTGGCGTAGATTCCGGAAGTGATCCGGAAATGGAGGATGAAGTGTTTGACGCGGATGAAGGCGGGAATGGAAATAATGAATGGAGTATAGTAGAAAATCGAAAAAGAAAGAAAAGCTGGAGTAACGCATCTGCAACTGACAGTGAAAATGGAACACATCTGACAAGAAGAAGGAAGGAAGAGTATAAGGTAGTGATGAAACTTGAAACCGGATCTTTCAGTATCATTAATCCGCTGAAATTATCTAAAACAATTAAGGAAGTGATAGGACTGATTGAAAGTGTTAAGAAGTTGAGGGATGGTAGATTGATAATATATTGTAAGGATAGTAGGCAACAAAAGAAGGCTCTAGGAGTTAAATCGATCATGGGACAAAGTGTGATTTGTTCAGTACAAGAAGAAAAGAAATGGGTGAAAGGAGTAATAACAGGGATCCCCACAGATGTAACAGTTGAAAAGATTAAGAGAGGTCTTACGGGAGCCGCAGTGATTGAGGTGAAAAGACTAAAATGCAATAGGAATAATGAAAGGGGAGACAGTCTCTCTGTGATGATTCATTTTGATGAGGATAAGCTGCCTAGTAAAGTCTTTTTGGGATTTATGAGCTTCTCGGTCAGGCCCTATGTACCCCCTCCTCTAAGATGTTACAAATGCCAAAAGTTTGGGCATGTAGCGGCTGTATGCAGAGGCAAACAGAGGTGCGCAAGATGCGGCGGAGACCATGAGTATAAATCATACACAAATAGAAATTAAGTTAGCTTTAAGTAAAGCTGAATTCAAGAGAGTGATATCATATGTCATAAGTAAGAAGTGGCAAAAGTTATGGAATAATGGGTCTAAAGGAAGACATCTTTTCCAGATTCAGGAGTGTGTTGGAAATGAGAGGAAAAGATATGGAAATAGGAAGAAAGATGTCATCTTATCAAGACTAAGAATCGGACATACAGCATTAAACTATAGTCTTTATAAAATAGGTAAGCATGAATCGGGAAAGTGTGACAAATGTGGAGAATTAGAAACAGTGAAACATATTATTGTTGAGTGTTCTGCATATGAAAGGGAGAGATTTCAATTAATTCAAGAATTAGGATGGCTGGGAGTTGATAATATTTCTTTAAAAGTATTGTTAGGAAATGGGTCGAGGCAATCAAGAGTGCAAGAAAATATGTTTAAATACCTGAAAAACACAGGAACAATAGATAGAATCTAGTTTTTTTTTTCTTTTTTTTTTCTCCTTTCTTTCCCTTCTGTATTTCTTTCTTCCAAATTATTCACACTCCACACTCCAGATCAGTAGGTGGCGGTAATGCAGCTCTTCCGCTGGTTTGCCAAACCGCCATAAAGCACCAGAAGAAGAAGAAGAAGCCGGAAGTATACAAACTCACGCGTTACGAACACGGGCGATTGGATTTATAAAAGTGTGAAGAGCACATTTACGACGTTTAAGGAATAAAAATTGGAGCAGTTGGAAAAACGTGAAAGTTAGAAACTTATGATGGGAACATGAACATTATAGATATATTCGGTTCTAATTTGCTCTCCCAAATGGCATGTTGCCTACAGTATCTGCATTGAGAGCATTATCATTTAGTTTTACTTCTAAATAGCAGCGGTGTAAAGCGTTGACTTGTCGTTTAGAGCGGCAGTTTGCGGTTCAGTAAAGACCAGTAAGAAAATCGCTGTGTTTAGCAGATGTTAGTTTATCTGGTGAATTGTTATAATGTCATCCTCAATGATAGTCCCAGTTATAGATGTACAGGCAAATAACTTTAAGGAGTTGTGGGCAGCAATGGTGATAGCCATTAAAACATCTTCATTCATCGCCATTGATACGGTAAGAAAAAGCATCTGTATCTAGAAACTAAACCGAATGTGAAAATTCAAGTGCTAAATATCCTAACAGAACAAGATCAATCGTGTATGCTGTCTCTTGTAGGAACTGAGTGGTCTTGGATCAAGGAAAGCTCTTCTAGCTGAGTGAGTTGTGCGATTTAAACATTCATATCCAATATCTTAAAGGACGGGGAAAGTGTCAATGTGTTTTTTATTCTTCTTTCTTTCCTTCCTTTAAAGATCAATTGAAGACAGATACAAAGCCATATGCCATTCAGCCCGCACGCGGTCCATACTTTCATTGGGATTTGCTTGTTATAAAAAGCTTGACAACAAAGTAAGTCTGTGCCATTAACATTTATTTTTTACTCTGAATTAGGGCTGTAAAATCGATTAATCGCATCCAAAATAAGTCTGTGTCTACATAATGTATATATATCCACACACATACAGTGGGTATACAAACGAATCACCCCACTTTAAAATAATGACAATTTTTTGCTTTGCAGCCTGAAATGAAGATGGACAGTTTTTGTTTTATCCAGCTATATTTACTCAGTGCAACTTTTAACATTCAAGTGAAAGATATAACACCAGCATGTCAGAAACAAATTAATAAAAGAATAAAAAACCAATGGCACACAAAGCCATTTGACTTTCAACTGTGATCAGCTGTGGTCATTTTGATTATCTCAGCATGAAAAGAGCTTTCCCGGAGCATTTCAGTCCTGTAGTGCAAATGAAGCAAACTTTCATTATACAGATATGCTTTGACAACAGACTTTGCCCGGGTATTTAAGAATGACCATAACATTTCAGATGCTGTGCAATGAGATCGATCCGCTGGTTAGTCAGGTAATGCCGTCCCATATCGCAAGGTCACATGACATTTTTGATGCGCATGAAGGAATTTATTTGGCAAATGATTTTCCATCTCCCATTATTTGCATTAACCCTTTTTCACACAAGTCAAAAACCACCTCGAGCAAGTGTAAAAACTTGTTTGAGAATTAAGGGATTTTATTTATCCCGTCTCATAGCGCAAAGTCACATGACTTTTTCAATGCGCATGGTGGAATTTATTCGGTAAATGTGTTTCCATCGTAGTTTATGCGCATTTTTTCTTATCGGATAAAAAGTTTATCCTACTCAGTTGTGCGCATAAGTTTTTTTTATACGCATTTTTAGAATTTAAGTGCATCTTGGCGTTTCCAAATCCAAAATGTACATAAAAATAGGTGGATGGAAACATAAACTGACAACATTCTGGCAGAGGGCAGCAGATTTTCCTCAAGAATTTGATAGTATTTTGCTCCATCCATTTTTCCTAATCTTGACAAGTGCTCCAGTCCCTGTTGCAGAGAAAAAACGCCATAACAGGATATTACCACCTCCACGCTTTACTGTAGGAATGCTGTTATTATGAATGGTGAGCTGTATTGAATTTCCACCAGTAATATTGTTTGGTGTTGAGGCCAAATAATTCAGTTTTAGTCTCATCTGCCTCAGAATCTTCAAGGTGCGTTTTGGCAAAGCTCGTGACTGCATGTGGCCTTTCTTGAGGAGTGTCTTTTTTCTTGCAACCCTCCCATACAACCCACATTTGTGGAGAATTTGTGATATTGTTGTCACATGCACACAAATGACCACTCAGTCATAAATTCCTGCAGCTGCTTCAGAGTTGCTGTAGACCTCTTGGTAGCCTCTCTGACCGGTTTTCTCCTGGCTCCTTCATCCAGTTTGGAGTGACATCCTGATCCAGGGAGGGTCTGTGTTGTACCAAATACCTTCCACTTCTTAATAATAGACTTCACTGTGCTTCTAGGCATTGATAAAGACTTTGAAATATTTTTGTATCCATCTCCTGACTTGTGCCTATCCACAACTTTATCAAGGAGATCTTTTGGCAGTGCCTTGCCACCCATAGTTGATTGTTTGCTTCAGTTGCACTACCAAGGACTGAAACACTCCAGGAAAGCTTTTTTCATGCTGAGCTAATCAAAATGACCAGAGCTGATCACAGTTGAAAGTCAAATGGCTTTGTGTGCCATTGAGAAGGTGATTAGCTACACCTGATTGAGTTGACAAGTCATTTTTAGGAGGGGGTGATCCTTTTTCATTTTTTTTCCTGACATGTTGGTGTTATATCTTTCACTTGAATGTTATAAGTTGCACTGAGTAAATACAGCTGGCTAAAACAAAAACTGTATCTGTCTTCACTTCAGGCTGCAAAGCAACAAAATGTGATTATTTTAAAGGGGGGTGATTCTTTTCTATATCCACTGTAAATACCAGTAAGATGCTGTGAAAAATACCTTCAACAAAGAGACGTGCCCTTGTCCTTTTGTCTTCCACTCCACAGGCATATTCGCATTCATCATCTGGTCTGCACTCTTTGATTACAAGCTTGCATTCTTTTTCATCTTTTTCCATATGATATCTGAAAAAAAGATCATGATCATTAGCAAACATTTTCACATTATTACAGAGTACTTTCTTTCATGGTTCAGAACTCACCTTGGTCCTTCTCTGATTTCACGTCCGTTCCTGTACCATTTAACGTGGGCTTTTTCCTTAGACAATTTGCAAGTGAACTCAGCATCCTCAAACTCAGTGATGGTTTGGTCTCTGAGTTGAGCGGTGAAGATACCTTCCACTTCTTAATAATAGACTTCACTGTGCTTCTAGGCATTGATAAAGACTTTGAAATATTTTTGTATCCATCTCCTGACTTGTGCCTATCCACAACTTTATCAAGGAGATCTTTTGGCAGTGCCTTGCCACCCATAGTTGATTGTTTGCTTCAGTTGCACTACCAAGGACTGAAACACTCCAGGAAAGCTTTTTTCATGCTGAGCTAATCAAAATGACCAGAGCTGATCACAGTTGAAAGTCAAATGGCTTTGTGTGCCATTGAGAAGGTGATTAGCTACACCTGATTGAGTTGACAAGTCATTTTTAGGAGGGGGTGATCCTTTTTCATTTTTTTTCCTGACATGTTGGTGTTATATCTTTCACTTGAATGTTATAAGTTGCACTGAGTAAATACAGCTGGATAAAACAAAAACTGTGTCCGTCTTCATTTCAGGCTGCAAAGCAACAATGTGATTATTTTAAAGGGAGTGATTCTTTTCTATACCCACTGTATTTCTTAAATATATATATATGTATGTGTATGTATTCATATATACATTATAAATATACACAGACAGTTCACAGACATATGTTATGTAAACGTAGACTTTTATTTTGGATGCGGTTTAATCGTGATCAATCGATTTAACAGCCCTATTCTGAATATGTGAACGGACCTTACAATGATTCTTGTACATTTCCTGATTCTAGGCAGACAGCACATACCTGGTTCAGGTTTACAATCTGACCTTGCTTTGCTCAGAGGAATACATCATTGAACCTCAGTCAGTGCAGTTCCTTGTACAACATGGATTTGACTTCAACAAACAATATGCTGAAGGCATTCCTTATTCTAAGGGTAATGATAAAGTGAGTATGATTGAACCTATACAAAAAATATTGATAATAACTTTTCATCAAGAATTTTAAGATTTGGAGACTTAAGTAGGTGTGTTTTATGCTTGTTTTAGGGAGGTGATGCCCATGGGGTAAACCTGCGCTCCTTGTTCGTAGAACTGCTTAGGGCCAACAAGCCCTTGGTGGTCCATAATGGTCTGATAGACATGGTCTTCCCGTACCAGTGCTTCTATGCCCATCTACCTGAGCGACTGGGCACCTTTATTGCGGATCTGTCCCAGATGTTTCCCTCAGGCATCTATGACACTAAGTATGCAACAGAGTGAGCTGAGGTTTACAGCCTCATACCTGGAATATGCCTATAAGAAGTGGTATGTGTAATATCTCAATATGTCAAAAGTACAAAAAAAGTGTGCATGTCCATTCGGTACCTGAAATGAAAGATATTTTCTTTGTCCTCCACAGTAAGCTGGAAAATAGCAAAGCCATTGCAGGAGGTGGCAATGGGAGTCATGTGTTTATAGAGTTTTGTAAATATACAGGCAGCATGCAGAGCTACATAGACTACAGGCTGTGCTTGGACAACCAGAATCAGGATGGTGCCCTCAACATCTGTGTTCAGTTCTCTGTGAGTTCCTCAACTACCATTGGTTATACATGACCGTTCAGAAGTCAAAAGAGTGTTTTTTGTGTTTTGTTTTTTTTAAGAAATTTGCTCTCTTATTCAGCATGGATGGATGAAATCAAAGTAAAGAGAAATGACAGTAAATGTGTTTATATAGTTATGAAAGAATGCTGTTCTCCTGAACTTTCTATTAATCAAAGAATCCTGAACAATCGTATGGTGGTTTCCACAAAAAGCAACACAACTGTTTTCAACCTTGATAATATTAAGAATGTTTTTTGGGCAGCAAATCAGCATTAGAATAATTTCTGAAGGATCATGTGACACTGAAGACTGAAGTAATGGCTGCTGAAAATTCAGCTTTGCCATCACATGAATAAATTACATTTTGAAATAAATTAAAACAGAAAACAGTAATTTTAAAAATGTAGTAATATATCACAGTTGGCTGATCCACCTGACATTAAAATATCAATATATCTAAACATTTAATTCTCAAACTGATATAGAATCAACAATAAGGAAATATTTTTTAAATAATATGTCTTTAATGGCATCTTTTTACTATCAAGTGCTATGAAGATCAAGGTCAGTACTGTCAATATTGATACTTATATAAAATTCGATTTTATGCAAGTATAAACAGCAAATTATCAGATTTGTTTACTGACATTTACAGAATGTTCTTCTGTATGAATCTTATAACTTAATTTACATAAAGCCATTATAATAAATGTACTTCCACCTTTAGTGTGAAATAACTCCAGATGATGTTTCTGTCATTACTCCATCTGTTCTGGTTGAATGAGAGCTGTCTGTTTCATGTAAAACAAATAAAACCACAAGTTAATGATAACACTTGTGGTATTTTGTGAATATAAATACATATAATTAGAATTATAATAGGTCGTATACCTTAGGCCTGAAGGGATGTTATACTACAATTTACAACATTGTGACACTTGGTAATTGTTTTCTGCTCTAGGCGTATGGATGGTGTCCTAATGGCTCTCAATGCCCCGTGTCACATGACACAGACTTTATAATCCAGCATGATGAGAAGACCAGAGAAGACAAGAGGAAAAAAAGGAAGCGCAAGAACAAAAAGAAAGCTTCTCAAGGGCCTTCTGAGACATGCAGTTCCCCACAGGGCAAAAAGTCGCACTTTGAAGAGGCCAAGCTGGACCAGGCAGTGCCCATATCTGAACCAGCACTCCCTGAACATCAGGAAAAGACGGCGAGTTCTGAGCCAACAGATGCTGTGCATGCGTTTGAAGCTGGGAAAACAACCAGCAAGAATGGAAATGAGGAATCTCGGCCAGAAGCACCTTCTGAAGCTCCTGATAGACCAAAAGAGAAGAAAGTGGAAGGAGGAACTCACCGAGCAGGGTTTGACGCTTTCATGACGGGCTATATTTTTGCTTATGCCAGAAATCTGACAAAAAACACAGAAGAACCCAGCACTACTCCCCTTATCCCTGCATGTCTCAGTAAACTCTTCCTCAGTGGCAAGTCTGTTCCTCTACATGTAGCCAAAAGCACCTTCTCCAAGTCTTCAAAGGCTCATGTGCACAAGATGGACTATGTCTAGGGAAAAAGCACTGCTGTAAAACCTGAAGGAACTGCATAGAAACCTTTGATTTTCAGACTTCAATTTGTGTAAACGTTTGTTCAAATAAAATCAAAGTTTTTCTACTGTTTCCGGACCATGGCATGGCTGTTTTTCCTCTTCTGATTTATTTTAATCTAAATGTAGTATTCTTGTCAGTGTGCTAGACTAGATAAGCATTAGACTTAATAGATACTATGAAAGAGCCTTTAAATGCAAGGCTGGTGATGGGTTAGGTTTACTACAGTGGGTATAGAAAATAGAAAAAAATCACCCCCCTTTAAAATAAACACACATTTTTGCTTTGCAGTCTGAAATGAAGACGGACACAGTTTTTGTTTTATCCAGCTGTATTTACTCAGTGCAACTTGTAACATCCAAGTTAAAGATATAACACCAACATGTCAGAAAAAAAAAAAAAAAAGTTTCACCCCCCTGGTGTCAGTATTTTGTTGAATCACCTTTTGCTTTAATTACAGTCTTCAGTCTGTTGGATCTGTCTCTGTCTCTACTAACTTTGCGCACATCTAGACTTTGTAATATTTGCCCACTCTTTGCAGAACTGCTGAAGTTCAGTTCAATTTGATGGTGACCGTTTGTGGACTGCAGTCTTCAAATCATTCCACAGATTTTCAATGGGGTTTCAGTCTGAGCTCTGACTAGGCCAAGCAAGAACATTCACCTTTTTCTCCTTCAACCACTGTGTGCTCAGTCTTGCTGTGTGCTTTGGGTCATGTTGGAAGGTAAACCTTCTTCCCACTGACAACTTTCTGGCAGAGGGCAGCAGATTTTCCTCAAGAATTTGATAGTATTTTGCTCCATCCATTTTTCCTTCTATCCTGACAAGTGCTCCAGTCCCTGCTGCAGAGAAAAAAAACGCTGTAACAGGAAAATACCACCTCCATGCTTTACTGGAGGAATGCTGTTATTATGAATGGTGTGCTGTATTGGATTTCCACGAGTAATATTGTTTGGTGTTGAGGCCAAATAATTCAAAAACAAAACGATGAGATAATTCATCTGCCTCAGAATCTTCAAGGTGCGTTTTGGCAAAGCTAGTTGTGACTGCATGTGGCCTTTCTTCAGGAGTGTCTTTTTTCTTGCACCCCTCCCATACAAGCCACATTTGTGGAGAATTTGTGATATTGTTGTCCATGCACACAAATGACCACTCTTTGTCATAAATTCCAGCAGCTGCTTCAGAGTTGCTGTAGGCCTATTTGTAGTTGTGACTGCATGTGGCCTTTCTTGAGGAGTGGATTTTTTCTTGCAACCCTCCCATACAAACCACATTTGTGATATTGTTGTCACATGCACACAATGACCACTCTTTGTCATAAATTCCAGCAGCTGCTTCAGAGTTGCTGTAGGCCTATTTGTAGTCTCTGGCCAGTTTTCTCCTGGCTCTTTCATCCAGTTTGGAGTGACATCCTGATCCAGGGAGGGTGTGTGTTATACCAAATAAATACCTTCCACTTCTTAATAGACTTCACTGTGTTTCTAGGCATTGATAAAGACTTTGAAATGTTTTTGTATCCATCTCCTGACTTATGCCTGTCCATAACTTTATCCCAGAGATCTTTTGGCAGTGCCTTGCCAACCATAGTTGATTGTTTGCTTCAGTTGCACTACCAAGGACTGAAACGCTCCAGGAAAGCTTTTTTCATGCGGAGATAATCAAAATGACCAGAGCTGAAAGTCGAATGGCTTTGTGTGCCATTGCAAAGGTGATTAGCTATAACTGATTGAGATTATAAGTCATTTTTAAGAGGTGGGTGATCCTTTTTCCAAATCAGTGATTCTGTTTTTGTTTTTTCCCCCTGATATATTGGTGTTATATCTATCACTTGGATGTTTTAAGTTGAGTAAGAGTAAAGAGTAAATACAGCTGGATAAAACAAAAAATGTGTCCAACTGCAAAGCAACAAAATGTGATTATTTTAAAGGGGGTGATTCTTTTCAATACCCACTGTATATGGTTAATGAACAATGTACAAAAAGCAAAGCCAAAATAAAAATAAGACATTTTGAATTTATTTTAAACAAATGAGAATACACATGCATTTAAAGAATTAAAGCCATATAAATGGGGAAAATAAGTCCTGATCTGTCTTTGGTAGAAATATACATCTATGATTCAGTTACAAATCTACAATCTAAAAGAAAACAGTCAGGACTGAAAAAGCAGAAAAATAGAGTTAAGAATAAACTAGCAAGAAATGACCATTTTCAACATGTACAGAAATCTCTATTCATCAGATCGTATAAACAACAGTTTAAACAGTTCACAGACATGAAGACATAATAAAATGACTTTTTCATTATAAATACCAAAATAAATCTCTATAAAACTATCATGCCATGGTTAAATTCATTGCATAGAAATGTAGTGACAAATAGATTAAAAAAGTTCAAACCATTTAACTTATTTCAAGTGCAATTACGATTTTAAGTAGATACAGACATGGACTTTTTTTTTGAAGACCTGAGAGGTCAAAGAGTGAAAATGATCCTTGTTTTGAAATTACCATGGCACACCCCATTAGCGTAGGATCAAAACAGGACCTTTTTAAGATGTGAGATGACATGGAATGTTTGCTGTGTATTTTCTAGGCCCATGCAGTGCAAAAAAAGACACTCGATCACCTTTCTCCAAAGAGATTTGTTATTCGATAACTTCTGGAAAAAAAACAAAAAAAAAAAAAACAAATCAAACGTAGAAATGGCCAAAGCTGCTCACCTAAATAAGCATTAGATACTGTTTGTGAAAAAAAAACAAAAACAAAAAAACAGCATTTGTGGTATGTGCAACCAATAGCATGTATTATAAAGAAAAAAACATCACAGAATGTGTCTCATCATTAGCCGTGTGAGGTTACGTCCATTGTATCTCCCACTGTTGGAGTTCTTCATAGTGTGACGGGTAACTACTACCACATGGACCGGATCAGTGTTTCCACCTTTTTCCTGCTCTTTTGTTCAATTCAAGCCGCCCTTTTAGCTTAAGTTACAAGGGTTTACTTTCCCTCAAAAAAAAAATAAAAAAAAATAACTTATAATCATATTAAATATTTAATGAATATAATCTCTGTTTGCGTGACATCTGATCAGTTCAAACTTGAGGAAGTGTCCTCAACCATCTAGATATCACATCTGGAGATGCGTTCTCCTGAAGATGAAGCTTTGCAGGCTGTGAGGACTATCGGACAGAGTTCCTGTGGCTCCACAGACATGCTCAGCGTGAGTGAGTTCTTGTTGGAGATCATCAAGCCATCCTGGTCTTCAGCCTCCATGTCCTCGCATAAGCCGCCGAGACTTCTGTTCTGTATCTGGCTGAGGATTGTGTCCTTATCGTCCGCAGGGCTTCCTCTGCTGCTGGAGCAGTCCATGGCCTCCGATTCTCCTCCCTCAGAGGGTACCGGAGATGACCAATCCTCTGCCGCTCCCACTTCCTCCTGTCTTTCGGCTCGCGGCTTGTACGGAGGGATCTCAGCAACAGCGTACTTCTTAGCCCAGCTGCTCAATGCTTTTTGCCTGCTTTCACCGCCGGGCTGTCCGGCCTCGCTCTTGGACGTGGGGTGAGATGAGAATAAGACATCTGAGTGGGGCAGCTGGGGAGAGACGGGGAGCGAGTGGCACTGCCGACCGGGCAGCTGCCAGGTCTCTGGCCAGGATGGGAAGCAGTTGTTGCCGGAGGCTCCCGTGCTGATGTTGGGGTGAGGCTGGTATGAGCTTTGACTGCCGTGAGGCGAGTGCAAATCAAACATGAGTGAGAAGACCGATTTGCTGGGCATGTCGTAAAACTTGATCTTGCCACCTTTTAAGTCCTCTCTGGCACTGAAAGGGTTGACTTTCGGTTGCCCGTGTATGAAGCCCCTAGGTCCTGGGTTGTAGTAAGGGTCACTGACGTTCACTTTGCGAGCAGGCTTACGAGAGAAAATATCAGACTGGCTACGGGAAAGACAGATGTTGCGATGTGGACGGGGGGACTTGGGTGGAATCTTGTCATCCTGAAAAACAAGAGGATTTAACCTCTTTATACCCTTTTCACCTGGACCTAGAACAACAATAAGAGAGACATTAGGCAAATTAGGTAACATTATCTAACTGAGATTAATAAATGCTGTACAAGTATTGTTCATTGTTAATAGTCAGGTCTATCTATACTAATACATTTTACCATTTAAACTCATAAATTATCATTCACCTTCACAACCATTTTCAAAGTTTGGGGTCAGTATTTTTTTTTTTTAAATAAAATTAATTATTTTATTCAGCAAGGATGCATTAAATTGATCAACAGTGACATTTAAAATGTTACAAAAGATTTTAGTGCAAATAAATGCACTTTTAAATTTTGCTTTCAAAGAATCCTAGTAAAATAGTAAAAACGGTTTCCACAAAAATATGATAAAGCACAACTGTTTTCAACATTGATGATAATAAGAAACATTTCTTGAGCAGCAAATTATCATATTAGAATGATTTCTGAAAAATCATGTGACACTGAAGACTGGAGTAATAGCTGCTTAAAATTCAGATTTGCCATCACTGGAATAAATTACACTTTAAAATATATTAAAATAGAGTTATTTTAAATTGTAATAATTTACGATATTACCGTTTTTACTGTATTTTTGATCTAATAAATAAAGCCTCGGTGAACATAAGACACTTTTCAAAAACATGAAAAAAAATATAATAATCTTATCGACCCCAAACTTTTGGAATGGCAGTGTATATTAATAAATACTGAAAGAATAGATGTTCATCCTAAGTTAATGATTATACCAAATGCATTGCCTAATATACTGATATTTATTCATTCACTTGACAAGTGTAAACACTGTAGCACTATCAAAACATTGCTGAGTTAGTCGGAGCATATTGACCAGAGCCTGATATAACAACACTGGCTCAACCAATGGAGTGAGTTTGGAGTGTGGCTAACTATTTGTTGACCAATGGCAGATGCAAGGAATGTTCCGAAAACCTGCTTAAAAACAATATTTTTGCTAGTCACCAAATAGAATCAACAAATAATAAAAATAATTTTGAACATTAGGGGGAGACATAATCTGTAATGTTCATTTGAATATGTGGAAGGCTTTGAGCTTAATCATGTTTACCATATCAAAACTCAAAAATACACAGCACTGAAAAAAAATACAGTACATATCAAATATTATCAATTTAAAATAAGTTTAGTATTTTAACATATTTGAAAATGTAATTTAGTCTTGTAATGGCAAAGCTGAATTTCCTGCTGTCATTACTCCAGTCTTCAGCGTCACATGATCCTTCAGAAATCATTCTAATATGCTGATTTAATGTTCAAATAATATTCCTTATTATCAATGTTGAAAACAATTTTTGTGGAAATTGTAGTGCATTTTTCAGAATTCTTTGAAAGAAACATTTATTTGAAATTAGGGCTGTGTGATAAGGACAATCTTTATTTTCTATATTTATTTAAAAATAACATGTTATTTCACATCCTAAATGTAAGAATGTAAAATGTGAAATAAAAACAAAAACTAATACATAGAAAATGTGCATATAAGTCTATGAAAACAAATACAATGAATGTAACCACATAGGATATGCCATATATACGTGCAAAAATAAAAAATAAATCACATTACATTCTAACATAACATTACAATCTAAAAAAAAAAAAAAAAAAAAAAAAAAAAAAACGTGCTTAAAGCAGGGGTTAAAATTTTAAATGAATATGAATAAAAACAAAAGAACAGGCTAAATGTTAAGTGGTAAGAGAATCACACATTCACTCGTCTGAGCATTGTAATTATATTAGCCTGTATTTGATTTACCCCATTACAGTTGTGTCTTTACAGTTATTGCTATCATAAAAATACACTTACTTGTAGATTTAAAATTCTACATATGACACATAAATGTTCATCAAACTACTGTATATCAATATAAATGGTAATGTCTCATCCTATATTGTTTATAAAATATATTGATATATCGTACAAACTCGATATACTTCATAGAAATAAAAATATTTTGTCGTTTACTGTCAATTCAATGCTTCATGGATGAATATAAAGACCTCAGATTTTGAATGGTAGTGTATCTGAAGCACGAGGCTCAATGAGGCTCTAATCTCTTCTAGCAATACATTGTTTTGTGACTTATTCCTTGTTTGTTCAGGACATGAATTAGCACTAAACGGAAACTGGGCTGTGAGATTGCAAAGAAGAGAGGGAGAAAGTAAAAGCTGTGCATTATAAGTAATTCTCACATCAGGAAAGAACATCCAATCCATAAAGCTCATATAAAAGAGAGTTTTACTGTCTCCAATCCGTTCGTTTTTTTAGACTCCTTGTTCTTAGAAGTCACTGGCCCTGCGATATTACATGGAAAGTGAGTGCTGGATGGTATGAGCAAAGCCTCAGGGGGCGACAGGCTGTACAAACTCTCTGTCAAAACAACTCGCATCAAAGATGTGTTCAAAGCACATCAAAGCTTTTGGTTTAGTGCCAGAAATAGTGAATGAAATATTACGCCATAGACACCTGTAGTTTTCATGATCACCTTGGCAGTTTGCAGGTTAGACAAATCAATATTGGGAGTGAAATAAGGGTGTTTGAGTAAACACACACCTTTGGGCAAGGCTTTTTTCTCCACCTCTCCGGCGGTTAGTAGCATCCTCTCCCTCTCAGAGTCGTCAGCTTTTAGCTTTTTCTGGATTTCTTCCAGTCTCTTTACTATATCTGGGAACGAAGGCCTGAGCTTTGGATCCATCTGGGATATAAGTGGAGGCAACAAGAACATAAAAACACATCAGTGTCTAAATCTGGAGGAGCGCCATGTTCTCACTTCTATTCTAAGAATGCTACACTGCACATATATTATAGTGGGACAGTTTCATTTTCATGGTGAAAACAACTAACAATGTTGCAGTTGCTCGTCTGTTGATAAACTATAATATAATATTATTATATAATAGTATATAATTATACTACAATATATATTATGCAAGATGGATATACTACCATTCACAATTTTGGCTATATGGTATTAGTATGTCGTGGATCCAAATGTGGTTTTAAATCAGATACATATCCGATATCTGGACATCCAACCAATGTCTAAACACACATATCCGATTCCCCGCAGAACTCCCAATGCGAGGGCAACACGTTTGCCCATAAAGATTGTGTTTTAATGCCGGTGTGCTGTTTGCGCTCGCATTTTATTGAGATGGAAGAAATTGTACATTCAAGAGCTGGTTTTCAACCCCTGCCCCGTGAATTGTAGAAATACAACAGCTAAAAGCTACATTATATTTCTCAGCAATGAGGTGATAACTAAGCAGTTTTTGTAATTAAACCAACAAGCTTCACTTGTTCGCAAACTTCACATTCGCTCGCGCATTCTCTCTTTCGCTCTCGTTAATTCATTTGAATTAATTTCAATAAATATCATCTTGGAGCTACTTTATTTCACTAAAGAATTCTACCTCTAACGAGCTGTAGATAAAATAGCCTAACGAAATGAAAATTACCATTATTTCCCGTTATTTATCCGTTCAGTCAGATTTTGTGCTGCAGAACATCCATGACAGCCGTTGTCCATGCTGGAAAATAATAATGGCCACTCGACGTGAATTATATAAATAATTTTAATAGCACGGCCATTCAAAACCCGAGGGTCTACCATGTGCATAATAAAGCGATAACTGCAGACAATCCTTTTGGGCGGGAATTAATTTAAACACAGATATCGGATACCAGTCGTGTCTAAAGTGAGTGTAAACAGACGGGCCGGATATGGTCAAAAGATTAGATCTGTGCATTAAGACTTAGTGTAAATGCAGCCTTGGAATATTTATAAGAGGTGCTGACAGTATCTGTTCCCGGTTTGTTGTGGTTTGTTTTAGTTTCTGGGTTTTGAAAAAGTAATACAAAAATTCTAAACAGTTTGGGGGTGATCAAATTTGTAAGATTTTTGAAAGTAGTATATTATGTTGCACTAATTTAATCAAAAATACAGTAAAAACAGAATTAGTTGGTGCTCAGGACACTTTTCTTATTATTATTAAAAAAAAAAAAAAAAAAAATTCTCTCTTTATTTATTCCTTCTCTTTCTAGCTTGTACTTATTTGAACAATGTCTAAGAACTTGGTATTACAACCACTTCCTGTGTCTGTTTGCCTCTTTAAGAAGAATCGCTTTATGTATCCCCCAATTGTAAGTCGCTTTGGATAAAAGCGTCTGCTAAATGACTAAATGTAAATGTAATGTAAATGTATTATCAGTTGAAAACAGTTTAATATATTCTGCTTCAATATTTTTACTGCTTAATATTTTAATGGAAGCCACAATCCATTTTTTCAGGATTCTGATAAATAGACAGTTAAAAAAAGAACAGCATTTATTTGAAATAGAAAACTTAAGTAAGTAGTAACATTATAAATGTCTTCACTTTTGACTTCTCAATTTAATGTGTCCTTGCTGAGAAAAAAAAAAAATCTTACTGAGCCCAAATTTTTGAATGGTAGTATTTATTAGGAAACTATGGAATTATAATTATTAAATAAAAATATAGGATAGTTAGGATCAATTACTTGGTGCTTTCTCAAAAGTATTACAAGAACCACTAATGGATTGGAAAACAGAAACTCACATTGCAACAGTTGAAGGCAAGCTGCAGGAAGTCTGGGGGACAATCTCCAACCATGTGCTGGAAGGCGTGGTAATCCAGGCCAAAGTTCTGCAAGGAGCAAATGTGGGGGTAAATGTACTCGGGACAAAGAGGCTTTAATTACTAGCTTAACTTAAGTGATGTAGTTACAGAGTTGATCTCCAATACATTTATTGGAGAGGTTTAAAACAGTGAATTACTGCTCACTTCAGTGCGTGGTAGGTAGTCAGGGTCAGCCTGTATCCTTGCAATTATCTCACACAAAATAATGCCATACGAAAAGACATCAGCCTAGAAATTAATACAGAGAAATGATAATGTGTCCTGAAAGATGCTGGCAAGAAACAAGCCTTGTGATAGTGCCGAGTGTCAACTGCAACTGAGAATCCAACCTTCTCATTATAATGCTCGTCTCTCAACACTTCTGGAGCCATCCAGAATGGGGATCCCACCACGGACAGCTTTTCCCCCTCAAAACTGAACACACAGAATTATGGTCAAAAGAATGCCATGTCAAAATGCTTTCACACATTACAGAAATACAGGCACTTAAGCACTTACAATGAGTAAATGGCACCTGAAAGTTCAGTTGAGGCAGCAGTACTTTGAAAAGGGAAGTCTTTGAACAATGTGTGTTGAATAGGGAAGGGGTGACCAGTCGATCAACAACATGACTACTCAATTAGCTTTGTCAGATTTTTTCCCTTTTTTCGTTTCAATGTTTTTAGCAGCAGTGCTTTAAATAGATCTTTTGTCAGACCGTTTTACACAACATCGTCTAGCACGTTATGGCATTGGCATTCACCGCACATTCAAAGGGAAAGTTCACCCAAAAAATAAAATTCATCAATTACAAAGACTTTTGTTCATTTTTGAACAAAAATATTTTTAATAAAACCTATCTTTAATAAGACACGAACAGTTGATATATGATTTAAAGCTCAAACTTGCTTACGCGCATTCAAGAAAAACCTCGTTTTAGCACATCAGGCAAGCATGCAGTCAAGCATTTTTGATGTGCTCTATGTATGTGTGTTACTCTATTTTTATATGTGAATAAAAGTCAAAATTAAATGCATTCATCATATAAAGTGACCTTCAAAAAAAACTTGGATTAAACCTCTCCATTCATGTGGATTACTTTTACAATGACTATTTTTTTGAAGCGTCAAAGTTTTGGTTGAGTGGATAGTAAATGAAGGGACAGAAATTTTATTAAAATATTTCAGTGGAGGGTTTCATTAAAAATATTTTCCATTTGTTTTGAAAACGAATGAAGGTCTTATAGGTTTGGAACGCCATGAGGGTGAATAATTAATGACAATTTTCATTTTTTTGGTGAACTAAACCTATAAAACGGTGTGTAGGTTAAAAATACAGCAAATTTAACAAACTTTTCTTGAGACCCCTGCAGTCGGCTCTATTCTGTCATGCTCAGTCTAGCTGCTTTTGAAAGCACATCTTAAAAGTGCATGTCATGTAAGCATTAACTACAAAAATGAGTCCAATTGGGGTCCGGTGAACCTGAAATCAGTCTAATTATACAGAGCTTCCAGATTACTTGACTAGTTGTTCAGGTAACCAAATCGACTATTCATTTTTATTGAAAATATGTAAGATTGCACTAGTAGTGAGGAGGTCATGGGAGAGAAAGGGTCTTGAGCTGCCCTGGTATTATTAGCTCTCTTAAAAGTTGACTTTGGACAGTATGTTCCTTCCAAAACAGATAGCACCACCCCCTGGCAGTACTGCTTGCACCTCACCATTGCTTCCTTTCAGATTAGCAAAACAGAAGGATGCCCACTCTGCTGCTGTTATAATCAGCACAGTGAAATTAGTGCATGTTTTATTTGTTTTGTAAAGTCTCCATGTTGCCCGTTACTCACTCATGACTGGGGATTTTCTCAGCAAGGCCGAAGTCTCCAACGATCGCGGTGTAGCCATTCTCATCAGACTTGATCAGGCAGTTCTGAGAGAACCATCAAAATGAAAGAAACAGTAACTACTGTTACTGAACATATTGCTCCTCCCACAGGATACCTTACACTTGAGATTCAGTCAATTAGAATCACTTAAACAGAAAGTAATGATGTAGCGAGGACAGCCACAGGGGTGATTCCCACAGTGTATAATTATGGGAAGTCCCACAAGTGCTTAGGAGAGAATGCAACAGCTGGAGGTAAAGACAGCATGTCAGCGCATACCACCAACAAGAGCACTGTGAAGACTAAATCAAAAGCACCTGTTTCAGTGCTGACTGACATGGTCTTCTTGTTTATAAAGTTACATCATTAAACCCACAGGACAAGTGTACCTTCAGTACATCCTGTAGTTGCCTACCTTCATAAAGCTAATAAAATCAAGCAATGTAATGATTATTTATGACATTACATACACTACCGTTCATAAGTGTGGTGTCAGTAAGATTTTTTAAAATTAATTAATACTTTTATTCTGCAAAGAAACATTAAATTGACCAAAAGTGATGGTGAAGGCATTTCACTGTCATGTGAAATTTTACAAAAAATCTCTCTCAAATAAATAGTTATTTGATATCTTTTGAATGATCTATTCATGGAAAACCCTGAAAAAAAGGTAGCGTAAAAATATTAAATAGCACAAATGTTTTCAACATTGATAATAAGAAATGTGTCTTGAGTACCAAATCAGCACATTATAATGATTTCTGAAGGATTATGTGACACTGAAGACTGGAGTAATGAGGCTGAAAATTCAGCTGTCAACACAGGAATAAATTCCATTTTAAAATACATTAAAATAGAAAATGTCATGATTGCAGGCAATAAACAAGATGACAGAGTCCTGTACCTTGGAGGTGAGATCTCTGTGAAAAATGCCCTTGGAGTGTAGGTAACTGAGGCCCATGGCGATCTCTGAGGCCAGTTTGACCCGTGTGGTCCAGCTCAGGTACTTATTGCTGTCCAGCAGCTGCTCCAAGTTGCCACCATTAATATATTGAAAAAAAAAAGAAAAAAAAAAA
>NW_015537985.1:774061-781105 GCF_001515605.1 Sinocyclocheilus anshuiensis | reverse complement strand
AAACAACAAAAAAAAAAAAAAAAAAAAAAAAAAAAAAAGAGAAGACTTATCATGTGACAAATTTCACTGTCTCCATGCACGTCTCCATGCACGTCTTTGACGTGCTCAAATGGTCCATTTTGTTTTCAAGAGGGTACAATAGATAGGATGATGGGTTAAATTTGACCGGGTACTTAAAAAAACGCAATGCACAAGACTCTGAATCTGATTAAATAATTATCTGATATGTACAACAATAATGTGCAATAATGAAATCTGTAGCAACATGGGGATTATAATTATTTTGATGGTCATAGTACTTTGTGTTTACAATACTGAAGTGAATCCAATCAGTTTCCTGTGGGTAAAAGTATTCCATGCCAACTCTCAAGTGGATTGGTTTTCAAGTCCCAAAAGCATGCAAATTAGCAGAGCCCAGCAGGAGCCCTTTAAGTGCTTCTGTTTCACATTGTGAATTTGCATGACAGCACCATCTAATAATTAGGCAATTATTCTGCAAGGGACATATTAACTATTATTTTGCAGTGCAGTGAATGGTTTATGTGTGATTAACTTTAAAACAAGTCTGTGAGAGATTAGTTAATGTGGCACACATGCTACTAACTAGGAGCCTGATTCATTCACCAAGGGGCACTGGTCTCAACAGTGTCCTAATTTTGGGTTGCCTGAAATGATCTGTGCTGACAGATAAAGGGCTCCACATTTAGCTAACAAAATTAGCCACGGTGTCACGATATCTCAACGCGGTGAGATATCAACAGGCAGACAAGACGGCTGAGTCAAAATGACAGCACCTTCCAGTTTCCCATAAAGCTCTGGTGCAGTGTCCCGACTCAGGTTGTCAACAGACCTACTCCTCAGCCCTTCGTCCATTTTAATGGCTCCTACTATCCGAGTGAATAGAATAACCAAATAGGGTTGTGTCTTTGTAGTCTAAGGACTCAGTATCACATTTACAGGCAAAATCTTGAGGTACAACTCACTCTCTAGTTACCCTCTCAAAATTTGCTGTCCACAGCATAACCTTGAGATCAACATTTACAAAAAACACCAGCAAAGCATCTAATTATCTCAACTCCCTGGAACTTCAAATTGACAAAAACACTTAGCCCCGTCCCAACTGGCACACTCAGCCCTCCAATGAGTAAACACTTTCTTGCGTGGGATGTTGGCTAATAGTGCGCTGTAAAGCTCAACAAAAATGTCAAGGACACATAGCAGCAAAAAGCAAATGCAAATTTTTCAGTTATCAATGCTATTTTAGAAATGAACAATTTGCAAGCAGCTGCAATTTATTCTGTAAGCAAAAGTGTCGTATATTAGGTTACTCAGACAAAGCAAATAGTATTTACAGTAGCTGGTCATGTGATCTTAACATGACAGCACCCATGAGATGACCCCGTCAATGTAAAATATAACATATTATAAATTATATACATATAATATAAATTGCTATGAATGGATTCAATAGTTTTTCAAAAATACTAATTTCTTTTGGGACCTTTAACAGGAATTTTTTTGGGGGGTGGTGGCTTAGGAAAAGCTACACTTGGAATATTTGCATGTATGAAGACCTGCACATTTGTACATGGTAAACGGTCAGCTAAGCAAAATCTGGCTGGCTGTTCAGTCTAATCCCATTTGCCTCTCTTCTTACAGACCTGATCTCATGCCCAACATCTATTCCAAATCCAGGTCAGGAAATCTTTCATTTGGAAGTGCTCTGGTTCTGCTGTCTGTTGGCTTCATCTTTCAGTGGATTAAAACTAATCCTACATCACACCATTTTGTCAGCGTTGACTATACGATGTACTGCCAGACTGATTAAACGGAACAAAAACAAATAGCCCAGGTTAGGTCTAAAGCTGTGCTACTCCAGGTGATTAGGTGACTGATGTGCATGCCTATAGAGCTAATTCACTTGGTGAAACAGTAACATTGAGTGTGTTGCCTCAGAGGCTTCGAAAAATAGTATAATCCCTCAGCAGGCCAGTGATTACCACTGCACTAATACCTTTTTCTGTCAACATGCATCAAAAAAGCAGAGCAGAGGTCACAGGGCGACAGTAAGAACAAGTGACCTGCAATGACTTAAAGGAGTAGTTCACTTTCAGAATGAAAATTCTGTCATCATTTACTCACCCTCTACTTCTTCCAAACCTGTATGAGTTTCTTTCTTCTGTTGAACACAAAAGATGCTATTTTGAAAAATGTTAGTATCTGAACAGTTTATGGGCAGTATTTTTTTTTCCTACTATGGAAGTTAATGGTGCCCATCAACTGTTCGGATACTAACATTTTTCAAAATCTTCTTTTGTGATAATAGAAGAAAGAAACTCAAAGAAACTCAGGTTTGGAACAAGTGGAGGGTGAGCAAATGATGACAGAATTTTCATTCTGGAAGAGAACTACTCTCCTGTAAAGATAACGTATGTAATATTGACAGCTAGCAGTTGAAATGGATACTGCAATCCAAATTCAAAATATCGTTTCTCCCGCCCCTTCCTCCCATAGACTGTAAAAAAAGATGGACAACGCGTCTCCACTTCCTTCCACTATAGAAAAGTGAAGCCAAAGCATCTCAGTATGGCCGCTGCCATCTTGAGTAAATGATGCCATTTGGAGCCAGAGTCTGCGCAGTAGAGATTCAAACTTATCACAAAAACGAACAATTGAACATATAGGCCGTAGGCTATATTGTCTAAAAACAAAACAATGCAACAATGCCCATTTAACTTACTCAGACCATGCATTATTTGTTCAGTGAAATTATCAGCGTGGTCTGGTGAAAGACAGGACCTGAGGCGATTAACAATAAAATTTTACTCAAAACTTTTCCGTTTCCTTCTAATTCAAAATAATCCCACACCTTCTCGTCTTTCGCATGGTCATTTTTGAACTCGCCGCAACTGACACGAAGAAAACGCATGTGAGGTCTGAGGTAAAAATGTAGTTTCCGCCCAGATAAACTTAAAAAAATAATGTATTATTTTTCAAACGTTTTATTTTAACTCATTTAAAATGTTTTAAATGCAATGTTAAAATGATGGTAATGTGAATGATAAAATCAGTTTTTTGTTTTTCTTTTTTTTTCTGTCGTGTAATTGACTGTTTTCAGTGTCGACTAGTAGGAGCTGTACCGTTTAGTCGACTAGACCCACACATCCCTCATTGGAAGTGTAATTAATTTTTTTTATTTTGACTCAAGTCCCATTCGTTTACATGGAGAGGGCGGGGTTTATGACCTGTACTGCAGCCAGCCACCAGGGGGCGATCAAAGAGCCTGCAGCTTCACTTTTCAGGACGTGTGAGGCACACCCGCTTCCTTCTCAGTCACGATGCTCCAGCGAGTTGTCAGATTAAGGACATGCAACGAGAATAAGCGCAATTGACAATGGAAGGCGACGAGCCTTACACTGAAAGTTGATGAGTTGATTTATCCTTGTTTTAATATGCCTCTGGTCTTAGAGCTTTTTAGATTGATGCCGAGGCTTTTTAGGTCGGGTAGAATCTGAGATCTCTGACCCAGTTTGTTTGGTCGCTTCCATGGCTGCGATACGCTGTTTTCCGTTCTCTGGCAACCTGAGGTGTTTAAATACTATTGGTTAAACTGGCAGTGGGCGGAAACAGACCAAAACAAAAACAGACCTTCTGACACGGAATGCACATTTTCCAAGTAGAACTCATGTCACATATCTAGAACAATACACACTAGTACATTACAGTAGTGTTTACCAGGCTTTTTGTAGTGAACTACTGTGTTATGAAAACTAAACTAACTAAACTTCCTCCAAATGCAGTGCTTCTCAACCAGGGTCCGGGGCCCACTGGGGGTCTCAGAAAGCTTCCAAGAAGGCCTGAAGATGAATTAAAATGATTAAAAAGACAAACCATCAAAATAAGCTACAACAACTGAAAATCACAATATTTCTTATTTTAATTAACTTATTTTCCTTATGACGAACCACAATTTCCACGGTCTTGGAAAACCTGGATATATATGAGCCTAATTTTAAAAGTGTGATTTCTAGACCTGGAATAAATGAATGAAATACACTTTATTATCCCAAAGGGGACATTTGTGTTGGACTCAAGGTGTTTACATTGACAAGACCATTGGATCCATAAATAACAATATACACATAATTCCTATACCCACCCTGAAAAGACAATCATTCATCATTTAACATTTTAATAGACATGGCTATAAAAGACTTTTTAAAACGATTCTACCTACACATTGGAAATCTGTACCGTCTTCCAGAAGGCAATAATTCGTACTCCTTATGCAATACATGCAATGGGTCAGCTAAAATTTTATGTGCTTCCCTTTTCAGGACGTGTGAGGCACACCCGCTTCCTTCTCAGTCACGATGCTCCAGCGAGTTGTCAGATTAAGGACATGCAACGAGAATAAGCGCAATTGACAATGGAAGGCGACGAGCCTTACACTGAAAGTTGATGAGTTGATTTATCCTTGTTTTAATATGCCTCTGGTCTTAGAGCTTTTTAGATTGATGCCGAGGCTTTTTAGGTCGGGTAGAATCTGAGATCTCTGACCCAGTTTGTTTGGTCGCTTCCATGGCTGCGATACGCTGTTTTCCGTTCTCTGGCAACCTGAGGTGTTTAAATACTATTGGTTAAACTGGCAGTGGGCGGAAACAGACCAAAACAAAAACAGACCTTCTGACACGGAATGCACATTTTCCAAGTAGAACTCATGTCACATATCTAGAACAATACACACTAGTACATTACAGTAGTGTTTACCAGGCTTTTTGTAGTGAACTACTGTGTTATGAAAACTAAACTAACTAAACTTCCTCCAAATGCAGTGCTTCTCAACCAGGGTCCGGGGCCCACTGGGGGTCTCAGAAAGCTTCCAAGAAGGCCTGAAGATGAATTAAAATGATTAAAAAGACAAACCATCAAAATAAGCTACAACAACTGAAAATCACAATATTTCTTATTTTAATTAACTTATTTTCCTTATGACGAACCACAATTTCCACGGTCTTGGAAAACCTGGATATATATGAGCCTAATTTTAAAAGTGTGATTTCTAGACCTGGAATAAATGAATGAAATACACTTTATTATCCCAAAGGGGACATTTGTGTTGGACTCAAGGTGTTTACATTGACAAGACCATTGGATCCATAAATAACAATATACACATAATTCCTATACCCACCCTGAAAAGACAATCATTCATCATTTAACATTTTAATAGACATGGCTATAAAAGACTTTTTAAAACGATTCTACCTACACATTGGAAATCTGTACCGTCTTCCAGAAGGCAATAATTCGTACTCCTTATGCAATACATGCAATGGGTCAGCTAAAATTTTATGTGCTTCCCTAAGAACCGACTGTTCATACAGTGACTCAAGGGACAGATACTCCTTTCTCCCAATGGTCTTCATTGCTATTTTTAACAAGCGTGCAAGCTTAGACTTTACCCAAGTCATGGTAATCAATAAAATCTTAATTAAATGAACAAAATAAAGCCATGGGCATTTTTATAATGAAGTATACCTATATCTCTAAAACATTTTATGACTACTCTATCTTTAAAAATGTTTGATATTTTAATCGCAACAAAAGTTACTCACAAAGAAAAGCCTACATTTCCTACACTTCCTGAACATAAAGGCTACGTCCAATACAACATGTGTAATACAAGTAATGCATTTGTGGGCAAGTTACAGTGCACAGCATAAGTGAGTACACCCCCTCTGATTAAATATAAAAGATGTATTTTCTTAATGATCACTAATATAATTCATAGAAAGATGGCAAAATTGAAATCTATTAAACATATTCTTAATAAAAACAGAGAAATACATGCCATTAATATCTGTAAAATAAGAAACTTAGCCAATTGTTGTTTAAATGAAGGATTGCAGAATTGAGTACAACCTAGCTTTAATTCAACCAAGTGTAATATTCTAGAACGTAATATGTCCTCCATAACTCTAATTACACTGCTCTGACACTTCTTGACACTGAGTGTACAAGTTCATGACAAATTTTCACATCTGTACTGTTTAACTCCTGGAGGACGACCTCCTTAAATGCCCTGGTCTTTAATGGGGAGTGTTGCTCAGCTCGTCTCTTCAGAATCTCTCACAGCAGCTCAAGAGTGTTAAGATTTAGTGAAATACATGTCCACTGAAGGAATTTCACCTCAGGAGAATGAATATCTTCATTGTCATGTAAAAAAAAAAAAAAAACCCCAACAATGCAGGGAATGAGAAGAGGGTCAGGTTTTTGTATTACATCACACAGTGGTGTGTGAATTCATGACAGCGTTGATAAAGTACAACTCCCTCACACCTTCAGCACTCATACATCCCTATAGAAGAGCTTTACTACCACTGAACATCACTGTGGGAACCAGGCACTTCTCTCTGTACTCCTCCTCTAACAACACCAGAACATTTTGGATGCTGTTAGATCCGAAATGATTGAATTGGTCTCATGAGACCAGAGTATGGATTCCCAGAAGTCTATATTTTGTAAATATGGGCCTTGGAAAAAGCTAAATGAGTTTATTGTGCTTTGGCTACAGTCGGTAGTTCTGGTGTGGATAAACAACCATGCATGTCACTTCTGCATGCTGCATCTTACTCTGTGAGATAAAGTGTCACTCTTTTCACAGCTTTTGCCAGCTCTGAGACACTTTTTCTAGCAAAAACTCACTCATCACTAAATGAAAGCTTAAAGTGAAGACCTGATTATTTCAGGAGCCTTATCACAAGTCCATTGTTTTTGAATTTCTGTTACTTTGGCTATATTTTCACACTTAAAAAAAAAAAAAAATGTGGTATTCCTCTTGTATCATTGTCCTCTATTATGCTAAGAAATACATCTCCTGATAGTTCTCTCTCAAGTGGTTTCATTGTTGTCAGCATTAAGTCGGAGTATGATTCAGTGGGCCATATAACACTTAATTATCAAGAAATTACTTACCTTTAACACTTTTGGTTCAACATACTTACCTGTTGATCAATACTTGCCTTAACCTTACACCAGAAT
>NW_015537985.1:708782-768201 GCF_001515605.1 Sinocyclocheilus anshuiensis | reverse complement strand
AGTCTGGGAAAAAAATGGAAGTTGAGGTTTGCATGAAGCTGGGTGACAGCATGCCCAGGAGACTACAGGCTGTCATTAAGGCTAAGGGTTGCCCGACTAAGTATTGATAGTTGTGTAAATACTGTCATACAGCTGTCTGATTTTTGGTTGATTGTAATCCATTAGGCTACATACCTTTCTATCAAAGTTATCTAACATTATCAAGCTGAATTTGTTCTGACTCCGTTTAACTCTGAGTTCTTGTTATATTTTATTACCATGTTATAAACTATAGTGAATAAACTGTGATAATGTGAGAAATGTTGAAGGTATCTGAATAAATGTAGGTTTGACTGTATCTATTTGATAAATAAAGTTAACCAACTAACATTATACATACTCTTTTGGTTTCTGTACCCAATATTTTAAAAATTTACAAATGCAATAAAAATATTGGTATCGGTACTCGGTATCGGCAAGTACCAAAAATAGAAGTATCGGTATCGGGCGAGTACTGGAAAAAGTGGTATCGGTGCATCCCTACTTCTAAGCAAAGAGTAATTGCTGAATTTGTTAAGTTTCAGAGGGGGTGTACTCATTTATGCTGTGCACTATATGCGTATACAGGAGAGACGTACATTTGACTTAACGCCTGCAATTTTTGTTTGCTTTCATAAAAAAAATAAAATTGTATTCTTAGACCTTGGACTTCATATTGGGTAGCACCTTTGTAACCTCTTGCTTTCATTAAACATTCATGGTAGAAGGCCATTGCTTTGCTGAATACCCACTCGATCAACTAGCTCAAGTCAGAGGATAGAGATTTATGCACATTATGTCTGATTTATTTAAAGAAAGAAATATTTTATTTATATATACACAATACTTCAAGTTTAAACAGGATTTTTAAACTGATTCACTGAGGGAAAAAAAATTAAATTTCCTGCTTAAGTAAAACCCTCTTTCCAGTGAAATCAGTGTTCATCTTGAGCATAAGACTATATAGCACAGTAACATTCATACAGGCATAATACACCCACACGGTTTGAGATGGTAAAAATACAACATGCCTTTAGGGGACTGCCAGTGGGCTCTCTAATATTATACTTCCCCTTGGGCCACCGCGAACAAAGACTAAACTGTTCAGTGTCACAGTTGATTCAGAGGGAAATGCCACAGACTTAGGAATCAAAGGTACCCTGCAAGCACTCTCAGACCAACTTTTTCCAGCAGTGCAAGTATTATTCAAGCATAAATTCAATACAATGCTATTGGTACAAAAGGCTATCTTATAAAAGTTATCTTCTGCCTTTTTTCCAAGCTAGAAGGCGGCCATGTTGCAATGTCATCAATGTGATAAAGTAGTCTTGTTTTAGCTACAGCTGATGAAGAAAAGTCAACTGTCTCACAGGAGATGTGTGGTGAATGAAACACAGTCAGATGTCACTTACCTCTATGAGAGCATGGAGTTGACCTTCCTGTACACACACCCCCATAAATCTACAACACCACAAAAACAAAAAAAGAAGAAAGGTTGATGTTAGTTTAATGTTCTGAAGCAGCAGCAGTTAAGAGTTTGAGGAAATTTCTAGGATGTCCAAAAAAAAAAAGTCAATGTGCAATCAATGGCGTAAGAGCAAATTCAGCATTATCAATCAGAATGAGCTGCTGCTGTCTACACCAGCGCTGACTTTCTCTGAGGCTGCTGTCCAATGGGCTTATTTTATGATCTACGTTAATTTCTTGTCAAAAATGGCTTTTACAAATGACACCATAAACTCAGACAGGTTTATGGTGCTGTACTTCAACACAAGCTATAAAATTCGAGACTGTCCCCAGTCGACTGGAGGGTGAAACTCCGATGTAAACAGGCACAATGGCACAGTAAAGGCAAGATTTCTGCCGTAAATACAAATGGCTGCTTCATCTTTCAGAAATGGAAGATGTAGCAAAAAATGCAAAAAGTGTAATTTCTTTAAAGAGAAGCAAAACAGTAATACACTATAATAGAGTTCAATATCTCTGCCACTTGCATTAAGAAATTAATACTTTTGTTCAGCAAGGGTACATGAAATTAATCAAAAGTGAAAGACACTTATAATGTTACAAAAGTTTTCCATTTCATATAATGTTCTTCTTTTAAACTCTCTATTCATCGAAGAAAAAAATATTAAGCAACAACTGTTTTCAACATTGATAATAAGAAATGTTTCTTGAGCACCAAATCAGCATTTGAATGATTTCTGAAGGATCATGTGACACTGAAGACTGGAGTAATGGCTGCTGAAAATTCAGCTGTCATCACAGGAATAAATTACATTTTGAAATGTATTACAATAGAAACAGTTGTTTTAATTTGTAAAAAATATTTCAAAATTTAACTATTACTTTTTTTTGATCAAATAAATGCATCCTTGGTGAGCATAAAATACCTTTTTCAAAAACAATTACAAAACTCTTACATACACCAAACTTTTGAATGGTAGTGCATGCACGCATAAATACAGTAATATCTGTGTCAATTGTGATGTCTTATGTGCCTCAGATTTTTTTCAGTCATCACTTGCAAACAGTCAGAAAAATCAGATTTGATAAATAAAGACAAAATGTATGTGCAGTGTGAGGTCCACACAATATAGACATGCAGTAGCCTTTCACTAATTTGTTCTCAGCAATGACACAACGTATCGATGTCTCTGAATGGCCACCTCACACGAGTCATTAGAAAGGATACAAATTTGTCTGTGTTTTCAAAGTTATGGCCCCATTAAGCCCAGGCCTGGCTTTTATTGCGGGTCTGTGTTGGGATTTCTTCAACAAAGCTCCCCTTAGCCTTCTCCTGTCTGCACTACAGTCCCTCCACCCCCATTCAATAAGACGTAACAATGGTGTGACTGTAAACCACACACAGACCCTCTCTCACTCTTTTATCCACCCACAGACTCAAATTCTGCTCTACAAACAAGCCAAGTATCACAAAAATGGAAGCAGTACCAGACATATTTAAACAGTAAACCAAATGTGTACTGCAGCATTGTTTGAAAGACAACTGCTTTATTATTCTTGGTGGCATTTTGTCACAAAAACACATTGATTCCAAGATTCAAAATATAATAACAACAAATAAATAAAATAATAAAACAAACAAACTAATACAGAAAATAAATAAATACACGAAACAAATAGAAATAACAAAAATATCAAATTTCATCCCCAGATATGTGCAGTCTCAGTTGACAAAACGCACTAGTTCTTCACTGAGCAAAAGTCGAGAATCAAGAGGACAGCTTTTTGATCTCAATGAAATCTAAACTCAGGATGTCGTTTCACTCCATCTATTGTTAATGGATTTCTGTGGAATGAGGAGGAAGAGGTCATCTCTGCTTTTCCATTACAAAGGAGAGAAAGATTCACATTGAAAGCAACACTCCCACAGTCTCACTGTTTGAAAGACTGCATTCATTTTGAGCCACTGACAGTGCATAAAGCGAGGCACACTCCTTGTACAAAGAGTAGGAAACCTAATATTAATATTAAACTACATCAGCCACAGCTTTATATGAAAAGTGCAGTCATGTTTTTCTTTGAAACACGTTATTTCCATTTTCCCATTTAGTTACAAGCTCATTAAATGTACTTTTATTGGCATCAGCTCCTTAGTTTCTTGTTAACGTAAACCACATCTGCAAAAACCAACTTCATAAAGTAACTACACAGAGACACACGGCAGCAGAGAACTTGAAAGGAGACTGGCCTGGAATTTGCAATAAAATCTTCCTTGCACAATGCACATTGAAGCCGTGGCCTAGCTTTGAGCCTTGCACATTTTGCAATCCTGTTACACCTCTCAGCCCAACATTTGCTATACTCTCTTTTTTGGAATAAACATTGCAAAAAGGCTGTCTGCACGATCATTTTAACCCAATCAAAAAACGTGTTAATCCACTGTGATAATGGTGTGGTACTGAAAGCAAACCTGAGTATGTTGGGGTGAGAGAGTCTGTTCATGAGTTGAACTTCTCGCAGCATGTTGGCACGATTACTACTCAGCTTGTTCATCTTTAGGGCCATTACCTGGTCCGAAGCTCTGTGACGCACCTAAAACAAACAAAGAAAATGAGAAATGTTCTTTTAGTCTTACTCTGAATTTGAGCTAAACCATACAGACAAAATGAAAGGAGTCAGGGGAACTCATTTAAGCTTTTATATGCTTGGAATGTTCATCTTAAAAGGAATGCAAATACTGCAGCTTTTTGTTCAGTGCATATCGGGCAATTGCTTCTCACATGCTACTATCCAAAAATTGCATCAGAGAAAGTGAAACCCACAGCATTAGACCAACAATACCACTCAAGAGTTGAAATGCCATAGCAAATGAGGTCTGAAAGAACAGTCATTCTTAAAAATCATTATTACACAGCACAATTTTTTTAGCACAAGATGAAGAAAGAAAACAGGCAAGCACTGCACAACTGACTATTGGCCATGTACTATTAGGGGTTTCACAACATTTCTGAAATGTGCCTTTGCAGATCTGTTTCCTAGTTTCCGCTTTGTGCTTTCATCTTGCTGACCAATAAAAAGACATTTAGGAAAAGAAATATCAACCACAGGATTTCCTCACAGTACAAAAAAAATATTCATCTTCTATGTCTGTAAAATGCTGACTTCCTCAAACTGCATGCAGTGATGAAAAGACTCAACACAATGAAGGATTACTCAAAATTCTGTGCTAGGGAACCAAAACATTAAAATCTGTGAGTGTTGTATTCGTAACACATAGCAACATTTTCTGAGTGTTTCCTTTTATTTTAAATGCATGGTGGTGACTGTACTGCAACCAATCTCAGTCTGGGGGATCAGCAGCCTAGGAAGAGCCCATTTTGTGTGCCCACCTACAGTGAGAGCCGCCTGTCAGACATGGACCCAGATGCCTCTGCTAAAGCACCCAAACTCTCAATCTGTTCTGCTATTTTCAAGTCACAGCTTGCTGCCCATGCAAAAAATCCAGCGTCCTAGGAAAATGTTTTGGTTCCTCAAATGTAGATGGATTGCAACATTGAGCAATATGATTATTTAGGGATTCTACATATTGCTGTGGGGTTTTTAGATGTTTATTTGAGCCTGCCATATGGGTACAGATTGAAACTCATTTGTTCAAATAAACTGAAGGCAATTATTGCATTAGCTTCCCAGACAGGTTCTTGCAGACCCCCAGCACAGCTGGTATTTGGCTCACCGCATTACCCCTGCCTGTGCCATATATACACACCCCCTGCCTGCCATCCTAAAACCATTCACTCTGCTGCTTTAAATCTCAGCCACCTGTGCGGAAAAGGAAATATTCTAAATGGACATATATAACAAATCACTAACAAGTAATGCTCATCGATTTTAAGGTAAGCAGGTTCAGGGGATCAAACCGTAGCTCAACAAGGGCTCCATAATTATTTATTTACATAGAATCAAAAGTTGATGTACTTTTTGATTTCAATTCACTGCACTTTTTTTCCACTATATAAATAAATAACTATGCGAACAATTTACTTTTGCCTTTTTTGTCTGAATCTTTTTAGCTTCACACACCTGAGGGAAGAATTGTTTTTTATTATTATTTAAACTGCAAAAAACTATTTGCACGCTCAATTCAAAGTTCATGAAGGGCTTAAGCATTTGCATTTCCTGGACACTCGTCGCTTCATTAAATAAAAACTAATGTTAAAAGTGAAAGTGCCTGCAAGATGCAAAGTAAAGGGAGATTAATTCCTACCAACGAGAGAGTGTCTACATTATAAAACAAACATCATAAAAGAAAAACCAAATACACAACTGGATGCCACAAAACAAACTGCATAGAAAAATTCACTCTCAGAAAATGTGCAAACATTTAGGGGTACAACAGCTTGTCACTGGGGCACTACCCTTAAAGGGAAATCTTTGTAACATATTTATCTTTAGGCAGCCCTCTACGAACACCTTGGCAATTGAATCGCCATTGGCTAGTAAATTGTTTTGTTTGCTCGCCAGACAGACAGACAGACAGACAGACAGACAGATAGATAGATAGATAGATAGATAGGTATACATGTATATATGTATGTATGTATTTAACCAAAGAGATATTCTTTATCGAACCTAAGACTCTGCCACGCCCCCCTAAAACGGCTCGTTCTAACACGCCGACGGAGAGTGAAACTCTGAAGCGCTCAGTCAGAGTGTTCGGCGAGTGAAAATATATCTGAGCTAAACTTATACTTAGCCTCCAACTCACACTGGCGAGTAAAATCTGAGAATTTATTAGCAATTGGCTAATATTAGACATCATTTAGTCGCCCAGAGTGAAGATTTAGTCGCATATGCGAGTGATTTACTCGCAATGTAGAGGGTTGTCTTTAGGATACATATCGTGAGGAAAATATTATTTTCTTATGTATATTTCAACAATTTTACTGCTTCTACATAGGGTACTGCCTTAGTGACAAGCTGCTGCATCCTTTTTGCACTTTTTTTTTTCTGACAGTGCATGGTACGTGGATATTATCAGCAGTAAAGCAGTTATAAAAAAAACAAATTGGTAACAGTTTTGTATATCTGTTCTGATTGGCTTATAACAAATGCAACACAATCTAGTGTAGGTAACTCTGAATGGACAGAATTAAAATAAGCCAATAGAGGCTTCAGAGTTGCAGGGTCTACAATTCTTACATCTCTCCAGACACAGTTTGATCTAAAAATGGCTGAGCTCTGATCTCTAAATGATTTAATACCTGGCCTAAGAGGACAAACTTGGCCCATTTATGACAAAACACACAAGCTAAAATAAAACCCAATCCAGCATGTGCATGTACAGAGAAGCTCTGCAGAGACAAATACTGCTCATGACTGAAAGAGTTCACGACAGGGGAATTGATCTTGGGTAATGGGCATCATCATGCACTGTTCTCCCGGGGCTTTTCTGACCTCCAAACTTCATTGAATTATTCACAGTGAATATAGTGAATAGCAGTGAATAGGCTACTGTACTACTGATGCTCAGCATCAAGGGTAATAATTTTTAATTCTGTGGGAGGTCATCAGGATTTATGGGCAGCAAACGACTAAACAATTATAAATGACAAACTGTTATCAACACTACAGACGAAGATGCATGTTGTAAACACCATCCTCATGTTAAACAACAGGAATGGCAATTATTTGACATGTCAGTGTTCACTGTCATGATACTTGTTTCAATTAAAGATACCAGTCTGCTACATTAGTTTGAAGAACAGAGAGAAATCACAGAAGAGGCACTGACTCTCACAAACTCTGAAAGCTACTTTATGCATGTTACTGTAAAAAGCAAAGGTTAAGGGACTAAGTAAATCTATCCTATAAAAGGTAATAGTATCTAAACAGGCTTTTTAACAGACTTTTAATGTCTTTATTTGACAGGATAAGTGCGGAGAAACAGGAAACTATTGGGTAAGAGAGAAGGGAATGAGATCAGGACATGAACCAGGCCGGATTTGAACCTGTGCCACTGTCAGCCAATGACAGGCATTGCTATGCAATACTTTAGGCCCAAACAGACTAAAAGCAGCCAGTTTTACTGCATTTAAACTTGGACACAAAACTGAATCTTTCCCAGTTTTAACCACAATGTTTCATCTTCATTAACTTCTAACTTTGATATCATATCATACCAAGTCATACTGAAAGACTCTCTTTAGCAAATACCATCATTAGGGCTGTGCAAAAAAATCGAATGCGAATTTCATTCGACTCTGACGTGTAGTCGACGGCTCTGTGTAGTAAATGCCGCTCCATCTGAAAGCACATGCTGGAGATTTACTACTAATCACAGGAGCGGCTTTACTGACGAGATGCGCATGAAAATCGCATTCGATTTTTTGCACAGCCCTAACCATCATTATGGCGATCAGTACTAGCCCTATAGGCTACTCTTCTTTCTTTTGCACAAGTTAACTACACATTGTAATCCAATAGCAAGTACTGTAAATATCATCACTGTTAAGCAAACAACATTTAATTTTACATGCCAAAATATGCACACCTATCTAACATTGCAACCTAGATGACAACTCATTAACTGAATCCTTTAGGACCTTTTCCACTAAATCTCCGTCTATCTTTGAAAAAAGGCTACACAACTCTCATCTCCTGGTGTGCAAAAACTGTAGGAGTTATCAAACCGTTGAATCAGATAATCAACGTTTTCATGTTCACTTACAATTATAATGAAGAATGTCAGAACTCAACTCTGCAGGTGGTTTGGTAAAGCTAATAACCAAAATCGAAATGACTTATCGTCATCACACACAACCATCTTACCTTGTAGACCTCTGAAAAAAACCCAGAGCCAATCCACTCGCAGATGAAGTCATCAAGTCGGGTCAGGCAAGAAAAGGCACTGATGAGGGCCCGGTAAGATGAGGGACACACCCTGTCCAGCGGTGCCGGACTGGTTTCTGCTCCTCCTCCTTCACAATCCGGGTCCTCCAGCCGATCTGGCCGCATGGGGAACCCAGCAATGGAGTTGCGTTTGCTCCGCTCCATTGCTACTGGTGCACAACTAATCTGGTAGAGTATCAATCACCGGATCACATTTTTGACTGTCCTTGCTAGACCTACAAAGGAATAAACAGATAAATAGATGAATAAAATATTGTTTTTTAGGCTGCCCTTAGTCTCGCGTAGCCAGACCTTTAGACTGACGGCTGAAGGTCTGGAATCCATGGCAGCTTTCATTGGCCAAGGCCTGCCCATGAGGCCATTTGACTGACATGTCAAACAACCAATCACAGTTCGTTTCGTTTCAGCGTCACATTTCGGGGCGTGGAAATGTCGCCACAATAACAGACCATGTGTAAATCTCTCGGACGTATTTTAAAGATTCTATGCCGTGAACTTAAAATATTTCACATACTTTTGAGAATCCAGCGTTTAGTTGATCCTGATAAGCGCTCGTCGTCACAGTTGTAAACACGATGGCTTTCTTCTTTCGTGAAGGGGTTTGGCGCCACGGCATCTTTGTTTCCAGTCGGAACGTTAACGAATGCGACACACACATCTCCCGGAAATCCTGTATAATTCAACCAATCCGATGACGACTTCGAAACTCCTGAAGTGTTTCCACTTTTGTGTGCCGTATGCATCAGACGTTTAGCCAACGGTCCATGGGCGTGACGTCTGAGGCTGAGATTAGGCTGCCTCGACTAAGGATTTTTCTGGTCGACTAGTAGTCCTTCATTTGAAGCATTAATCGACTAATCACACATTTATTAATAAACCATTTAAATCATTATAATGAGCCTTTAATTGCCTACATAGCTTAATATGTGCTCAAGTACACGCATAAAGCTTGCCACAGCGCACCAACGGAAGTAATGGAACGGAAGTTTCAGTTTCAGTGAAAAACAGTCAGAGATGAAGTCGGCGACATGGACTCGTCATCTCCGCAGTAGTGATGCGCCTGTATGCATGTTTCATACAGATTACATAATCTGATAATTTGTTTTCCATTTGAATTGTTTCATTTGAAAGTAGACATTTCATTCTCTATAGATATTTTTTTAATGTCTGTAAGGCAAATATATACACAGAGTTTCACGCTCAAGTTCACAGACCGAGACGGCAGAAAGCGCATCTTGTTTGCTTTCATTATTTTACAAAAGAGCGGTATTGCGAGTGCACACAAATAAACGTAGAGTCTTCACAGATTCGAAAGATGTATTACTTTTATCTGTATGACCAAAAATTAGGAGTATTTTAAGTGCAAGTGAGCGCACCGGCGCCTCCATCTCTCCTGAAGTGAGCGCTACTGTTCAGCTTCCAGTCTCCGCACACACACTTAAACAGCGCACATTTCTCTAGGTTAACATTAGATTGAGCAGCCATGTAAAGTTGCTGCTACTTACATATTTCAGATGACAAGCCATATTTGAGGTCGATGAATGATAGGTGAGCGTTTGGATGTCCTGCCCGATGTACTGTATTACCATAGACCAGCCGTTAACGATCTGTTAGTCACGGACTACGTGACTTCGCCTGACTTCTGCGACTAAGCGACTAACAAATTTTGGTCGACCAAGCTTTTTCTGGTCGACTAACGATTAGTCGCCTATTAGGGGGCAGCCCTATTAATAATACTATGTCCTATTATAGTTCCCATTTTTACAATAACTGAACATCTGTATTGCTTCTATTTGAGTGAACAATCTATAGTGAAGAAAATGGTAGACTGAAAAGTTGATTATGAAAACGGCCGATCTTGATCTGAGTCCCAGAAAATATCCTATTCCCATTTAAAAAAATAAAAATTAAAAATTAAACAGAAGTAGCAAAATATTTAAAGGGAATAAAGATTCATTCCATGCCAACTTTAATTTGAGAATAAAAACACTGTTTAGACACTTTCTTTAATATCTTGAAAGAAAATCTAAAAACCACTCTTTGATGTACTAACCATTATCAGCTATACTAAGCACTTTTTGCCCAATTGTTTAAGATAAAATTAAGGAAGACATGGGGAAATAGGGTTGGGGTAGTAAACACACCTGCCAAGAGCAAGCAGCTTAAATTTTACATTTCTTACAGTATCCAAACAAACAATACCCAATGGTATAAAAATAAATCACAGACTATATTTTCTGTAAATGAACACAGAATCAAACCATTCACACTCATTTCCCCCCATTCATCAGGAAAAACAAAAACAAAAAAACAGGACGGATATGGGATAAACTGTCTCCTGCAACATTCCAGTTGTAAGCTTAAGAATGAAATAGGGAGATAAATAAATAACACAAAACTCTGCCAGGATCTAAACACTGCCTCCCACTTACATTCGAGTGCCACACCCCAGTAAAAAGCCACTTTAAAAGGACCAAACATTCACACAGGCCTTAAGGTGATGATACACGGGGCAACTTTTTGAGCTATGTTGCTGGGCAATGTTGCAGTCAACGAGTAACCAGGTGAGACACAGGGCCCACAACCGATCTAAAGTATCCAGTTAGAAATGTGCTGTCCATTCTCAATGGGAAAGTGCCCAAGCAACATTGCTCATAAAAGCTGCCCCATGTATTATCATCTTTAGGCTGCTCAACAGCTGGCTCTACTCACTACAGTGTGATGAATCAAGTCAATTTCTGTAGATCCCTCACTCCACCCTCCCTTGTAATGAAGGAGCCAATCATATGTCTAACCTTCAATAACAATTAAGGTGGGCTGTCCCTCTATTTTTGTTTCCATAAACATACACTAAATTATGCGATTTACAGTAGAAAGCTACCAAAACTGTTGCACACTGAGGGTTGGAGAGTGTAAGAATGGCAGGACTACTGTTTTAGGTCATGATTCCAGTGGCAACATTCCATAGAGCTCACTTCAAACTTGACCTTCAGTTGGGACAGCCTTAAGGCCAGCCAACATTCAATGCTCAGCTTACTGCATGATTGGACCCATATACCAATCACTGTTTCCCAAAATAACACTCTCAGCCTGGAAATAAGCATGTCACATAGGGTCCAAAATTATGCACTGGGTTACTACAAAGGGGTTTCACCAAAACAACAGCAATGGCAGTAAGCTGATTGCAAACATTACATAATAAGACCTTATTCTGATCTAGCACTACTCTAATTTTTAACTGATATCTCATGATCTCTAGCAGCCAAAAAGACAAAAATTCCAAAAGAGGTTGTAATGACTTCACATTCTACAGGTCATTCACAGGTATTTTAAATCAGTGATTAGACAATGCAACCCCATTTACTCACGGATTATGTGAACAACAGTATGTCTGACATTCCAAAGATTAGAAATAAGAAATGAAAACTTGAACATCTTGTACAGATTTTTCAGCTCATACCACACATTTTTTGCATGCATGCATTTAACATACTTTACAGTAAGGCTGTGTTTTTCATGAATCTGCTTAACACTTTAAAATCTGTTCTTAGACTCAAATAGGCCTATTAATGACCACAGTTAACAAGGTTAAACACAATGCACTTCACAGTCAATATATAAAATTACAATAACTACTTATTTACAACTGAACGATTTTGTTTAATTAAAACAAAACCATCCTCATCTTTTTATCGCCAGGAACAAATACGTTAAGGAAACTATGGCAACGGTTCCTAGCGATCCATGTGAATTTGCAAACTGCTTTGCACGCTAATTAATTGTGAGTATAGGACAAACCAGTAATGCTAATGTGTGTGTTTTTTAACACGGTTTGCGTAGTTACTAGGGAAGCCAGCACAAAGCGGGCGCGAAGAAACATCTCGGAAGTGCAAGTGTTGCAATCCGAGATCGCATAATTGATGCTGACCGAAAGTGAACTCGGTTGCTGCAAAACAATAAGCGCCTGCATACCGCAGAGAATAGTGATCAGGTGCAACTGCATGCCGTCATTAAACTGTTACACATAAGTGGACACCAAAGCGCATTTTAATTGTTTGTTGACACACGAGCCTAGTTCTCAAGTTTAACGCACTTTAAAACTAAAAAGAAAACACCCTATCATACACAAAGTTCAGTGTCTTACCTGCTCATCAGGCTTGAAAGTGAAGCAAATATATCCTTGCGGTCGAAATGCCTCACTTAGTCCCATTGCATTTTGCAACAGCAGACGAGGGCCATATACTGCAATCCATATATTCACATGTAGATATAACTGCTTGTTTTGACCGAGCGTCGGCTAGGCTAACGTTATATTTGAACTCCAAGACAAATTAAACAACACAAGCACCGTGTGCGCGTCTTAAAACTTAATTTACCGAGACTATCACAAACTTTCCGATAGAAACCCAATTTTAACATGCACAAGTAGACAACTGCGTATGTTTTGTCGCGCTGTCCACAAACATGAAGCGGTCAAGAGAAAATAAATAACGCGCGAGCTCTTTCCAGAGTCCTTTCTATATCATGCCAGGCTCTTCGCTCAGTTTCTATATCCCGAAGAAATTTAACAAGCAGTGAATCCCCAAAGACGTTATTCCATTTAGGGTGAGTGAAAATACAGTGAAGTAAATTCAACAGACAACCACTTCCATAACAGTTGCCTCTCCCCACGGACCAAACTTACGTTTTCATTTGATGGAGATAGACGTCAACGTCAGCCATAGAGCTACAAGAGACTCCTTAAACGGTACTGTTTTGAACCAATCACCGGTAAAGCAGATTGCATAGTGGGCGGGTATTTTGATTGATTGACTTGTTCTTGCTCGAATCAAAATGTTTGCTCAAGGTGCAGCTGTCCAATGACAAGCTTGCTTGTATGGCATACCAAAATACATAAACAAAGGTACATTCACAATAATAAGGCCGTTTTCTAAACTACTATGAAGGCTTTAAATGCATTATATGCTATTATGGGATCGAAAACAATTGTAAGAACAATAAACAGCTGAGGAAAAAAATGACTGACAACATTTACAGCATTTATTTCGTTAGAAATTGGTTAAGCAAAACGTAAAACTAATCCACTGTGCGTAAAATGTTGTGAACACGGGATAAGTTAATGTAAGGATGCCCACTTATTTAAGCAGATCTGTATTCCAAATGGATTATTATGGCGCCATCTTTCGGGAGAGAAAGCACTTTTTTTTTTTCAAGAGAATACTTCAGCAAGTACCATGCTAAAAACAATATGCAATAGAGTTGCCAATTGTATAACAAAAACAACAATAATAATTTACCTACTTTATATTAAGCTTTCAAACATTTAAATTAATAATTTGATACAATGTATATTACAATGCATTATCTCTTTAAAAATACCTGCATGCAACTACATATGCAGCCTAATTAATTTCTTAGATTTACACTGTTGATCCCTGCCCCTCAATTTACCCTTAAAGGGTTAGTTCACCCAAAAATTTAAATTAGCCCATAAATTACTCACCCTCATGACTGCAATGATAGAGCTTGGAATAGCCAGGACAATTTTTAATATAACTCCAACTGGATTCGTCTGAAAGAAGAAAGTCATATATACCTAGGATGACTTGAGGGTGAGTAATTTATGGGCTAATTTAAATTTTTGGGTGAACTAACCCTTTAAGCCTAATCAATTATTTATTTATTTGTTTTGAGGTAAGTACATAGTAGTTAAAGACACCTAAATAAAGTGGGGTAATGACAACAAGAACAATATAATAATAATAATAATAATAATAATAATGGGAGAGTTTTAGTTAGTGATCACATTATTTAAAGATTTAACATAGACTCATCACAGAACATGTTATTATACAAGGCCCTTTGAGACTGATAGTGTTTGATTGTCTTTGTTGTAGGCTACGCTGTAAAATACAAGACTGCGCGATGAAACGCTCACCGCTGGTCCAAAATCAATGTGTGGCCTAATTCTGTCCGTTCCTACCCCTCGGGGCAAAGGGGGTTAATCTAGTCAGTCGGCCAAGAGTTTACTACCAGTTTGATGATTATGTCACTAACCTAACCTAACACTGACGCTGCTACCTGTAACATGCCAAGGCTATTGTACGGTTAATGACAAGATACGGATTGCAAGAATGCGAAATTTAATACTTACAGGTATGAACGCCTAGTAATTGTATGGACACCATGTTCGCTAACATAAACAGCAAAATACAAATCTCTTTAACACGATTGATTGACACGTAATCTGTGTCACTGCGTTTCTTTTTGTAATAGCGCTTTTGTCGGTCATTGTTGTGGTGTCAGGATACGTGGAGGAACTCGATGACAAGTAAGTGTTATACATGAATAGGTACTAACTGTGCTTTAGTAGTAAAGTTTATGTCAGTGCAGCGTAGTTATTTTTGTTGCATAGCAACGTGCGGAGATCTACTGGAAGAAATGGCACTTAATGAGTCTGCTCAATGAAAAGTGGGTTTGATGGAAATGTGTGTTTTTAATATTCTTTATCACAACTATATTTATTATGTGGGAACCATTTTCTAAAAGTAATAAGGTACACAAGGCCTGCTGCTTTGTAAAAAAAAATTTATGCTTCCATTTACAACAAACAAACAAGGTACATAAACACATCACATAATCTAACAACACGTGAACAGCCTTAGGTTGAGCATAACCAGTGACAAACAAGATCACAATAAACCAATAATAAAGAAGAAAAGAAATAAATAAATAGAACAAATAAACCAAACCAAAAGGGGCTTTTTACATTAGTTTATACATGCCCCAAAAACGAAATCAATTTGAGAGCTTTCTTGTTTTTAACCAATTATAAAGATTTGCACAAAATTTTAACCTCATTCATCCACTGGTTAAAGTTGGGTTTAGATTTAAACCATCTACATTTATGAATGAAAAACTTTCCAAGACAAAGCAAGAAATTAATAACAAAATCCAACTCTATGTTTTCCAGACAAATACCAAACCTAATTAACTTCATCGTGAGGGGTGGGAGTTCAACCTCTCTAGACTGCTGCTTTGTAAATAGTCACAGCTAAAAGGGTTGCCTGTAGGCAACTCTAATTTGTCAAGGCTTGTGGTTTGTCATATTACTTATTGCATAGATAGATATCAATGTGTGATTGACTGCATTAAACATTTCCCTTTTACAGGTTTAAGGAATACCTAAAAAATGAACTCTGGCTGGTGGAGGTGAGAGTGTATACAGTGCAGTTTAATTTATGCAGTTTTATGTTGTGTGATATGTTTACTTTGTATCTTTGTGTCATGCCTGCTGTGTGGTATCATGCTTTTTAAAAAAATATATTTTGCAGTTTTATACACCATGGTGCGCATACTGTCACACATTCGAGCCAATATGGTATGAAGTTGGTGCAGAGCTGAAGAGTATGGGCTCTCCTGTTAATGTTGGCAAGATTGATACCACAGTGCACACAAGTGGGTTCAGTTCACATGTCTATAAAAGTGTGTATGTTGGAAAGCTTAAATTACATTGATTGCATACCTAAAATCATACATTATTTTTAGCAAGAACTGCATTTGTGCCATACCCCCTCTAGATGAAAGTTCTATCTGCTGTTGTAGCTTGGTTTGAGATGACAGTAAAGGTAATGCCACACCAGGCCATTGCTTAGCAACCAATTAGTATGCTACTTAAATGGCAGGATAGGTTTACCTGCTGTTTAATGGGATTAGTTAAGCAGGCCTCATGCGTTCATGAGACTCAGTTCTTGAACTGTATACGTAGTATGCGTTGAGTCTGTATCTTGTTAACCAGATGGCCATATGGCATAAGTTGCATTTCAGCAATTAGAAATCTCTTTAGTTTCTTGGAATTAGGTTGTTCAGTGTCTGCCTTTTGCTGCCATTGTCTTCCGACTGCATAATCTTCTTATTATTAAGTTTACACATAAGCTTTCTGGGTAAATGAAATGTAGCCCATGTCTTGTGTTTTACCCCCCACCATGAATACACTCTGTTATTAATTAGATTAGACTAGACTAGACTAGTTTAAAAAAAGGGGAAAAAAATCAAAGCAAATTAACAATTATTGTGATTTACTAATGATATAGCTAACATGACACTTTAGGTAATAACATGAATAGTACTGCTATTATTATCTCCAATATTATGTTTGTTTACTGATTTATAAAAACAATAAAACATAACACAAAAAACACAAAAAATAATGCTTGCAAAAAACTAGAATGCTTAATCTCTCTGTCTTTAGGTATTGCTTCAGAGTTTAATATTCGTGGATATCCAACCATAAAACTGTGAGTTAATGCCTAATTATCATATATATATATATATATATATATATATACAGACACATTATTAATAACCAATAATTGTTCATGCTGTATGATGTGTTTGACTCTGTTCTGTTCTTTTAATAAGGTTTAAAGGAGATCTGTCTTTTGACTACAAAGGACCTAGAACAAAGGATGCTATTATTGAATTCACCAACAGAGTTTCAGGGTAATTTAGGAGTAAATTTCACCATAATGAATTGTCTTGTGTCTTTCGTGTTCTGCATAGATTTTAGTCTCATGTCAATGCTAGTTGTAATTCTCCTCATGCTATCCCCTTGACCTTTTTTCTTTAATCTAGACCTGTGGTAAGACCACTCTCTAGTGTTCAGTTGTTCCAGCATGTTATGAGTCATCATGATCTTATCTTCGTTTACATTGGACGGGAGTCACTCCTTAAGGTAAACATTATGTAAAATTAATATAGGTCATATTTACATACAGCGAATTAATTATGATGGAATAGGAATAAAATGAAAACGATTGAACACTGGAGCATGAGTTCACAAATACCACTGCTACTGGATAGTATTTTATTTTAAAGTTGTATTGTTTTATAAATAAACTTTATGAATAGATTTATTGCATAGTTATATAGAAATGGTTAGTATAATATACTACTAGTGAAATTTAATGTACATTGTTTTTCTTTTTTAAACAGAAGAAATACTACAAAGCTGCTACTGAGTATATTGTCCACACATATTTTTTTACTGCATCTGAGGAAGTCCTCCCAAAGGTAAGACTTTCACTTATCTGAGGAAAATACCTCAGTAAATAATCAGCTTCTTAGAAAAAAACCCCCGATTCAATTCATTACTGATTTTCTCCATAGGCGGTCACTCTGCAGGATGTTCCCGCCATTGCTGTGTTCAAAGACGGGACGTACTACCTTTACAATGGTAAGATGTACTACTTTCAGTGCATCACTTTATTAAGCAAACATCTGAAACTAATAGGATCTGTAAGCAGCAAAATAAAATCTCAGCGTCTGAGCTCCAGGCTGTTTCCTCTCATCGCCTCTCGAAGGGTGCCGTTCCACTGGGGTATAGAGGGGAGGTGGTAGTGAAATGCCAGGGCATCGAAGCAGAGTGTCACTAGGAAAGGGCACCAATAATGGGAATTTGGGAGGCGTGAAGAACGATGCAGCACCCTCAAAACAAACACTAGTCCACGATAGCCGTTTATCCTCAGGGTGTTGATCTGCTGGACTTCCCCATTGTTGAAGTAGGTCTTTTGAAGCCAGTAGTTTAGCAGGAAGGGATCAGCACACTGAACCTGGACCCAAAACACTGCACTGTCGGACGAGTCCTCCATGATATGAATAGTTAGCACATCCATGGAGCAAGGTTAAAAGACAAGGTGTAGAATGTGGCGTCTGCAGGAGATGTTATGTATCACCATCTTCTAGATTACCTTTAAAAAAATACAGATTTGATTGTATTTTTAAAATTGAAAGGTTTGTTTTTTTGAGTATATAGTGCCATATTATGGCCAACTCTTGTGTTATCACTGTTAAGAAACTTTATGTTAATGCCAATCCATGTAATTGTCAGCTCAACCTAAAGTAAAAAAAAGGTTGCACATTAAAATATATTTACAAATAATTGTTAATTTGAAAAACACAGAAAGACATTGTGATGTATTCAGCACACTCTACAAATCATTCTCTTTTGAGCATATGTATGTGATACGCAGTCTACACAGACCATTTGCAAATAAGCAGTCTACTGTTATGAAGTTTATGAATCACTTACCTGACAATATTTACTTTTTTTAAAGTGTCACTTTTTGTAACAGAAATCACATTGCAATCCACCTAAAAACAGAGGCATAGACAGGAAATAATAATAATAATAAAAAAAAACAATGCCACAAAAAAGTTTAAGATTACAGGTCACAGCATACCAATATATTTGATATACACATTTACATTTTCCCAGTAATTTGGCCATTTAGGGCACTGGAATTAAGGTTACTTTCTTAGTACTAGTTATGTCAGAAGTACTTACCCATGGTTTTATATTCTTGTTCTTGTATGTTTACAAGTGAAAAAAACTTTTGTGAAGACATTATAATTACAGTAATTGGTATCTTACTATTGTATTCCAAAAGATGAGAATACAGAGACAGTAAAGTGTTCCAGCTCTCTACCGTCTTGTGGCTCATTCTGAACATTTCGTCTGGGCTAACATCCAGTACACTCCCTTTAAGTCAACAGCTTGACTGTGAGCATGTAACACATTTTGCATAATTTAATGCACAGTCAGTGAACAGAAACACTTTGTTTTGTTAATAAAATGAAAGATAATTTGTTTCTTATGATTACACATTTTAGATTAAACATTGCTGAGTACTTTTACTTTGCATATTGTTTGCACAGGCTTGACGGTGACACTTAATAAGTGTAGGGCTTTTTAACACATGAAAACATTAAATGTACATGAAGTAATAGCATGTTTAATCTCACTTGTCTTATCATTCCTATAGAAATTGTTGATGGTGATTTGTCTTCCTGGATAAATCGAGAACGTTTTCCCTCTTACTTCCAAATTGATAGCTTCAGTCTGTACCAGATGGGAGAACTAAGTAAGCCTGTTTTTCTTTATAAACATGGAGAATATATATATATATATATATAAAAATTCTGTAACATTAATTAACACCATTTTTGTGATTGCTACATTTTTTGCCACTAGGTGATAAAACATAACTGGCATGATGACGTTCTGCCAAGATCCAGTATTTATGTGTGAAAATGATGCTTTGACAGATTATGATTATGTGAGCTTTGCGTTCATACATAATTTATCGTGTTGCTGTTCACTTCTCACACTTCCCTCAAAGGTAAACTTGTGGCATTGGCAGTAGTAGATGAGAAGAATCCGTCTGAAAAAAGCATTCGGTAAGCAACATCAGAAAATGTGTTTATTCTTTTTTTGTTTTTCATTATTTCCCACTCTAACACTCAAAATTGATCCCTTTAGTTACAAAACTCTGATGGAAAGGCTGTCAACTGAATACAGAGATCATTACAAAAGGTAAGTAGCAAATGTATATGGAACATGAAGAGAAGGTGCCAAATATCATATTATTTGTTAACAAAGAAAATATTGATTTTTTTTTTCTCCTAGTGATTACCAGTTTGGTTATATGGATGGTAATGAATATATCAACGGTTTAATTATGGGGTGAGTTGAATTGGACACAAAGATTTTAGGAGTTGCAAAGTGCAGGAACTGTATTTAAAGCCATTGGCATTGATAAAAAGTCTACAAAAATGATATACATTACAGAAGTCTATTCTGTGCACATATTTTTTTGTATAATCACCACTAATATGTTTCTTTTTAGAGAAGTTGAGATGCCCTTCATCATTGTGTTAAATATGACCATTGAGGATTTACTTCGCTTCTTAAACAGTGTTCTGGATGGCAGTGCAAAGGTATGTGGAGGGAGATACTTTCCTGTCCGTCTTTTCTGTCACATTCCTGTGAAATACATTGTGCCTTTTCTAATAAAATTCATTTTTTTCCCCAATCAGCTACTCGGAGGAAATGGATTTTTGCAGCACACTAAACGAGTTTTTAATAAAGCAAGGTCTACTGTGGTGGTAAGACTGACTAACACTCTATTATTTTGGCAAAAGGATAGATTTACTCTTATTTAATTTTTTCCCCAAAATATTTACTAAAAGCTTAACACACCAAAACCAAAACACATGGCTGATCACATCCTCATCAAATATTTACTTGAGGCTAATATTTAGGACACTGTTGTCCTAGTAACTAATATAAATCTCCCTGATCTCAGTCAATGTTCCAGGCAGCTCCATTCTTCTCCTGTTTTGTGTTTGGACTACCAGTGGGTATAGTTGCGCTGGTTATCTGGCGTACATGTACTGCTGTACCAGCAGATGATGAGAAACCTGTGGAAGGAGCTGCAGCAAGTCCTGCTTTAGATGCACATGGGAGGAAGACAAAAGAAATGCAGCCTGACGGCATAGAAAAAACCTCTGAAGCAAAGAAAGAGGATTAACATGGACTGTTTACTTAAGATCGTGTTAATCTTTACAATATCATTACATGTAATACTGTTTTTTTTCTTTTTTATAAATTGTCTTCCCAGTGTTCAGTATATTGTTGATATTGTGGTTGCTTTCTTTATCAAATAAAGTTCATATACCTTGAATGAACATAATTTATTTTATTTAACTTCCCCTCCCCCTCCCCCCTGAAAATCTGTGGAATGACTTGAAGCCTGCAGTGCACAAATGGTCACCATCAAATTGAACTGAACTTGGGTAGTTCTGCAAAGAAGAGGGGGCAAATATTGCAAAGTTAGTAGAGACAGAGACAGATCCCAACAGACCAAAGGCTGTAATTAAAGAAAAATGTGGTTCAACAAAATACTGACACGAGGGTGTGAAACCTCTTCCAACTTTTTTAAAATGTATTATTATTTATATATTTTTTATATTGTTTATATATTTATTATTCTGACATGTTGGTGTTATATCTTTCACTTAGATGTTAAGTTGCACTGAGTAAATACAGCTGGATATTTATGATTCTTTTTTTTTTTTACTTTTTTTTTTTGTACTTTCTGTTGGAGCTCCTTGTGTGTTACTTTTGTAAGTATGAAAGAGTGTGCTTCTCAACGCATTACTGTGACCTGTCTACTTAAGTAAAATTGCTCAAATATTCTGACTTGTGCCTACATTATATTAAAAATGATATAAAAAATGCACTTTATATTTGTATATCAAATTCGTTTATTAGTTATAAATCAAACGACCTGAATACCGGGAATGTAGTTTAATAAAACCACTCATGTGATATTACGCCGCCATCTATCGACCATATTAAAAATCGCTAATGCCGACAGTGATAGCTGTAGGCTACTAGATAACTTGGAAGATGGAAAAAGCGACTTGTCATCTAACACCTAGACAGTTTTCTGACAGAAGACAAATTTGATGGAGGAAATGTAACCCTACAGCCTAAAAAGTGACATTGAAATGGCATTATGGATTCTGTCTGTCTTTGCTTCAGATGACAAAACATTAATGGATTATCTCGCTTTTTCGTGTCACAAGATGATTAAAAGGCGGTAAGAGTTACTTCACATGGTTTTGTGAATTGTAACTGCCGAACGCTGCAACTTTCTGGAAAACTCTTCCATAAGTACCGCGGGAAGCAAACTTAATGACGGATTCTGAAAACGGAAGTTTCTTTGACACACAGTCTGCATTTATTTTATCTCCGTTATGACATTTAGTGCTGACATCGTTTTAAATAGCGAGACTGATATTCAAATTTTTCATCCGGCTAAATAATACGGAAATAAATGCGGAAGAATTTTGTTTTGCGTGGGTTTATCAAGTTTTAGTTTAGACGGATAACCATTTATGGGAGGTATTAAAAGAATGTTTTCTCAAGGAAATGTGAACGCTTCCTACTGGCTACGTAAATACCGCCATAGTCATTTGGATTTTTGCCTGAGAGGAAAAAAATATCTGCAGATCTACATGTGAGTACAAGTTGGACTAATAACAAATTTTTGGCCGCTTTGGAGGAGGAGCTTTTAAAGAGAAAAGCACCACATCTGTTTCTTGGATCATGGTCATGGAGAACTTGCAGAGGTCTGCGGTTTTGCTCTGTGTCTTGGCTGTGGGACTTACTTTCTGTGGAATTTCGTCTGCCTCAGACAGATACGTGCCTTTGAATGAACACCAAACAGACAATACCACCTTGTCAGCACACCCCAAGCTATACTTTGATCTGACAGAATTGCGTTTGATGAAACAAAGGGCCACCACCACGCATAGACACATATTTAAAGTTATTCGAAATGCTGTTTCTGTTATGTTATCCAGTGCAGCTGTTTACCAGCCTCCGGTGAGCCATGAGGATTTCGACAAGAAATGGAATGAGATCTATGGTAACAATTTGCCCCCTCTTGCACTATACTGTCTGCTTCAACCTGAGGATGCTACCGCCTCTCAATTTTTGATTGAGTACATGGACCGAATGGTGGAGTATCCAGATTGGACAGTGTCCAGTGCGCCAAATGATGAGGTCCCAATCGCCCACTCTCTCACTGGGTTTGCCACAGCATATGATTTCATTTACACCTTTCTTGACACCCGGAGAAGATTGCGATATCTCAAGAAAATACGATCTGTTACCGAGGAGCTTTTTGAGCTTTCCAAGCACAGAGGATGGGGAAAGCAGTTTCTACAGAACCACCAGACAACTAATATACTAGCCATTCTCATTGGTGCTCTTGTGGCGGGGGAACATAATGACCCAGAGACCATGATATGGAAGCAGATATCAGTGAACTACATGGAAAAGACCATGTTTCTTCTCAGCCACATTGTCGATGGCTCTCTCGATGAGGGTGTTGCGTACGGTAGCTACACAGCAATATCCATCACTCAGTATGTTTACTTAGCATTGCGTCATTTTCAGATAGACAACACACAGAACAACTGGCTCAGAGCTCACTTCATGTTTTACTTTGCTACACTGCTTCCTGGATTTCAAAGAACAGTTGGCATTGCAGACTCCAATTACAACTGGTTCTATGGACCAGAGAGCCAGCTTGTGTTTCTGGATGCATATGTGCTCCGAAATGGCTCAGGAAACTGGCTGGCAGAGCAGATTAGGAAGCATCGTCCTAAAGACGGACCCATGATGCAATCAGCAGCCCAATGCTGGGCTACTTTACATACAGAGTACATATGGTATGACTCTGACTTAACTCCACAGCCTCCACCTGACTTTAACAAAGCAACCATGCACGTTTTCTCCAACTGGGGTGTGGTGACGTATGGAGCAGGGTTACCACAAACTCAGGGTAATACTTTTGTGTCATTTAAATCTGGAAAATTAGGAGGGCGAGCGGTGTATGATATTGTCCATGCACAACCGTACTCTTGGGTAGAAGGCTGGACGAACTTTAACCCCGGGCACGAGCACCCTGATCAAAACTCCTTTACTTTTGCACCAAATGGACAGGTGTTTGTCTCTGAGGCCTTGTATGGTCCTAAATACAGCTATATTAACAATGTGCTGGTATTTGCCCCCTCACCCACCAGCCAGTGTAATCAGCCATGGGAAGGACAGTTGGGGGAATGTTCAAAGTGGTTACGATGGGGAGAAAAGGAAGTCGGGGATACCGCTGGGGAGGTCATTGCAGCTTCATCGCATCAGGACATGTTGTTTGTGAGTGGAGAGTCTGTGTCAGCCTATTCATCTTCCATGAAACTAAAGAGTGTGTATCGGGCACTTGTGCTTCTCAACTCTCAAACATTACTTGTGCTGGACCACATTGAGAAACACGAGCGCTCCCCTCTCAGTTCTCTCAGTGCGTTTTTTCATAACCTTGACATTGATTTCAGGTACGTTCCTCACAGATCATTTGGAAAATACAGTGGGGCTCTGATGGACGTGTGGGACGCACATTACAAAATGTTCTGGCTGGACGCTCAAGGATCCAGCCCTGTTGCCAGGATACAAGAGGCAGAACAGGCTGCCGAATTCAAAAAGAGATGGACGCAGTACATAAACGTGACCTTTCCCATGGAGAACCCTGTCACTAGAGTGGCTTATTTGATGCATGGCCCATACACCAAGGTTTCGGACTGTAGATTCATAGACAACAGTAAAAATGGAGTAAAAATATCAGTGACTCTTAATGACACAGAGACTGTTGTGTCAGTTGTAACAAACTACGAAGACATTGAGGCTAGACATGGCTACTTGGGCTTTTCAGGCTTTGCTAAAACAGAAGACAACAGAAGAATAGTTCAGTTTGGCCGGGGAATTCAAACCTTGCCTAGTCAAGTCACCAAAGATTTTGTGTTTGACTTTGGATTGGTGGTTAACATCTCTGTGGTATTGACTTTATGTCTTGCTTTGGGTTTCGTAATGAAAAAAAAGGACTGTAGATTCATAGACAACAGTAAAAATGGAGTAAAAATATCAGTGACTCTTAATGACACAGAGACTGTTGTGTCAGTTGTAACAAACTACGAAGACATTGAGGCTAGACATGGCTACTTGGGCTTTTCAGGCTTTGCTAAAACAGAAGACAACAGAAGAATAGTTCAGTTTGGCCGGGGAATTCAAACCTTGCCTAGTCAAGTCACCAAAGATTTTGTGTTTGACTTTGGATTGGTTGTAAACATCTCTGCGGTGTTGACTTTATGTTTTGCTTTAGCTTTCATAATGAAAAAAAGGAAGTTTCATGTGTCGTTCAATATGCTAATTCATTGCACTCTGGTCTGTGTGCTGTTGTTGTGGGTGACTGAACTTTTGTCTCTTTTTAATGGCTGCGAACAGCTCTTGTGCAATGTTAAATCAAAAGACAGCAGCATATTTGATGGAGCAGACTCTAGTGTCCATGACCTCCTCCCCATTATCACCATCACATCCATGCCAGGCTCGGGCACAGAGATCCTCCAGCACCTTTTTGGTAATAGCTCTGACTTTGTATTCCTCCGGATCCCTTCGGCCTACCTGCGGTTCCCTGTATCTCCTTTCATATCTCTGGTGGACGCTTGCGAGTGGTCTAAAGCAGATGCGCAAAATGGACGATTTCGGGTCATTCAGGGATGGTTCCATTCCATAGTCCACAATGTGAAACTGCACCTGCAAAATATTCAATTGCACAAGAGCAATGATGACATAGAAAGTAAAGTCAAAGAAAAAGGACAAAGAAAGAGAAGAATGCTGCTATCAGAGCAAACAAGGACAGGGGGCGGCAAGGGTACCCATATGGACATCGGATACATACAAGAGCTCAGGCAGCACCTGGTGAAGTACCCAAATGCCCGGCCGATGCTGAACATGGCCAGTGGAGGCTGGTTCTTGAAGCTGCCGTATCTTCAAGAGGTCATAGGTCACTCACTTCGCTCAGTTCATGTGGTCAGAGACCCACGTGCATGGATTTATCTAATGCTCTACAGCAGCAAGACAAGCCTGTACTTACGTAAGAATATTAAAAGGCACATCGTCAACATTTTTAAGCAGAACACTGATGGTGTGGATCAGGGCTGTGCTATAGTCGACTCGCAGTTCCTTCCTTTAAAGAAGATCCTTTCCCAGCCAGATCCCAACCCTGTCCAGCTTCTAGCTCAGCTATGGCTGGCTCACAATTCAGCAGGGCTCAAGGTGAGCGCAAGCCTCCCCCAACACACTTACCTTATAGTCAAATTTGAAGATGTTGTATATTTTCCTGAAGAGACAGCGAGAAAGATACATAACTTTCTTGGAATACCAGTTGCACCAGCTGCGTTAAACCAGCTGACATTTGCCACATCTACAAATCTGTATAATCTGATATATGACGGAGATATATCACCTGCCAAAATCAACATGTGGAAGGAGAATATGGCTGTAGATGAGATTAAACTCATTGAAGACACATGCTGGCCTGTGATGGAGAGGCTGGGTTATAAAAGACATACAGTCAGGCATTCATTTTTGTAAATGTTTTTGCATTTTTCATACTGTGCCTGAAGATTATATTTTTGGAGGAAGCAGGCTTTGTCAGTATGACAAATAACAAATGTTGCCTTTTCTGCAAAGTCATATGAACAATTGTTTTGTGCTCTGAGTATATTTAGGCAATGTTTATGTATTATTTAAATCTTACAGGCAAAAATGGAGCTAGAATGTCTAGATGTTCTTAAGAACAAAAAGTGATTACTCACCATTGAAGATGGGGAACAGATGCAAAACTTGGATCACAAATACATCCAGTTTGACTGGAAGACAAAATTATGGTATTTCCCACCAGATGGGTGGCTAACAGTATGTTTTCAGTGTTATGTCGTGAGATATGTTGTTGTAATTTTGATTTTATAAGCGAACTGAATGTCATTTTCATAGTCATTTTTCCACCTAGAGACCTTATTGTTTGCATTTAGAAGATTAATGTTTAAAAATCCCAAAGTTGTGAGTCTGCCTCATCCAGATAATGGGGGGGAAGGTTAGGAAGATTCGGGCCCGACAAGGAAGATGGGGCCTGAATACAGAAAATAAGTATGACCTATGATGAGGTACCAGTTCATGTGTACAATCTCTCTGTGACTCTGTGACTGTACAATCAAATCAGTTCATTGACTTGAAGGGCAAAATGTCTTGACACATCAATTGTCTTTTTTTGGTACGTGAATATATATATTTTTTCTGTTGTTTCTTTGCATCCCTATGTAAACTATATATCAAAAACCAATAGCAAATCCATCTTACTTTTCTGAAAATTGTATCTTTCACTCATGATGTAATCATAAATGGAACATTTAATAACCCAAACAAGTAAAACCATAAAATGGCTTATTTCTCATCTTAATGGGTAACTTTTTTTAATGCAGTTTTAAGAGAAAACTCATGTGAAATGTTTTAAAAGCCACAATGCAAATGGATTTTCCATGGCACCATATGCATATGGAGTGTAATCATCACTGTGGGATAACTGAAATGGAGGAAAACAACAACAATTTATGTGATATTTTTTAAAACATTTGCAAAGGCTGCTTGTGTGTGTGTGTGGTGTTATTTGCAGAGTCATTCCTTTGTGCCCAGCATGCTTTTGGACTAAACTCAGCAAGCAATTCTTCATAGAATAGAGTCTGCATGGAGAATATTAAGTTAAATGCTAAATGCAAGTAGAGCCAGTCTCTACATTAGGTCATATTGCTGATTGTGTAGGTCCCCAGCATGTCTACCATATGGTGTGGGTTTTATTTTTTTATTATTATTATTTTATAGGATTGGCATAAAGCAGTTTCTGAAAAACGGAAGTACAAATATGGTGAACGGCATGAACACTGTAACATGAACCTTTTTTTTTTTTGTACCATAAAGGAGAATGTACATTAATGAATAACCACATTAAACTTGATGCTGTATTTGATATTGTTGAACAAATTTGACTGATAAAGACAGTTCAAGAAAACGGGTACAAGTCCTAACTAATATGTCTGAAGATAAATAAACAGGCACATAAAGTGAAACTATTTACAAAACCAGTAACCACAACGCAATAATGAAGGTTTTTCATGTATTTTATAACTGTATAAATGTATTGTACATGTATATTTTTGATTTTATTTTTTTTTAAATAATATATATTTTATTTTTATTTAAATTATTATTTTTCCACACAATGTTATATATTGTATATATTGTATAACACCATTGCTACATACCACATTTGTGATTTTTATTTATTTTTATTTATTTTTTTTACGTTTAATTAAATAATTAAATTAACACATTGGCGTTAAAACAGTTTTAGCTGGCTTCTGGGAATAAAAATGAATTCAGTAAATCAGTAACATACCTCACCTCACAAAAAAAGGAGAATGAAAGATTCTGGCTACAATTCAAAGCCTAGAATTCCTCACAAAATGTCGCCAGCAGAGGGCAGCAGATAAATAAAGATCCTACAACAAGCTCTTGAGCGGAAATGTATTATCAGTAGCTAGTATTTCGCTACTATCAGCAGCAAATCATGTAGGGACTGAAAAAAGCTTGCTCATTGGTGCCAAATTAACATTTCCTTTTTACACTCCAAAATACTTGTCATTTACACTAATAAGGCTGAGTTGCATAAGGCCTTGAACAGTGTGATGTAGCCTATTGCGAGCCTTACTGTGGTTTCCTAGGTGCTAACCTAATAGGCTACTTTGCAAATGTTTAATTCAGAAGAGCCAAACAGTGACAGTGTGTTAAATACAGAGTTACAGCAACAGCTCATGAATTCAAATGAACAAATCATGCCTTGATGCTAGGTAGCTCACTAGATTTTGCCAGAAAAATTTAATTGTTTTCAGATTATTGTATTGAAACCCTAGAACCGTGGCCTTCTAATGCATCTCATGAAAGGGATTGATAGTTTTCATGATTAGCAGACAGTTCTTGTGCCTTCTAATGCACCGGTGCCTTCAGAATGAGCCAAAAGCCCAGCTAGTGTTTGATCATTCACACTGGGCATGTACCCGCGGCAGCGACTTTGATGAATTAGGTGGTGTTGTGAAACCAGTGCTATTTATTCTTCTTAATGTCAAGCCCTTGGAAAGAGCATACTGATAGGAACATGTTTTAGCATTATCCATTGCAATGAAGAATGCACATGGTCTCGGAAGGAGAAGATGAACGAACTTCATTCGGTTTATGGTCGTGCGGCTTTAGTGGATGTTAAATTTATACTAATAAATGTATCATATAATAAAATTAGTATCTAAGATAAAACCTCATGGTTTAGGCTTCTCCCAAAAGAGGAATCTCTCATGAAGTAGATGAATGCACTGTTAAATACTATGAACTAAAAATATGATAAGTGATTAATGGCAGCCCTCACAGGATTTCAGACAACAGAGTTCTGGGGGTGGAGGATACACAGGCCTAAAAGAAAACATGAAATGAGTTGCGTGAATATGCATCCATTTACGGACAGTTTTCAAAATCGACTTCAAAATCTGCTGCTTTCAAACCGACTGTAGGCTCTCCTCCTTTGAATTAAACTAGATACAATCTAAATGCTAATCAATTTCAGCAACAAGCTCTTTTAGGGCTGACGGATTTTCTGCCGCACTCTCTGGTGTCCTGAGGGACAGGAGTGATGAGGTTTTGTTGGAGTACTGGAGATCAGTGGACCTTTAACACTTTCTTTTGTGAATGGAAAAAAAAAAAGTTACCAGCATATTATTATGATAGTACAAAAACTTGTTTGTGATGCTTTTAAATTAACTTATCTGGTCTGAACAATTAAACTCTTAGGCTGCATCCTAAATTGCATACTTCCCTACTATATAGTATGCAAAAAACAAAAACAAAAAAAACATTGTGAACATACCATGTCCAAATTCACAGTAGTTTTAAAACAGTAGGCAAAAAGTCAGTTGATGAACTACTATTTCCAGCAAGATTCTGAAGTGAGCATCTGATGGACATTTTTATTATCCCATGAGGCCATATGGGAGAGGATTTGTGAATGACATGAAGAGACACAACTGATGCTGTAGGTCACATGACAATGATAACATGACAAATGTAGTATGTCCGGATTACATTCATACTATATAGAATAAACATTTTAATGATCTTTTTAAAACTGTTTAAGTAATTACTTATTCAGTACCTAGAGTATGCAATTTCGTACGCAGCCATAGTCATGATATGTTTTACATCTGAATCCATATAGGTCATCAGATTAGCTATTATAGCTTTGAATATCTAGTGTCTATGAAGGGATAGACAGAACACACAAGGTGAGGTAACACTGTTCTAAGACAGTGGATAAAGTGGGATCCATACTCCATTTTGGAGGATCAATGCTCCAGGAGACCATGAGGAGAGAGGGATTACGTTAATAACACTAATAACCATGGCTGGGTCTTTAACTATGCCAATCTCTAAAACTCTGCACATTGAAAGCCCCTTTATAGCCGGACTGTGTCTTAATTTCATCTGTGCAAATAATTAACGTTACTTCTTTTTAATACATTTCATTAGCGAAATATTTGTAAAGCAGACAGACAGATGTAAAGGGTGACCAATATCATTGATTTATTGAAGGAAAAAAAAAATACCATCACCAAAAAAAAAGGGCACTTCGGAGTGTAAGGGCCCTACCTGTGCAAGTGCCTGCTGTGAAGAGCTGTTTACACTGTAAATACTTCTGATTGTAACTTAATGCCATCGATTAGTGTTCATAGTTTCTTAAATATGCTGTTTAATTGAGATTGGGGCCATTATTACCATCTAATGACTCGTCAAACCCCCTACTAGCATAGGGCATAACACACCCAAGCATTAATTAAATCAGGAGCCGTGTCCTCCGGGCACCGTAGTCCAGTTCGCTCAGTGGCAGAAGAAGGGCAATTTGAACATAACCTCAATCTGGGATTTTTCCCAAATGAAATAGTGAAACCACTGCACACAGTAATTAAGGAGACAGTGCCCCCTGAGTGCCCTTGTCCTGGCCCTGCATCAGCTTACAGGCCTTTAATATTTCATCAAGATCTCTCCAGCTCTCACCTGTGCTCGTAGAGACTCTAGCAGATTCTAGAATAATGCTTTGCTCTGTCACTCTCTCAAAACCATTGGCTTGACCCCAGAGAGTCAATCTGAGACCCCTCTAATCTGACAGCAATTACCTGTTGCACATATCTGCACACACCTTTCTAACAAGAAACTACAATGATAAAATAACAATTAAAAAAGAGAGAGTTTCACGAGGTAATAAAATTAAACAATAGTTAGTTTAAGTTCTCACTGAATTATTCACTTGTTTCAGTCAAACCAGCAGTGATTCATTCAGGAACAAAACAAGTGGTTGTGAGTGAGTCAATGAATCATTCTATCAAATGATTCATTTAGAACGCTGATTCATTCAATTAAGAAAAACAAACAAACATAATAATAATGAATAGCTGCATCGGAAATCACATCCTGTCTAGTAGGTACTATATTTGTTTCACTGCTATTCACAAATCCTCTTCCATGGCCTCATGCACAGTAGTAGTAGATCACCCAGGTAATTTTAGCATACTGTTTTTCGAATACTATGAATTCTGACATACAACTCTTTGTACGTACTGTTTTTTGCCTACTATATAGTATGGAATTAAACATTTTCAGATGCAGAGAAACATCATTGATTCACTCAAATGATTTGTTCACCAACACTGATTCATCCAGAAATACCACTGCTATGAGTTGCTCTGAGACGGGCACAGGTTGATCATGATTGAAAAAACAAAGCTTTTTGAAACTCTTAATCAGCTGAACCAATTGCTTTGCAAAATGATTCCCTTTCGAAGACCGCTGTTAATCTGGTCAAAACAGTGTAAATGCAACGAAAACCCAGCTCAAACATGTTAAACACCTTTAACAAACCAATTGCAAATGTTTTCATGAAAGTATAACATTTTATCTACAGATAAAAAAATGAAGGTTATGTAAAATTTGTTTAGCAAATCATTGTTTGCTGAAATCGTGATTTGGTTTGTTTGAAACAAACTCCGAACCACTGATTTGAAACAAAAGATTTGTAAATGTTTTTAAGCTTCAAGAAGCAAAGTTTTGCTTTCATCACTAGTTCATTATCCTTTGACTTTGTGTGGAACTACTAGCAAAGCAACAATGGACAGATTTATTGTTAACGTCTTCGATGAACTGCTGTATTAAAGCAATATCACACTTTAAATAGAATAATATTTATTCATATATGTATTTTTTTATAAATATGTTATAAAAGTCTAGACAAAAATTTGAAGCATCACAGATATGAGTCACAATGACAACTATTCTGCATTTGGTGAGATGTAAAATGTCACGACAAAGAGGGACCGGTTGGTAATATTTATACAGCAACCACACAGCAATTTGGGGATCACAAGCGTTTGATCTCTAAACTGAGCTCTCTAAAAGCTTTCCATTTGAAGAGAGCATCGGGTCTCAGCAGTGCACTGGAGCTAGTGGCGGCAACAGCGTTAGTAAATCATAAGAGTAAACAGAGATGCTGTGGCATGGTCGTTTGAGTGAGAGCTGCACTCCGTTGGCCAGAACTACTCCGGTGTACCTATCAATCACAGCCGGTGATGAGTGCTGAACACATCTACTCACTCAGTGGCACCTCTGTACATCAAAGTTATGGGTCACTTGTATGGAGCGTACTTTCCCGTGAATATTGCACTTTGGAGCCATAACGCCGCTTTTACCACATATGTTGGTAGTGGCTGTCATTGAAACAGGTTATATAGGCTAGTAGATGGGGTGATCCGTTTCTCTTTGCAGCCATGCTAGTGAAATGTGATGAGGATGAATGTAGAGGAAGCAACATTTTTTTTTTCATTTATCAAAACACCTTTATATATTGTGTATGTGGTGCAATAACCCATCGTATAAAGGAGATGTAAAGAAGAACCAAGACCCAACAAACAGAGACACTACATATTTATCTTTTAAACCTTGCTCTCAAACAGTTATTACTCCTCCCTGAGGAGCCAGGAAAACGTGTACTGGCATTGATAACAACATAATGGCCTGAGATCCCCTTGACATATACATCTTAAACCATCTCAGTGTGTTTCTGTTCTCCCTCAAAGTGGAGACTGCATGTCCTACACTGTCTCTGTGGGTAGCATAACCTTGGCCTGCTGCGCGGATAAGAGTGGGGAGTTGTGGAGAACAGAATTACGAGGACACACTCTACGAGCTTGTCGATGCACAATATTATGAGCAAGCCTGCCTACTGCGTTCAAAAATATTGGCGACCTTTCCAGCTTCAATGCAACAGAACATATGACAAAATATTTTGATGCTTGATGCTAGATACTCTACATTTAATACTTATAGCTTTTAAATATTTAACCCTGTAAAACCTGTCATATTTGATGCATGGATTTCTAACTAAGACCTCTGGATTATCAAAATGATCAAAACTCTGCTGAAAAAAAAAAAACCGCACAATTTTCTACATGACCTCTGGACTCTGATTGATAGTTTATACTTTAAGTAAAAGGCCTTTTAGTATAAATCTAAAAAATGTCCGTCTTCAGGTTGTTGTACATGTCTTTTTGCTATGAAATCTTTATTGATTTTTATTATTTAAACATAAGAATGACTTTTATATTGTTAGTAATATATCAATATGAACATTTACTGGACTAATGCAACTGAGGTTTACTTGATTATCCATACTTTTTTTTTTTTTAAGAAAAATCATGTAAAAATGTAAGTATCAAATTTGATAGAACAGTACGATTTCTGCATCTCTCAGTCATCATTGTATTGCATTGCATTATATGTTTTGCCTACTGCAATTAAAACTACATATTATTCTGTGATATAATGTGACAGCTGATATTTATATGCATTTTATGCAAATAGTCTGGTTTACTTGTATAAGAATCTCATTGATTTACATTACAATCTATCAGGATTTCATCTTACTTTTTGAACCAAATTGCATATTTAGCGTTTTTTTAATTGCATATTTTTTTGCTCAGTTTGGGCCTCTGAATAAAACTGATGTGTTTTTTCCTCATCGAATGTGAGCTATTCTCATTATATGGGCCATAAATGCCTGATGTATCAAATATGATGCAAAATATAAAACACATTTGCAAACTTGTTTAATACAAACTTGTCAGACTTCCAAAAAAGGCAAATCATGGAAGCCTGTTTAGCATGAGCCCCTGTAAACTTAACAGCCCAGTTTTTTGGTGTTTTAAGAACAAGTCTTTATGATCATGACTGTATACACAAGGCATGGCAAAACTTCATCAGTGAAGAAGAATAGTGGGCGAAAACTGAAAGTGAGTGATAGGCATAGTTGATCAATAAGAAGGATTGTGTCCAAACAATACCCAGAACTACTGCAGCAAAGTGACAGCAAACTTCAATATTCAACTTGAAGTCCCTGTTTCCACAAAAACCAACCACAGAGAACTTCCCAAAGCTAACATCCATGAAAGAGCTGCAATTTCTAAAATGTTAATCACAGACACCAATGCTAAAATGCAAGCACACACTCGCACGCGCGCGCGCACACACACACACACACACACACACACACACACACACACACACACACACAGAGAGAGAGGAGTGAGAAGCAGATTCCCGCCTTCAGTATCTCTGAAGCAACTGGCAGTTGGAGACTCTTCAGAAGTTGTATTCAATTCAGTTCAATTCAGGTTTATTTGTATAGCGCTTTTCACGATACAAATCGTTGCAAAGCAACTTTACAGAAAGTTAAGGTTCTGCAATATATTTAGTAGTAGCTTATCAGTGGTGACTGTCAGTTTATGTACATATGGCAGAAATGTACGGAAAAATCAATTAAAGATGTAATCAAACAGACGAACACTATTAACAGCAATTATTATATGATGCAATCAAACTTATAGCAAAATGTGGTAGTTCTGTATGTTGTTTCAGGGTTGGCATCATCTGAGGTCCTCTGAGGGGTTGGCATCATCTCTTCTCAGGTGTTCTGGATCCAGACTGAAGCTTGTGTAAATCCTAGTTACCACGGGTCAATCCCGTGGCAAAAACAGAGAAACAAATAGAGACATAATTAGCGTAGCTGCTGTTCCAAACAAGCAAAATTGATTTGTTTAACCCAAGCTAAAAACTAATAATGTGCATTTGATCAGATATGATTGCAGTACATGAATCTATACTAAGAAGGGTGGAAGAAGCCTGTGGGAAAACCTGTAGAAGCTGTACAAGTTGGTGTCTTAAATTAGAATAATTTGTAGTTTGTGATATTGCAGCAATGTCAATATTGAGTCACTATGACTTGTTGCTTGAATTTATAAGTCACCTTGAATGGCGTTTGCTTAATATAAATTTGTAATGTAAATGTTTTTTAAAAACTACTGAATAAATTGCGAAATGATTGACTTTTTTGAAGTGCTTAACACCTACTGATCTTGTGTATTTTTGTGTGTATAATTTGTGTTCTTCTATTATTAATTTTAGTGTTTGTTTTGTGTTTTTATAGAGGGCTTGGCTAATAAATGTAATGTTAGTTTTGGGGTTAAGGTTTCTTGTCATTTATTTTTTTTTCTCTTGTCATTGTCATGTGATTTCCTGTTCCCTCATGTGTTCTTGCCATGTGATCCCTTAGTCAATGTGTCATGATGTTATTAGGCTTGTTCGAGATGCATCGGCGCTGCGCAGACCGATCGGCGTACAACATCAAAGTACCACGAGAGTGACTGGAGAGCAGACGACTCTTTATGCTTTTGAATTGCTCTTGCAGTACTTTGATCGGTCTGTGCAGCGCCGATGCATCTCGAACAAGCCTATTGGTTGTTTTAGTGTCTTGTTTCATTGGTTGGATTGTGTCATGTGACCCATTTTGGTTGATATATATATATATATATATATAGCCCTCATGTTGCCATTGTCTCTTGTCTAGCTTTGTTTGTGTAATCCACTGTTTGGTGAATTTGTTCACGTTTTTGCCAAACCAAGTCTTGTTCATTGTGTTTCTGTTCACTTTTGGATTTTATTAAACTGCACATGGGTTCTCATTCAACTTGCCTCCAGTGGACGTACATTACAATCAGTTAGAGAAAATTAACTTGTAACTACTTTTTTGTGAGCGTGAACAGATTTTCTGAGCTTTTTTGGGTTATTTGTCCTTTAGTGGTAGAATGAGAATAATCTCACCTCATTTCACATGTGTACCCCAGTTTCACAAATTCTTATTTTTCGTGTAGCTTATTTTTAATTACTCATTGTTTACAGGTTGCCTGCAGTTGCGACTATAATTCGTGCAAGTATTATGGGCCGCAGGAATATTGTGGATAAAGCCGAGTCTCCTGCAGTACCCAGCAGTTCACCTGCTGTGGGGTTTCATACACTGCTTTAAAGCCCATCTGTAACGGTTGGGACTTTATCTGCTCTGCGGCACTCAGGACCCTCCAGCTGATGACTCACCCAACTTGTGAAAATGAAATCTTTTTGCAAGCTGCCCTATTGTCACAGAAAGCTGGCACAGGTGCTTTAGTTTTGTGTGTTGGAAAGGTTGCTGCATAAGGTGTACATGTGTTGGCAGAGCATCATGTTTCAGCGTCAATTTTATTCAGTCATTTTCAAGACATTTTTATATCAAAATTTATACTTTATGCTTTGACATGTATTGTAAACAAATGCATATTAAAATGAGTGATATTTTAAACCACATTGTTTGAAGTGCTTTAGTGTGGGTTGGGATTGTGTTTTGAATTTTAGCATCTTAGCATGACAAGGTGACTAATAATCTATTTCAGATTTCTAAATAATACATAGAACAACTAAAATCCACCTAATATAAGGCAAACCACTTGAACTCAAAATAAGAATACATATTTATACAATGTAAAATCATGAGCTAAGGCTTGGTTTTCATATGGCTCAGAAATGGATATCTGAGGTTAACAGCTTTTAAATCCCCAACAACATGAATGAAAGAAATAGCTATGTGGTGGAACAGTGAAGATTAAAACCTAATGTGTCTTCTGATCTGTATGTCATGAATTTTACATTATTACTTCTCTCTCTCTCTCTCTCTCTCTGGAACTGTTGCATTTGCTTATATGGCATTTTGATTGGAAATCTGAGGACTATTCAACTTGCTAACAGGAGAATTTGGATTCTAGACCAATGGTTTCAAAGAGCACTTCATCTTTTTATATATTCTAACTAATTTGCTCTCCTTTTTGTGTTGTTACCCATCTCTTTCAGAGCTCTGCTAAGAAAATGTGCATCTATATGTTTTGGACTACCAGATTATAGTCCTTAATTACAAAATTATACATTTTATTCCCTTTTTTAAATCAAATTTGGTCCAGTAGCGAAATAACATCCATCCTGAAAAATAATTTGAAGTGTGATTTTGCAGATGGAGCTAGTAAAGCTAGTAAAAAATGCCTCGTTCCTCACACCCCGAATCAACAGCGAGCACACCGAGTAAATCAAGTAAGTGTCATCGCATTGGAAGATGGTGCACAACCCCCATAGGATAATCTGCTATTCCAATAGATAGCTACATTTTCATAAATTCATATGGCAGCTCCAAGCGACAAGTCTAATAGATTTCCTCAATCAATTTGCAGAGGCAGAAGATATTATACTGAAGAGCATAATCTTATGAACTGTGATATGATAATAATGGTTTTTCTGTCTTATTGATCATCCGATACGTTCAGGCTTAGGGAGTAAATACAGAGAACAGTTGGTTTCCATCTGTTAGCTCAGGCACATTGGATCCCTCAATCGTACAGTTCATTACATGAGAAACTCGGAGCTTGGGATGGAGTTCCTTTAACAGTGAAAGGTTATTTATGAAATCAATTATGTTTTAAGGCATTATACGCTCTGTTAGCCTCTTTTGTGGGTGGAATTTTGATGCAGGCTAATGAATAGTGCTCGAGAAATGTCAGTGGTGAGATTTGGCGAACGTAACGCTTATTATACTGATGTGGCACCAGCAAAGAAGCAGTTGGTGTTTGTCTGACTGACCCTTAACTGAGATGATTTTCATGTTGGTTTCACTTTTAATTAGAGAGATTGTACTGTAATTGAGCTGCTACGGGGCCATCACATCCCCCCGCTGCAGAGCGCGCAGTGCAGCTCAGGTTACGTTGCCCCTGGAGACCACAGGGCAAATGCTCTAAATCCCCTCTACAAAATATTCATGCAGAAGACAGAATGTAAAAAATGGGGGAAACAGAGAAATGGCCTTTGGAAAAAGGAGAAAAGCGCGGCACATGTAATTCCATGTGAAGTCTTGTACTTATTTCTATCAGGTGGCTTGTAAACTAACAGCTCCAGGGGGCAAAGAAGATGACAAATATTGTTCATAATGGTTGAAAACTAATGAAGCGTGAGATGCCAGCAAGAGCTTGGAGGGGACCAGGGGCGATCTCACTCTGTTGTGTGCGTCTCTCCCCTTTCTCCCTCCCGTTTTCTTTACATCCCCCTCCTTTTCTGCTTCTCTCGAGAGCCGTCTCCTTCTCGTTCTTCATCTCCTTTCCCTCCACCTTCATATGCAGTGTTTCTCTCTCTTTCAGCAGGCTGCTTAGACCATAGTGCACAACAAGTGAATGGAACATGCTGTAGACAGCAGGGATTAGTTTGCTACCGAACAAATATTAAATAAGCTGCTTTTTTAAATTTCATTTATTTATTTATTTTTTAATAATGTGGCACATCATCTTCTCATTGGGATGGGTCAAAAATGACAACTGTCATCATGTACTCATGTACCTGTACCCTAATGAATGCATTTCTTTTTTTTTCTGCAGAAAGCAAAAGAAGATATTTTGAAAACGGTCTAGTTTTATTCAATGAATAATGTCCACAGAGGAAAGAAAGAAAGAAAGAAAGTCATGTCTGGAATGAAATGAGGGTGAATAAATAATTTTCATTTTCACTGAACTATCCTGTTTAAGAGCTTTAAAGGAATAATTCACCCCAAAATGAAAATTTGCTGAAAATGTACATACCCTCAGGCAACTCAACTCTTCATTGGAACAGATTCGGAGAAATTTAGCATGACATCACTTGCTCACCAATGGATCCTCTGCAGTGAATGGGTGCTGTCAGAATGAGACTTCAAACAGCTGTAATCCACAAGACTCCAGTCCATCAGTTAACATCTTGTGAAGTGAAAAGCTGTGTGTTTGTAATAAACAAATCCATCATTCATTTTTTTTTTAACTTCAAACATTTGATTCCGGCTAAAATACGAGTCCTCTGTCTGTAATATTGCTTTTTTCTCATCTGAATCAGTAAAGAAATATGAACAGATCAAGTACTCTTTACAAGTAAAACAGTCCAAAACAGCTCTAAACATATATGTTAGTGGATTTCGAGAGGACAACAGGAGATGGACTTTTCCACTGGAGGAAGCATTATTAAGTTGGCTTGAAAAAGCCAATTTACTGAAATCCTATTTAAACTTCTTCTGAGACAAAATTTTAAAATGTATCTCCTCCTAGACTTTTAAAGCTACAACCACCAAACTCGGGTCACACCTTCAGACTGGTCTGACTCGGGTTGCTATATCTTTTCTAACTGATCCGGCTTACGGTTTTCGTAAACCAGACTATCAAAACCACCTAAAATCCCACAGACTTTCATTGAGGGTGTGAAAACTTTTATACAATAAGACTTATGGTGTATCTAAGCTGTCTATTGCTATAGCAAAGCTTAACAACTCCTTACTGAAAGCTGATTGACTGCTTTGGCTGGTCTCCCAAGCTGGTTTTAAAGTGGTTTTGGCCATATTTTTTAGCAGGCCAGGCTGGTCTTAGCTGGTATTTATCTGTTTTTTTTTTTTTTTTTACTGAATCAACTGGTTTTAGCTGGATTAGCATATAAACATGCTAGTAACTTGCTAATCATGCTAGAAACAGGCTAAAAATGCTAGTAACTTGCTAATAATGCTAACAACATGCTAGTAACATGCTAATCATGCTAGAAACGTACTAGTAAGCTTGCTAATCATGCTAAAAAGGTTAACACCATGCTAGTAACTTGTTAATCATCTTAGAAACATGCTAGCAACTTGTTAAACATGCTAGAAACATGCTAGCATCATGCTAGTAAAATGCTAATCATGCTAGGATCATGGTAGTAACATGCTAATCATGTTAGAAACATGCTAACAAAATGCTAGTAACATGCTAATCATGCTAAAAAAGGCTAACACCATGCTAGTAACTTGTTAATCATGTTAGAAACATGTTAGCAACTCGTTAAACATGCTAGAAACATGCTAGCATCATGCTAGTAACAAATGCTAATCATGCTAGGATCATGGTAGTAAAATGCTAATCATGCTAGAAACAATGCTAACAAAATGATAGTAACTGGCTAATAATGCTAACAAAATGTTAGTAACTTGTTAATCATGCTAACAAAATGCTAGTAACTTTCTAATCATGCTAGAAACATGTTAATCATGCTAAAAAAGGCTAACACCATGCTAGTAACTTGTTAATCATGAAACATGTTAGCAACTTTGCTAAATATGCTAGAAACATGCTAGCATCATGCTAGTAACAGGCTAATCATGCTAGGATCATGATAGCAACAGGCTAGTAACTTGCTAATCATGCAACCTACATGCTAGTAACTTGCTAATCATGCTAGAAACATGCTAACAAAATGCTAGTAACTTGCTAATCATGCTAGAAACATGCTAACAAAATGCTAGTAACTTGCTAATCATGCTAGAAACATGCTAACAAAATGCTAGTAACTTGCTAATCATGCTAGAAACATGCTAACAAAATGCTAGTAACTTGCTAATCATGCTAACAACATGCTGGTAACTTGCTAATAATGCTAGAAACATGCTAACAAAATGCTAGTATCTTGCTAATCATGTTAGAAACATGCTAGCAACTTGTTAAACATGCTAGAAACATGCTAGCATCATGCTAGTAAAATGCTAATCATGCTAGGATCATGGTAGTAACATGCTAATCATGTTAGAAACATGCTAACAAAATGCTAGTAACATGCTAATCATGCTAAAAAAGGCTAACACCATGCTAGTAACTTGTTAATCATGTTAGAAACATGTTAGCAACTCGTTAAACATGCTAGAAACATGCTAGCATCATGCTAGTAACAAATGCTAATCATGCTAGGATCATGGTAGTAAAATGCTAATCATGCTAGAAACAATGCTAACAAAATGATAGTAACTGGCTAATAATGCTAACAAAATGTTAGTAACTTGTTAATCATGCTAACAAAATGCTAGTAACTTTCTAATCATGCTAGAAACATGTTAATCATGCTAAAAAAGGCTAACACCATGCTAGTAACTTGTTAATCATGAAACATGTTAGCAACTTTGCTAAATATGCTAGAAACATGCTAGCATCATGCTAGTAACAGGCTAATCATGCTAGGATCATGATAGCAACAGGCTAGTAACTTGCTAATCATGCAACCTACATGCTAGTAACTTGCTAATCATGCTAGAAACATGTTAACAAAATGCTAGTAACTTGCTAATCATGCTAGAAACATGTTAGCATCATGCTAGTAACATGATAATCATTCTATAATCATGCTAGCAACATGCTAGTAAATTTGCAAATCATGCTAACAAAATGTTAACACCATGCTAGTAACATGCGAATCATGCTAGAAACATGCTAGCAACTAGCTAAACATGCTAACGAAATGTTAGCAACTTGTTAAACATGTTAAACAAAAAACTTGTTGAACATACTAATCATGTTAACACCATGCGAATAACGTGGTCAATAATGCTAACAACATGCTAGTGACTTGCTAATCATGCTAACAACTTGATAAACATGCTAGAAACATGCTAGTATAATGCTAGTAACATGTTAATCATGCCAGAATCATCCTAGTAACATGCTAATAATGCTAGAATAATGCTAGCAACATGATAGTAACTTGATAATCATGTTAACAGCATGCTAGTAACTTGTTAATCATGCTAACAACATGCTAGTAACATGCTAATCATACTAACAACATGCTAGTAACATGCTAATAATGCTAACAACATACTAGTAACATGTTAATCATGCTAGAAACATGGTACCATAATGCAAGCAACTTGCTAATCATGCTAAGAACATTATAATAACTTGCTAATAATGCTAGAAACATGCTAACAAAATGCTAGTAACTTGTTAGTCATGCTAGTAATGTTAATCATGCTAGAATCATGCTAGTTACATGTTAATAATGTTAGAATCATGCTAGCAAAATGCTAATAAACTTGCTAAACATGCTAACAAAATGCTAGCAACTTGATAAACATGCTAGAAACATGCTAGCATCATGCTAGTAACATGCTAATCATGCTAGGATCATGGTAGTAACATGCTAATCATGCTAGAATCAACATGATAGTAACTTGCTAATCATGCAACCTACATGCTAGTAACTTGCTAATCATGCTAGAAACATGTTAACAAAATGCTAGCAACTTGCTAATCATTCTAGAAACATGTTAGCAACTTGCTAACCATGCTAGAAACATAATAGCATAATGCTAGTAACATGCTAATCATGCTAGAATCATGCTAGTAACATGCTAATTATGCTAGCAACATGGTAGTAAACTTGCTAATCATGCTAACAAAATATTAACAACATGCTAGTAACAAGCTAATCCTGCTAGAAACATGCTAATAAAATGCTAGTAACTTGCTAATCATGTTAACAACAATGCTAGTAACTTGTTAATCATGCTAGAAACATGATAACAAAATCATGCTAATCATGCTAGAATCATGCTAGCAACATGCTAATCATGCTAGCAACATGGTAGTAAACTTGCTAATCATGCTAACAAAATGTTAACAACATGCTAGTAACAAGCTAATCATGCTAGAAACATGCCAACAAAATGCTAGTAACTTGCTAAACATGTTAGAAACCTGCTAGCATCATGCAAGAAACATGCTAGAATCATGTTAACAACATGCTAGTAACTTGTTAATCATGATAACAACATGCTAGTAACTTGCTAATCATGCTAACAACATGCCGAGAGCTTGCACGAAAACAATCAAAAACAATTATCACAACAAACAATTAACAATCAAAAACAATTACCACACGAACCAATCACCTCCAATCATAACCAATCATATCCAATTATAGCACGATGGAGGCATTGCCTCCTCTCACGTGACTTTCCCCCATTCATCTCAATGAGCCTCCAGAAAAGTCATGGCACGCTAAGGGGTCTCTGTAGAAAGTCAATGGACCTAAGGGAGGCAAGCCTCCGCTGTAACTTTACCTGCGGGTGTCGCTGTTGGACAGTGTTACTTTATAAAAAAACGAGCGACTTTTAGACTTTTAATATTATATTTAGTCATATTTGCGCTGTTTTATTTTTGTAATATCGATTATTTTCTCATCCAATTTTGAGGAGAGGAGACACTGCCTCCCTTGCCTCCTCGGAGGAAACGCCCCTGGTTGACATATGCTAAATTTGCTTCAAGATGTTAAAAATGTATAATTTACTGTTGAATATTTACAGTAGGCTGTCAAGGAAAAACATGGTTCTTTTAAGGATCAAAAGGGAGCTGTGGTCTGGCTCCTCAGCTCGATAGTTTGCTCGCCTCCCTCACATTCTGAAAGCTGCGAGGCTGACTCTTGATCAGTGAAAAACAGGATCCACCACAGTGGTGCGGAGACCTCAAACGATGTGCAGGGCAAGACGTGAGTTTGTCAGTTGCAATATATAAGCTGTCATGGACGGATTCTCTTGTGAGAATTAAGCGTCACTCTTGTTAAAGCGCTGCACAATAGCCTTTTGGTTTTCTAGTGCAACAAATTTAAGGGTCCCAAGTGAAAATGTTGTAAAGAACAAAGAACAAATATCTCATGCTACAGTTGTTCTTTTCATGAGGATTATCCGATCATATCAGTATAAATAATAATTGTGATGATTGGCATCTGCTGAGGGCATTGCACTCTGTTACAGTTTTTCTGAAGACTGAGCTTAGATACTATGAACTGATGGATTGTATGGTAGGCTATTGCTTGACTTTACAATACGGTTGAATTAATGCAGTAGGTATCATAAACTAGCAGTGAACAATAACTGAACAGTAATTTTATGACATTTATTAATCTAGGATAATGTTTCTACATATAGCATACTTATGCATTTAAACATTTTTACTAATACATTTTTAAGTCTAAATTACTAAAATAAAATAAAATTGCTAAAACTAACCACACAATTAGTGGTTAGTTCCAAACAAAAGAACAAATATTTTAGCAAAATTAATATTTCAGTTTTGACATTAATGGAGATCTCCTTGTTGTAAGGAGGACCGCCCTCTGTGTACTTGTGAGAATTATTAACAATTACAGATAAGGATATAACCGTATTGTAACTTATGTACTGGGAAAAACACATCTCAAAGGCCTTAAAACAACACATACATCTGTAAAGCACCAGACAAGGCAAGCTGTGTTAAACCATATGTGTACTTTTCATTTAAAGCACTTAGTATGAGGCATTTTCTTGTTTTGCACAGCTTGTGTCGGACACTTTTCCTGCAGCATTTCACTCTGTGACTTCTGGTATTTTTCAGATGCATTTATATAAATGCATTTTTTTCATTTTTGTGAAGTGTCTCGTGAAGATTCTCACAGCACACCGGGATTATTATAGTAAACTATAAAACATTAAAAAAATGTTACTTGAAATAAAAAAAGTTTAACTCGTATAATAAAAACAATTTACATTCATTTATGCATATATATATATATATATATATATATATATATATATATTTATATTCATTTAGTCATTTTCATTTAGTTTATTTTGATGTACTAAAATAACTAAAACTGAAACTGAAATAAAAATGAATGAAAACTATTCAGAGACATTTAAAAACAAAACCTAGATGACAAAAACACACAATAAAATTACTAAAAATGTCAATTAAAATTAAAACAGAAAACATACAATTTTTTTCGAAATTAATTCGAATGAATTAATTCGAAATATTAATATAAATTATAATAGTAACTTAATGATACAGCACACTGACCCGACAAATCAATCGTGAAATTTGTTATTGATTATTGTCATTATTGATTTTATTGAGTATTACAGCCCCTAATTCATTATCAGAGTAAGTTCTTCCACTCAGTAATATAGATTATTAATATAACATTATACATTCTATCATGGGGATTTGAAACTCTCATTAATTCATAGTTGTTCCGGTTAACATTTGCTTAGCGTCACCAGGATTATTACACATCCCTGTGCCTGCAATCTAATGCCCCACAGCCTCTGCTCTTACAATTTACGTCTTTTCTGGTTTCCACCCCCTACTGTTGCTCAGACATTTTCAATTCACGACTGCGCTTTTTCAAACAAAAAAAAAAACACAAAACAAAGCTGACTTTCACAATTCATTAATCTCTGCAGGCTTCAGACATGAGAACAACAAGAGCTGCATGTGTGCCTTGCACCCCAATAGCTAGGTGCATTGATTGACTGATTAATTCCATAATGTTTCAGAGTTTTCTCAGAATAGACCTTGCAATGGACTTGCATTTGATATCATATCGCACAGCATTACAAGCTGATGACAGGTTTTGTATTCTGTGTGGCTTATAAAAATCTAATTGCATTATTTGGGTCTAGTCTCTTCAAAGTAATTGAATTATCCATTGGTACCTTGAGACAAAGAGAAATAGAAAAACTGTAATGCATTATTCATTTTTTTTCCCTCTGGAAGCATATTAAGTAAAACAGACCACACCGTGTTTATGATAGCCCTTTTTATTTGCAATTATGTATGCACTTCTTGTTTCCAGAAAAAAAAAATCCACTGCAAAGTGCTAGTTACTGCACAGTTTTACTTTTCATTCAGCTTGAACTCTTAAATTACTCTAATAACATAAACTGCTGGTTGGTTGTGCAGAAGAATGTGCAAAAGAGTGCTATACTATATGCTTGTAAGACACGTGTGTGGCTTTAGCTTAGCAATGTTTAAGTGACAAATAAAGCATGCATTGCCATTCATGAGAACTTCAAACCTCGCAGCACTGCCACATCCCAGTGAACGACAGATAAACCACCGTATGAATACAAATGGATGAGTTGCAACAGCAAGTTTGATTACACGAACTTGATCTGCTATTCATAAACAGTTCTATCACATGCCCTTGACAAATTGCTTTATAGATGAGGAAAAAAAAGAACTAAGCAATAAAAAAGCAAGCCACCTACACAACAGAATTGGAGCACATAACAAAGGCTTATGCTACAAAAACTGTCTGGGTGATCCAAAAAGTACTGTGTGTATGTGTGTGTGAGTGATTCTTCATTGTCATACCTCAAGCTCATCTTGCTGAGATGACAGAGTTTCTGCTGGAGGTCACAACTGAGTCACAGCTCAAATGGGTGGTGAGCTGTTGGAGAAATATTTAACACAGCTCTGAAGATCAACAGCAGACTGACCATAACAGCACAAATTAAAGAACTTTTATTTCGAGGGTCAATGAGACACACTGTAAAAATGTTTCCGATAAAGAAAAAGAAAAATCTTTTGGAAGTGTAGTTCTAATATAGTTCAAATCTAGTTTAGAAATGTACCTTCTTTGTACTCATGTTGGCTTCATATGGTTTTAAAATAAGTTCATACTATTTAAGAAAAGTTTACATTTTGTAACTATCAAGTAAAAAGTAACAAAGTTTGTGTACAGATTTTAATGATTGTTTTCCAAAAAAAAAAAAAGGCTTTTAAATATATTTCATAGTAACAATATTTTTAAACTAATATTAATAATTGTGCACTTTTCATTTAAAGCACTTAGTATGAGGCATTTTCTTGTTTTGCACAGCTTGTGTCGGACACTTTTCCTGCAGCATTTCACTCTGTGACTTCTGGTATTTTTCAGATGCATTTATATAAATGCATTTTTTTCATTTTTGTGAAGTGTCTCGTGAAGATTCTCACAGCACACCGGGATTATTATAGTAAACTATAAAACATTAAAAAAATGTTACTTGAAATAAAAAAAGTTTAACTCGTATAATAAAAACAATTTACATTCATTTATGCATATATATATATATATATATATATATATATATATATATTTATATTCATTTAGTCATTTTCATTTAGTTTATTTTGATGTACTAAAATAACTAAAACTGAAACTGAAATAAAAATGAATGAAAACTATTCAGAGACATTTAAAAACAAAACCTAGATGACAAAAACACACAATAAAATTACTAAAAATGTCAATTAAAATTAAAACAGAAAACATACAATTTTTTTCGAAATTAATTCGAATGAATTAATTCGAAATATTAATATAAATTATAATAGTAACTTAATGATACAGCACACTGACCCGACAAATCAATCGTGAAATTTGTTATTGATTATTGTCATTATTGATTTTATTGAGTATTACAGCCCCTAATTCATTATCAGAGTAAGTTCTTCCACTCAGTAATATAGATTATTAATATAACATTATACATTCTATCATGGGGATTTGAAACTCTCATTAATTCATAGTTGTTCCGGTTAACATTTGCTTAGCGTCACCAGGATTATTACACATCCCTGTGCCTGCAATCTAATGCCCCACAGCCTCTGCTCTTACAATTTACGTCTTTTCTGGTTTCCACCCCCTACTGTTGCTCAGACATTTTCAATTCACGACTGCGCTTTTTCAAACAAAAAAAAAAACACAAAACAAAGCTGACTTTCACAATTCATTAATCTCTGCAGGCTTCAGACATGAGAACAACAAGAGCTGCATGTGTGCCTTGCACCCCAATAGCTAGGTGCATTGATTGACTGATTAATTCCATAATGTTTCAGAGTTTTCTCAGAATAGACCTTGCAATGGACTTGCATTTGATATCATATCGCACAGCATTACAAGCTGATGACAGGTTTTGTATTCTGTGTGGCTTATAAAAATCTAATTGCATTATTTGGGTCTAGTCTCTTCAAAGTAATTGAATTATCCATTGGTACCTTGAGACAAAGAGAAATAGAAAAACTGTAATGCATTATTCATTTTTTTTCCCTCTGGAAGCATATTAAGTAAAACAGACCACACCGTGTTTATGATAGCCCTTTTTATTTGCAATTATGTATGCACTTCTTGTTTCCAGAAAAAAAAAATCCACTGCAAAGTGCTAGTTACTGCACAGTTTTACTTTTCATTCAGCTTGAACTCTTAAATTACTCTAATAACATAAACTGCTGGTTGGTTGTGCAGAAGAATGTGCAAAAGAGTGCTATACTATATGCTTGTAAGACACGTGTGTGGCTTTAGCTTAGCAATGTTTAAGTGACAAATAAAGCATGCATTGCCATTCATGAGAACTTCAAACCTCGCAGCACTGCCACATCCCAGTGAACGACAGATAAACCACCGTATGAATACAAATGGATGAGTTGCAACAGCAAGTTTGATTACACGAACTTGATCTGCTATTCATAAACAGTTCTATCACATGCCCTTGACAAATTGCTTTATAGATGAGGAAAAAAAAGAACTAAGCAATAAAAAAGCAAGCCACCTACACAACAGAATTGGAGCACATAACAAAGGCTTATGCTACAAAAACTGTCTGGGTGATCCAAAAAGTACTGTGTGTATGTGTGTGTGAGTGATTCTTCATTGTCATACCTCAAGCTCATCTTGCTGAGATGACAGAGTTTCTGCTGGAGGTCACAACTGAGTCACAGCTCAAATGGGTGGTGAGCTGTTGGAGAAATATTTAACACAGCTCTGAAGATCAACAGCAGACTGACCATAACAGCACAAATTAAAGAACTTTTATTTCGAGGGTCAATGAGACACACTGTAAAAATGTTTCCGATAAAGAAAAAGAAAAATCTTTTGGAAGTGTAGTTCTAATATAGTTCAAATCTAGTTTAGAAATGTACCTTCTTTGTACTCATGTTGGCTTCATATGGTTTTAAAATAAGTTCATACTATTTAAGAAAAGTTTACATTTTGTAACTATCAAGTAAAAAGTAACAAAGTTTGTGTACAGATTTTAATGATTGTTTTCCAAAAAAAAAAAAAGGCTTTTAAATATATTTCATAGTAACAATATTTTTAAACTAATATTAATAATTAATTCATAAATGTTATTAATTTGTTATTAATAATTAATGGTAGTTCATTGATAAAAAGAATACATTCTGATATTTTATATATACTGTATATATATATCAAGTGGCCTTAACTACTATGTATTTACATCAAAAATAAGTACAATGTGCTTATTGTGTTTATATTGCATTGCAAAACACTTTTGCTGCTATTGAGGTGGGATACGTGTAAGGTTAGGGACAGGTTTGTTGGTATGGGTAGGTTTAAGGTGTAAGGGACGGATCAACAGTGTTAATTATAAATGTAATTACAGAAATTAATTACAGATGTACTGTAATTACATGCAGGTATTTTTTAAAATATAAGTACAATGTAAAAACATGTATGTACACAATAAGTGCATTGCACCAAATGCTTAATTTAAATGTAAGTACATAGTAGTTAAGACCACTTAATATAAAGTAGGACCCTAAATGTGAATTAGATCTGCTTACTACCTGTCTAGCAATGTTTATGCCGAAATATACTTTTCAAATCTTCTATCGTATGTCATTATTTGTTGAGTTGGCACGTGTGTTTTACATTTCACACTTCAGAAATGTGATGTAATATCTGATAAGGGAGAATAATGAGCATTGATGCTCCCTGGCTTTTACGGTGCACTGTGAGATTTTACAAAGCGAAAGTTCCATTGCACTGGAAGGATTTTTCAATTGAGACAGCCCTTAAAATGGCAGACTTCCTGATCAGTGCCCTGCCTACTGAACTAGGGAGCTGACTGAGACGCACCCATAGTCATGAGGCTCTGCAGGGGTCCTGTCTATGATATCATTTCCTGTTTTTCATGCATGTTGTTTGGACCACATGACTTAGATTATGCAGACAAATATTTTTACAAATACTGATAAACAGTGAAGCTGTTTTGTTATAATTATAAAATGTATAGGTAACATATAGGTGACATTTTACCTTAAACTTAAATACAGGAATTAAATAACATGATCATCATATAAAAGGTGTATTTAAATTATTATATTTGCATTATTTTATATTTTTATTATGGCATTTTTATGCATGCTCGTCATGCCATTGACCCTTGAATGTGTTTTATTTGCGGGAAATGCATTTAACCACACAATAGCCATGGTAATAGACACTTTAAGATAATCACTGTGCAGGCTTAAATATAATGTAGCTGCTATTACAATCTTAAATATGAAAGTTTTAAATATAATAATGATCTATCTGATCTATTACTGAGGCTCTGCTTCCTTGGCTCTGGTAATAGAATTCGTCCTGATAGAACCTGGCAGAATGATGCATGGATATGGATTGGCAGGATTACGGAGCAGTGTCACGCTTACAACCCAGGACACAGATAGCCGTAGATGTGATTTTTGCAACCTCATCCTGCCAGGAGTAATTCAAATTCAGAGTATAAATGGAGAAATGTATTTGCTATTCATAGTTCTCGTGGGCACCTTTGCCATCGATATCAGCTTGACACCTTTTTGGCGCTGTTAAAGCCGAGGAGTCAGAAATGTCCCATAATTTTATCCTGCCCCTTTCGCTGACTTTATGAAGAACAGCTATATATGTCCTGTTTTTCATGACGTTGAGAGAAAAACATGAGGGCAGCAGTGCTCGCATATACAGTAGCGACAGTTGTTCTACAGAGCTGCTTTTGGTTGCATTTGAGTTCTAGACAGATTAAGACAGCCCACTTCCATTGTTAGAGAAGAGGAAGAACATACTTCTGTTTGGTTTAGAAAAAAGATTGGAATAATAATACTCTGTTGACCATAGGAAAACTTCATATGATTTTAAAATATGTGTATACCATTTTTAAGAAAAGTTAAAATTTTGTAACCATCAAGAAAAAAGTAATGTTAACCATTTTGTGTTCACATTTGAATGACTGTTTTTAAAAAAGGTTTATATATATATTAAGCATATATTAAGTATATTTTAAGTATATTAAGTATTTTAATATATTAAGCACTTTTTAATGCACTGGATGCCTCTTTAGCGTCATTTTTCAATGTGCAGGGAACCTTTGTGTCCTTTGGTGGAGGTCAAGAAATTAATCTAGAAATTCATAATACTGTCATTATGACATATATATTTTTAATTTAAACAGCCATGATACATTTTTATTTACTTACACTATGTAGACATTTCTGAGCACCTAACTCTACCCCATACTCCTAAACCTAACCATTTCTCAAAATAAAACAATATAAAACTTTACTACAGTCACAATTTATTAAAAAATTACAAACATTTCAAGTCTTTCAATGTTAAACAGTTGATTTATGTGAGGAACAGAGCCAAAAGCAATCACTGTCTTCATCCAGCGTAGTTAGCTGCTCAAAAATATAAAGAATAAATATATCTAAAAAATAATGTCTACTTTTACAAGTGCATGCAAATAAATTAAGTACATCTGGATCTGATGCATAAGGCAAACAATTCAAAGCAATGGAGTTCCCTGCACCTAAAAAACGACACTAAATGGTTATCCAGTGCATAAAAAAGTGTCACCATGGGGTCCTGACCAATCACATAGGTTGGGAGTGAGAATGTGTTGGAGGGCTATACATTCTAGAAAACATAGGCATCAGTTTAAATTTAGTATGCATTTGTTTTGATAATCAAACATACTTCTGCAAAAAAATTCAAATTGTTTTCATACCAATGTCCACCAATTACACCCAATGCCATTCTAAGCATTTTAGTAAAAATAAATAAATAAATAAATAAATTATAATTAATTATAATACTGCAAAAAGTTACAATTAAAAATGATTGATTAAATACATAAAATACACTAACAAAAAGTGTACTTTTGAGTACATGTTATTTGGCAATCAAATCAAATTATAATGGTCACTTACGATAGCGATTTCACCCGTTTCTATTTTGTAACGTACAAACCTCCCAACCGGTCTAAAAAAAAACACTGCATTTACAGTTCTTATGTCGAAAGAAGTCTCTGATGTTTCTACTTCCATGTACTGTTTAAGCAAAATGAAAGTTTTTTTTTTAAAGAAATTGTGTGAAGTTTTTGTGTGTGACAATCTAATGGTTGACTGCCTGTGCTACTGAGATATGGCGTTTCTCAAAGTTCCTCTAATTGAAATGATTTTAAAAATTGTCTATGAAAGTCTCTTCATTTTCTTTCATCCATTGAGGACTCTATCTCTAAAAAAAAATGGTGCTATATAGCACCTCATCGACTCCAAAGAACCGCTGAAGAACCGCTGAAGAACCGCTGAAGAACCGCTGAAGAACCGCTGAAGAACCGCTGAAGAACCGCTGAAGAACCGCTGAAGAACCGCTGAAGAACCGCTGAAGAACCGCTGAAGAACCGCTGAAGAACCGCTGAAGAACCGCTGAAGAACCGCTGAAGAACCGCTGAAGAACCGCTGAAGAACCGCTGAAGAACCGCTGAAGAACCGCTGAAGAACCGCTGAAGAACCGCTGAAGAACCGCTGAAGAACCGCTGAAGAACCGCTGAAGAACCGCTGAAGAACCGCTGAAGAACCGCTGAAGAACCGCTGAAGAACCGCTGAAGAACCGCTGAAGAACCGCTGAAGAACCGCTGAAGAACCGCTGAAGAACCGCTGAAGAACCGCTGAAGAACCGCTGAAGAACCGCTGAAGAACCGCTGAAGAACCGCTGAAGAACCGCTGAAGAACCGCTGAAGAACCGCTGAAGAACCGCTGAAGAACCGCTGAAGAACCGCTGAAGAACCGCTGAAGAACCGCTGAAGAACCGCTGAAGAACCGCTGAAGAACCGCTGAAGAACCGCTGAAGAACCGCTGAAGAACCGCTGAAGAACCGCTGAAGAACCGCTGAAGAACCGCTGAAGAACCGCTGAAGAACCGCTGAAGAACCGCTGAAGAACCGCTGAAGAACCGCTGAAGAACCGCTGAAGAACCGCTGAAGAACCGCTGAAGAACCGCTGAAGAACCGCTGAAGAACCGCTGAAGAACCGCTGAAGAACCGCTGAAGAACCGCTGAAGAACCGCTGAAGAACCGCTGAAGAACCGCTGAAGAACCGCTGAAGAACCGCTGAAGAACCGCTGAAGAACCGCTGAAGAACCGCTGAAGAACCGCTGAAGAACCGCTGAAGAACCGCTGAAGAACCGCTGAAGAACCGCTGAAGAACCGCTGAAGAACCGCTGAAGAACCGCTGAAGAACCGCTGAAGAACCGCTGAAGAACCGCTGAAGAACCGCTGAAGAACCGCTGAAGAACCGCTGAAGAACCGCTGAAGAACCGCTGAAGAACCGCTGAAGAACCGCTGAAGAACCGCTGAAGAACCGCTGAAGAACCGCTGAAGAACCGCTGAAGAACCGCTGAAGAACCGCTGAAGAACCGCTGAAGAACCGCTGAAGAACCGCTGAAGAACCGCTGAAGAACCGCTGAAGAACCGCTGAAGAACCGCTGAAGAACCGCTGAAGAACCGCTGAAGAACCGCTGAAGAACCGCTGAAGAACCGCTGAAGAACCGCTGAAGAACCGCTGAAGAACCGCTGAAGAACCGCTGAAGAACCGCTGAAGAACCGCTGAAGAACCGCTGAAGAACCGCTGAAGAACCGCTGAAGAACCGCTGAAGAACCGCTGAAGAACCGCTGAAGAACCGCTGAAGAACCGCTGAAGAACCGCTGAAGAACCGCTGAAGAACCGCTGAAGAACCGCTGAAGAACCGCTGAAGAACCGCTGAAGAACCGCTGAAGAACCGCTGAAGAACCGCTGAAGAACCGCTGAAGAACCGCTGAAGAACCGCTGAAGAACCGCTGAAGAACCGCTGAAGAACCGCTGAAGAACCGCTGAAGAACCGCTGAAGAACCGCTGAAGAACCGCTGAAGAACCGCTGAAGAACCGCTGAAGAACCGCTGAAGAACCGCTGAAGAACCGCTGAAGAACCGCTGAAGAACCGCTGAAGAACCGCTGAAGAACCGCTGAAGAACCGCTGAAGAACCGCTGAAGAACCGCTGAAGAACCGCTGAAGAACCGCTGAAGAACCGCTGAAGAACCGCTGAAGAACCGCTGAAGAACCGCTGAAGAACCGCTGAAGAACCGCTGAAGAACCGCTGAAGAACCGCTGAAGAACCGCTGAAGAACCGCTGAAGAACCGCTGAAGAACCGCTGAAGAACCGCTGAAGAACCGCTGAAGAACCGCTGAAGAACCGCTGAAGAACCGCTGAAGAACCGCTGAAGAACCGCTGAAGAACCGCTGAAGAACCGCTGAAGAACCGCTGAAGAACCGCTGAAGAACCGCTGAAGAACCGCTGAAGAACCGCTGAAGAACCGCTGAAGAACCGCTGAAGAACCGCTGAAGAACCGCTGAAGAACCGCTGAAGAACCGCTGAAGAACCGCTGAAGAACCGCTGAAGAACCGCTGAAGAACCGCTGAAGAACCGCTGAAGAACCGCTGAAGAACCGCTGAAGAACCGCTGAAGAACCGCTGAAGAACCGCTGAAGAACCGCTGAAGAACCGCTGAAGAACCGCTGAAGAACCGCTGAAGAACCGCTGAAGAACCGCTGAAGAACCGCTGAAGAACCGCTGAAGAACCGCTGAAGAACCGCTGAAGAACCGCTGAAGAACCGCTGAAGAACCGCTGAAGAACCGCTGAAGAACCGCTGAAGAACCGCTGAAGAACCGCTGAAGAACCGCTGAAGAACCGCTGAAGAACCGCTGAAGAACCGCTGAAGAACCGCTGAAGAACCGCTGAAGAACCGCTGAAGAACCGCTGAAGAACCGCTGAAGAACCGCTGAAGAACCGCTGAAGAACCGCTGAAGAACCGCTGAAGAACCGCTGAAGAACCGCTGAAGAACCGCTGAAGAACCGCTGAAGAACCGCTGAAGAACCGCTGAAGAACCGCTGAAGAACCGCTGAAGAACCGCTGAAGAACCGCTGAAGAACCGCTGAAGAACCGCTGAAGAACCGCTGAAGAACCGCTGAAGAACCGCTGAAGAACCGCTGAAGAACCGCTGAAGAACCGCTGAAGAACCGCTGAAGAACCGCTGAAGAACCGCTGAAGAACCGCTGAAGAACCGCTGAAGAACCGCTGAAGAACCGCTGAAGAACCGCTGAAGAACCGCTGAAGAACCGCTGAAGAACCGCTGAAGAACCGCTGAAGAACCGCTGAAGAACCGCTGAAGAACCGCTGAAGAACCGCTGAAGAACCGCTGAAGAACCGCTGAAGAACCGCTGAAGAACCGCTGAAGAACCGCTGAAGAACCGCTGAAGAACCGCTGAAGAACCGCTGAAGAACCGCTGAAGAACCGCTGAAGAACCGCTGAAGAACCGCTGAAGAACCGCTGAAGAACCGCTGAAGAACCGCTGAAGAACCGCTGAAGAACCGCTGAAGAACCGCTGAAGAACCGCTGAAGAACCGCTGAAGAACCGCTGAAGAACCGCTGAAGAACCGCTGAAGAACCGCTGAAGAACCGCTGAAGAACCGCTGAAGAACCGCTGAAGAACCGCTGAAGAACCGCTGAAGAACCGCTGAAGAACCGCTGAAGAACCGCTGAAGAACCGCTGAAGAACCGCTGAAGAACCGCTGAAGAACCGCTGAAGAACCGCTGAAGAACCGCTGAAGAACCGCTGAAGAACCGCTGAAGAACCGCTGAAGAACCGCTGAAGAACCGCTGAAGAACCGCTGAAGAACCGCTGAAGAACCGCTGAAGAACCGCTGAAGAACCGCTGAAGAACCGCTGAAGAACCGCTGAAGAACCGCTGAAGAACCGCTGAAGAACCGCTGAAGAACCGCTGAAGAACCGCTGAAGAACCGCTGAAGAACCGCTGAAGAACCGCTGAAGAACCGCTGAAGAACCGCTGAAGAACCGCTGAAGAACCGCTGAAGAACCGCTGAAGAACCGCTGAAGAACCGCTGAAGAACCGCTGAAGAACCGCTGAAGAACCGCTGAAGAACCGCTGAAGAACCGCTGAAGAACCGCTGAAGAACCGCTGAAGAACCGCTGAAGAACCGCTGAAGAACCGCTGAAGAACCGCTGAAGAACCGCTGAAGAACCGCTGAAGAACCGCTGAAGAACCGCTGAAGAACCGCTGAAGAACCGCTGAAGAACCGCTGAAGAACCGCTGAAGAACCGCTGAAGAACCGCTGAAGAACCGCTGAAGAACCGCTGAAGAACCGCTGAAGAACCGCTGAAGAACCGCTGAAGAACCGCTGAAGAACCGCTGAAGAACCGCTGAAGAACCGCTGAAGAACCGCTGAAGAACCGCTGAAGAACCGCTGAAGAACCGCTGAAGAACCGCTGAAGAACCGCTGAAGAACCGCTGAAGAACCGCTGAAGAACCGCTGAAGAACCGCTGAAGAACCGCTGAAGAACCGCTGAAGAACCGCTGAAGAACCGCTGAAGAACCGCTGAAGAACCGCTGAAGAACCGCTGAAGAACCGCTGAAGAACCGCTGAAGAACCGCTGAAGAACCGCTGAAGAACCGCTGAAGAACCGCTGAAGAACCGCTGAAGAACCGCTGAAGAACCGCTGAAGAACCGCTGAAGAACCGCTGAAGAACCGCTGAAGAACCGCTGAAGAACCGCTGAAGAACCGCTGAAGAACCGCTGAAGAACCGCTGAAGAACCGCTGAAGAACCGCTGAAGAACCGCTGAAGAACCGCTGAAGAACCGCTGAAGAACCGCTGAAGAACCGCTGAAGAACCGCTGAAGAACCGCTGAAGAACCGCTGAAGAACCGCTGAAGAACCGCTGAAGAACCGCTGAAGAACCGCTGAAGAACCGCTGAAGAACCGCTGAAGAACCGCTGAAGAACCGCTGAAGAACCGCTGAAGAACCGCTGAAGAACCGCTGAAGAACCGCTGAAGAACCGCTGAAGAACCGCTGAAGAACCGCTGAAGAACCGCTGAAGAACCGCTGAAGAACCGCTGAAGAACCGCTGAAGAACCGCTGAAGAACCGCTGAAGAACCGCTGAAGAACCGCTGAAGAACCGCTGAAGAACCGCTGAAGAACCGCTGAAGAACCGCTGAAGAACCGCTGAAGAACCGCTGAAGAACCGCTGAAGAACCGCTGAAGAACCGCTGAAGAACCGCTGAAGAACCGCTGAAGAACCGCTGAAGAACCGCTGAAGAACCGCTGAAGAACCTTTTTTTTTTAGAGTGTAGAACAATCTGTTCAGGCTTTAGTAAATACTATTTTCCACTCACATAATATTGTTAAGCAGCTGAACGAATCAAGTAAGTAAAAGTGTATACAGGCATCTCAACATGGACTGATGGTGAATTGCTGTCTCCATTTTCGAACAACCAGGCTGCATGCCAGACATTGTATTGTCTGATAGCAGATGTTTACAAGAATAGTGAAACATCTTGACATGTCACAGCTATTTCATCATTTTTCTATGTAGCTAAATCTGGCCAAGAATCACCTCCTGTGCCTGGAGAACAGCCTGAAAATGGAACCAATACATAAAGTCCTCCAATGAGAATGACAAACATGGAATATCAAATTTTGTGTACTGCCTCAAAGGAGTGGCATGGCCTGTGAAGAGCTCCAAGGTGACGAGATTCGAAGATTGGACAGGAAACTTGCATGTTCAGAGCAAATTTACTGCCAAGATACTCAACAGAGGGCTTAAATTTGAGCGTGACGTGCCACAGATTTGCCAAGCAAATACCATTAGGTGTTGAGAATTAACTGTATCTTTTCAGAAGGAAGGATTTTCAAATGCAAATGTCAGCTCATTTTAGCAGGTAATACAAAACTGCCAGAAGGCACTCGGAACACTGTCTCTCATCATTAAACCAAGCTGCCGGATTTATTCACATTCACCCAGGATCTGCACTTCCCCAACAGCAGCCACCATGATCTCCCTTGTCATTTTCTTCCCTTTTCCCAAACACGCTACTCTTACAAAATTGATTTAGCTCGCTTGCTCATAACTCTTTGTGCTTCATCATTTAAAGCGATACGTTTAATTTGTATGTTATCACATTAGAGGCTTTATTATCTCCGCTTTTGGCAATTAGTTCACATAGTCAATGTGAAAAGGCAGAATGGAGCACAATATTGCTTCATCAAACAGCTCATGAAAAAGGACACCGGTCCACCCAGTAACTAAATTATGACCTGCACCAAACAATGAGCAATGCACATCAATGCCTGCACCTGATTAATAGATGTACCACACCTGTTTAGACAATGTGCATGAAGAATTCACCACTGACAGTCACATGACTGGGTCGCTCTCTGAAAAGATCAAGCCGTAACTGCTGGGACTGAGAAAAGTCTGAGCATTTCTGCCCTGGCTCAGAGCCAGCGACACACTACAGATTCATTTAGGAGTAATGGCTTAGCTAAAGCGTGTGTGCGTGCCTGTATCAGGGAGGGTGGAGCCCAGATGACTGAAGAGGAGAGCTATCAGTTTAATCTCCCTTTTCATCAAGAATCGATTAACTGGTCCAATAAAATTAATTACGTCCAGACTTCAGCGTAATTACCAACATGATGGCTGTCTCCTGAAATTGGATTGAATTTCCTAGATACAAAGAGAAACTCAAATTAGAGGGGAAATGGAAATGAACATATATGTACTGACTTGAACGATACGGGGGCTCGGCCCACCCCCACTGCAACCCACACGAGGGACACTTACTGAATGTCTGAGAAAGTGGCACATGCTTGTTATCATATCAAAGCCATCTTTTTCACCTGTAATCCATGCAAATGTCTATGTGATGTGACAAGCAGTGCTAGATGTCTGCACATTGCGTAAACAGCTGTTAAAAAAAATCCTGATGTGGTCCTGGATGCGGTTTATGTAAAAAAGTTGATGATGTCCTGGTGAGCTGGTTTGATTTCCAGGAGGTGAAAAATTGCGTTTTAGGCTTTGTTCAAGTATATGTGGCTGTAACTGAGCTTGGGTGTCTTAAAGCCAGCTTATTATGAAAAATTCAAGTAAAATAGCTTGATTTATAATGCAAACATTATCTTTTGAAATTCAAAACTCCCTGCACATTCCGAACAGAACAGAACAGAACAGAACAGAACAGAACAGAACAGAACAGAACAGAACAGAACAGAACAGAACAGAACAGAACAGAACAGAACAGAACAGAACCAAAATAGAACAGAACAGAACAGAACAGAACAGAACAGAACAGAACAGAACAGAACAGAACAGAACAGAACAAAACAAAAAACACTATTGTCACTATTGTTGAAACTAAGCTTAAAAAAAATCATGAATACATTAGCACAGCCGCCCACATTTACACACCAGTTACACCTATTTGTTGTTCAGAAAATTAGTAACGTTAAAGTAATAAGAAGTACACTATTATTCCTAAACACAAGAACACACACACATACAGGTGCATCTCAATAAATTAGAATGTCGTGGAAAAGTTCATTTATTTCAGTAATTCAACTCAAATTGTGAAACTCGTGTATTAAATAAATTCAAAGCACACAGACTGAAGTAGTTTAAGTCTTTGGTTCTTTTAATTGTGATGATTTTGGCTCACATTTAACAAAAACCC
>NW_015537985.1:699110-708597 GCF_001515605.1 Sinocyclocheilus anshuiensis | reverse complement strand
ATATACTCTATCGTGTGTGACACAGACAGACAGACAGACAGATAGATAGATAGATAGATAGATAGACAGACAGACAACGGCTGTCAAGCTCCTAACAAAGCAATTGTAATTATAAAGAAGCCATAATAGTCAATAAAGTTACACTTTTCTCAGTTTTGTCATGTTGCAGGTCACACCCATATCCTGTCGCTAATGGTTGCTGTCGCTCATGTTGCCAGATCTCATTGAAAAAAATGAGCTCAGGTCACACTGTCGCCCAAGTCGCTAGAGGTGTGAACGGGGCTAAAGGGGTTGGGGAGAAGGGTGAAAAATGGTCATGTAAAACTAAATTATGACTATTTTGGTTTGAAAGAATCATGGATTACCATTATAAAATGGTAAAAATGTATGACCCAGCTTCATTAGCTCTCAGGCTAAAACAAAAGCTTTTTGTTTTAAAATATGTGGGTGGAGTCGATAGAGAAATACAAGAGAGTGTTGATATTTCAGGGCACTTCTTACAGCTTGCCAGTAACAGCAATTATGGCACATGGAAATCATGACAGTTCAAGCACATAAAACAGTCCCATAATGCTGTGTTCCTGATTACATCTCTGAACAAAGCCTGTCCTGTTTGTTTATTCACACCAGATTTTGGACTGAAACAAGCACTTTAATTCAAGACCACAAGCCATCATGTTTCTGTGAGTATATTCATTATATCAGTGAGAAAGTTTAACCACAGGGCTGCTGTTTATGGTCATAATTCACAACCACAAGCTGTCATGTAGGAGGCTGCTCATTATATAAATGTGTGAGTTAGACTGTAAGAGAGATGGTTGCAGACACCAGCAACAAAACCCTGTTAATTATATTTCTCCTGACAGGAGTGTAGGCTGCACCACAAAATTAAATGAATAGGTTTTAGAGCTAGCCGTGAAAACAGCAGGACAGGATCTCAGACATGGTCAACATACACCTACACCTGAAGGAGGCTCAACTATTTGCTCTGCCCACAGCAAATGTCAGCTTTAGTAGTGACATATAAAACGATCCAGATTTCGTGCTTGGCCCAACAAAACAAAAATTTGTTTTATAATGTGGGTTTGGAGTTATTCAGTCCTTGTTTCATCTAACAAGACACCCAACAAAACAAAAATGTGCTTCATAATGTGGGTTTTAGGTTATTCAGTCACTGCTTTTATCTGACAAGAAGAACACTTAAAGCGAAAGACCAGTTAAGTGTTTTCGCCTGCCGCTACATTTTGCACAACCATAGTCGAGTGTTGTTGAATATGAGAATGCAATGATGCGTTTGCTCATGCGCGCTCTGTGTCCTCTTTACAACAACAATAATAACAATAACAATAATAATAAATGGGTGGGCTCCTGTTATAATAATAATACTAATAATACTAATTCTAATACTAAGGCCCCGTCTACATGGAGACGCGTTTAACTGCATACGTAAAAATTTTGAATCGTATTGGCATTTCGTCTAGACGGATCCGGCATTTTGGCAGCCCCAAACCGCTATTTTTTGAAACCGGGTCCCAGAGTGGATAAATCTGAAAACGACACCCTTGTGTTTACATGTGTACAGCCAATCTGTATATTTTGTGAAACGATGATGTCATCACCCCACGTCTCGACCCTAGTCAGACACCGCTACGTCACGTAACAGCAACAACAACAACGGCGGACATGCTTGTGTTTGTGCTGCAGAAGCTACCGAGCTTATTAACTTTACTAAAGAAAAAAAAAAAAAGTTACTAAAGCAAAAATGTTTGTATACAGAGTGCAAGGTTTATGCGCATGCTCCAAGTCTTCTTCTCCGTTTTTAGTGTATCTCTGTGGCAGAATTACAGCGCCGCATACTGGTCTGGCATGTATACTACATCGTTTTGAGTTGGTTTCAATGATTTTGTGTGTACGCAAATATTTCTTGAGACGAAGCTGTTTACGGAATTTTTTTTAGAACGAAGAAAAAAAAGATCGGATAGGGAAAGCTCTGGCTTCGTGTGGATGTTGCCTAATACTACTTCTACTACTACTAAACCTGCGGGGTCCCATTCTGTTTCATGCAATCAATCAATCAATCAATCAATCAATCAAATAAAATAAGAAAGTGAAACTGTCCCATTATTGTTTTTTCCCCCATACAGTTTCCTTTAGTGATTCAAAATTTGTTTTTATATTGTAAAGTTTGTGGAGTTTCATTCTGTTTCTAGCAATACAAATGAAAGGGAGGCATAACATACTACGAATATGGTTTACAGGACTGGACTTTTAGCATGTAAAGCACATTTTTAAATAATTTTATTTTTTATTTTTTAAATATCTGCTAATTTGCATTACCATTAGGCCTGCATGTTAATGAATTATACAGAATATGAATTGTTTTAAATTACTTTTACCTAAATTGGGCGTATGTTGAAATATCACACTTTCACTGCCTACATTGAAACAAATTTGGTGTAGAAACAATTTTCATTCAGAAATTGCTAGCAAATTTCACAAATAATAAAAAAAAAAAGGCAAGTAAAATGCTTTTTCACCTCTATAGCTGCTAATTAGTTATTAAAATCAAATTTTCTAGTGGAAAGTTCTAAACACACCTCAGATACTCTTTGTCACTTCATAACATTTACATAAATGTATTGTTCATACACTGGTGTAACCTATAAGCGCTCTAACACATTCAATCACTGCTGAAGACAAAGAGAGAGAAAATATATATAACTTACTTGAAATACCACTGCATACTGCCATTACAAGTGTTTGTTTAGAGTGTTCCATTTTAGTAAAGTACACCTAATGTGTATCACAGAGGAGCAGAGCCAGTGCAGCACAAACAATTTCATGTTTTATAAAAAGGCAGTTCAGTGCCAGTTATCTTCTCTTTTTCTTTTGTTAGTTTTCCCCCAAGCATGTTTACTATAGCTACAAAAGAGTAAAGTACTGCACACATCTAAACACAGACTTGTGTAAGTAGCTGTGGATGCCTGCCCCAAACACTGATGGAAATCAAAAAAGCCTTATGGTGCTTTTCCGCCTTTATGGTACCTCATGTATTATGTGGTATGAAAGAAAAAAAAAAAAAAAAAAGAATTTACGCCTCAAAGCCTGTAATAAAATGTTATGTGCATAATATTTTCCACTAAATATCAAGTCGAACCAAAGGAAGGTAAGCGATGTCAGTAATACAACCAGCCTACCATCATCCTTTCCCTAGAGGTTCCACTTGTCTTTTTTGATATTGCCGCTGAGTTACAAAGGCCCTACTCAATTTCAGCAAAACCATTTCGTAACCACAATGTCAAGAGACAGCCATTTACCATTTGCAAGTTTCCGCAGTAGATGGATAGACAGAGAGCTGGGATTGACAAGCTTTACATGTGTCGCCGTATTCAAAACAGTAAGTTCATAGCGTGATAGATGGCCTAAGACTATACACAATGGGCATGTGTGCCTTATTAAATGGAGCTTCCTATCAGGGCCTCATGAAATAGATTTTTCACACTCTGTGCTTGGTGCTCTGAGCCTGTTGACCTTGATTATTTTTCTTTATTCAAATATCCATTGCTGATCTCATCATGAGCGATGCAGCCTAACTACCCACAGGACCTACGCAAGCTTAGCTGTTCCCACTTCCCACAGCTAGGTTCTGTTTATAAGCACTCATTATCAGCATAACACATGCATGACTCAGATTAGTCAGTTCACGGTGACAACAACTTAAGACACAATTAATCCAAAGAAGCTGATGGGCTGTGCCAGAGGGATGACAGTTTAACGAAACGAGAGGGTTCAGCGATACATCTGTCTGCACTTGTCTGGGCTGGTTCAGAGAGAGCGGCGCTCCTCCTTGAGTAAGTCACCTAGTTTTCACTCCATTTATTTAGAGGCTTTAGGTAGGGCTGTTAACAGGGTTAGACCCTTTCATCCTCGCGAGTCTGTCATCACCTTTTACTCCCTGTCTCTTCCTGCTGCTCTCCTGTGAGCTATCCTACTTCTAACAGAAGCGCTGCGCACATGCTTGCATTCACACACATGCACAGGTTTTTGTAGACAGATGAATGTCTTGCACTAGTTGTCAAATGGAGCATCATGTCTACTTTGACCTTCATAAGAGAAAAAAATTAACATCTAGGGAATACAAATCTAATGTAGCTTGTCCATTATTAATGACTCTATGCAGATACACTTTAGTCTATGAAAACCCATGATGCAATGGGAATTGAACATATGTTCAAAATATCTTCAGTGTCTCAGGAGTGAATGGACACTAACAAAATAAAACATTAACAAGTTCAAGCTTGTCCTTCTTGACAATGAGATATGATACCCATTAATTTAGAAAATAATCAAAAGCCTATGAAGTAGTATCATAGAGTATCACATCTATGTTGATATTAAGACCAACAGCACACAATTATATCGTTGCTTTTAATAAAAAAATAAAAATAAGTTACTGTTGATTAACTTATATTTTACACAGTTGATTTTTGCTCTGCCAAATCAGAAAAAAACTCATTCAAAGTAGGAATGCTGGAACACACAGTAGTGGCATTCCTAATGAAAGACTTGGTTAAGTGAATTATTCAAAGACTCACTCATAAGACACTATCCCAGTTCGTATATATGCACTATTCAATGCCGTTTGGTAGTATAAATAGTGTGACCAGTGTGTTCACACAGAAAATTCCAACAATATGAAGTAAACTTCAAATACCTGGATGATGCAATTAATTAACTGAAATAACTAAGTGTGGAATGTTGCACTTTAAAGGTCATAGCTGTAATTATGTAGTGGAGAGGGAAGGACTATCAGACACCGATGCTGGATGACAAACTTGTCTGAATGTCTAAATGTCATACGCTAGACAACAGTGTACAGAGTTTAAGTGCACACTGTATACTGTGGGACACAACTACTTGTTTCATTCTTAAATGAATCAGTGTTTTGAACGAATTGGTTTAGTGAATGATTAAAAAAAAACAGTCGTTCACTTGTGCCACCTACTGGCATATCGATGTAACGGCAGAAAGGGTCACTAAGAAAAAATCCTCACCACTAATGCACAGATTAAAAGCAATTTGAAACATGCAATCTCAGACAAGCAGAGGGGTACAAACAGTGAAAAGGATTGTATATCAGCACTCTAGGAAATTCGAAGACTGGAAGGAACTGTTTTATAAAATAAGTTATATAATCAAAGTATGACTTCATGAATAATACCTCAGTTGCAGGCAAAAGCCATATTTCTTCCATCATTCCTGGGCAGAGGAGCAGGATGCTATATTTCAGCAAGCTAAATTTAGGTGGATGTTATTGATGGATGAGTCTTTATGCGTCTGGCCTCTGAAGGCATGCCTGTGTTCGACACTGAATCAGTCGGTTAGCGCTGACACACTTTCATTTCTTATTCCAATAAAACATTGTTATTATTATTACTAGCATCAGTATTAACCGCATAAATCATCTGCAGGGGACCCTGTGGCTATCACAGACACATACCCCATCGAGTGATGCAGTGTTCCCCACAAACAAAACATACAATGACCCACTTAGATATTCACCAAGAAGCCACTTTGCCTCAGTGTGAAACTGCAATTAACTCCGACCAATTCAGCGAACACAAACCATCAGAGATTTAACAGATGCTGCCATGGCTGAGAGGTGCAAATGTTGTCATTCCAATAATGATTTAGCTCAAACCACGGCAGAATTTGCAAGGCCATTCTTATTCAACAATTAGAAGATTTTCTGACCAAATTATAAGCACTGTGGGGTACACTTGGTCTGAATATTAAATGCATTCCTAAAAGTGAAAATTAATTAAAGCTATATTTGAAATAAATGGCAGTATCTAATTTAAGGCCTAAAATCACCTCCTTTAAATTCTGTGTAATTTGTCATGTTTAAAAAAAAGTATACCAGCATTGTCAAGTAAAAAATACCTCACTGTTTTTTTTTTCAGGGGCCGCATCGCTTCACCAGACTCTCATTAGCGAAGGAAACTGCCACCCATTAATTAGTGACAGTTAGCATTAACGTGAAAAGGAAAAATCATTAATTAATACCACAAATTATCCAAACCTCAGGAGATTTCTGTAACCTTACTAGGGTTTTAAATGTCTCCTTTCTTTTCTCTTTTTTTTTCAGAAGCCACCCAGTCTTGTGATTTGCTGAAAATAGCAGCCTCCTTTCCTCATCCATCTACTTGTGATTAGTCATTTACGACAGCGAGCTGGATGAGCCACATGGTGTAATGAATGATGAACAAACTGTGTGGATACATGATTGGTGTTGTTGCTGATTGAGTGTCTTCACTACAGCAACGCTGATTCTGTTAACAATAAAATAATTACTTTTGAGGATATTGACAGCACACACACACAAATCCGGCGCTGGTAATAACATCGTTGATACAGATTAACTGATCTAATGAAAGACCAATGTACAGTATGGGTTAAAGATTTTTGATTATCTTTATTTTGGGGGTAATGCAAATGCATATCACTTTTGATAACATTTTTTTCCCACTTAAAAGTAAATCGAAGTGTTTTCACCATAACTTAATCTCTTATCAGCATATGCACATTGTTTAAATGTATTACTAAGAGATATATTTGTTTTCCCAGAACGCTCAACCTCTCATAAAGCTGCTGATGTGGTATATAATGATCATGTTTGAGTGTTAATAGGAAGAGTTTGCTTAGTGCACAAGAATGCCTATCGAATCAACTGGAGGTCAGTGTCTGTGACTGAAGTGTGTAATCTCTGGGCCATTAGAAGAGGAATTGCTATGTGAGAAATACTGAATGTGAAAATATAACATTACACGAAAATCACATTATTTGTTGTCTGTATTAGTGTAGCTTATTCACAACTTTGTTAGACAGGCTTTATTATTGGCTAGCTAAGGGAGTTTAACTAATGTTATGTAGCAGTTTAATTTGTTATCACTGACTGTGTTTGTGAAAGCTTTAATGTTTAAACTCATCCCCAAAATGAATGTTATTGTCCTCATCGCAGCCTCATGCTGCTTAATGTTTTGTATTTTATCTCTACTTGTATTATTTTAATCCATCATTACATGATTCATAAAGATCAACTTTTGCCTTCTTTTCCCCTTATCTCAATTCAGTATATTAAATTTCATACAAATATGTCTATAATTCACATATTTAGTAGGACAGCACATCATAATTACAGAGGGAGAAAGATTTTGGAATAACTTTGGAATTCTACTAGTTGTGTGTTGAGCATTAAAATGTAACATGCTTCAAGATAAAAACATACGTTGAAAATGTTTTGTGTGGGTGTGCATGTTTGTGTTTATGAAACAAGTTTCTGAGAAAGATGATGGTGGACATTTATAGCTGAAGGACTCAACTAGGCATCTTTGGCTACATTTGAAAACTAATCTTTTTGGCCTTCTGTCCACACTGAAACAGCATTTTTGTCCTGCAAAAACTGAGCTTTTTGAAGACTCTTTCCCAAGTGAATAAATAAAAGAAAGACACTGTTTTCACATTGTAGTGTGGACTGTGAAAATGGAAGTAATTGGAAATGATGACGCATGTTCATTCACGTGACACAAAATGTACCGATAATTATATATGTTTACCGTGATATGTGCTGGTTATGTGCTATTCACTTTCATGGCATTGCTAAAGATATTCTTTACTTTGTACAACTTCATATTTTGTTCCTGCAAGACGACAAAAAATGTACTTGTAATTGCTGTCCTGCGGCAAAACATGAGGGAAACTCGATTTTAGAATATACATGTAATGGTAATTGAGTGGCCCTGGATGCACCAGTAAGCGGTGAGATATTTTGATAGTAAAATGATCATTCCAGAAGAATAGTGAACTTTTCAAATGCATCCAGATTAATGTAAATGTAGGCTGCATCCGAAAGCTTAGGCAATGACTTTGCAGGCTGTGTTTGTGCATGTAGGTACATCTGGAAACTGATTTTGGACAGGCTTCTGAGGCATTGTAATGGTTTAACGATATACAACAAAATAGAAGGAGCTGTGGTGATAACTAAGCAAATGTTTAATTGCGACAATACTAAATTCTCGCTAGGAATGACATCAAAAATGAAAGAAAAAAAAACATTGGTAAAACGTACATTTAAACACAAACTGACCATCAACTGCAACTTTCAAATGCCATCTTTTAGTCATGGAACATGGAATATCATAGGCATCGAAGAATACATTTATGCTGCATTAAAAAAAAAACGATCAGATGAAGGTGTCTCAATAGACACGATCACTGGATTCGGACATGCTTCGTTGCCTTCCAACCTCCGTATGCTGCCTAGGGAGGCAGCATTCTTGAGGTTTCGAACACAGCTGTAGACTTAGTGTATCTTAGTGTAGCACAGGGGTGTCGAACTCAGTTCCTGGAGGGCCACATCCCTGCAGAAGTTAGTTCCAAACCTGCTCCAACACACATACCATGTAGTTTTCAAATAAGCCTGGAGGACTTGATTAGCTGGATCAGGTGCATTTAATTAGGGTTAAATCTAAACTATGCAGGGCTGTGGCCATCCAGGAACTGAGTTTGACACCCCTGGTGTAGAGTATCTGAAATGGGTTGATTAGTAAATGCAGGTGCAGCAGTAATCAATGAACATGCTCAGGTGCTTTGTAACGCAGGTGATTTTTTTTCTATGGATAACTAAAGCCAGAGCTTTCAGGTAGAAGGTAAAGACCTCCAACTGGTCAGACAGCAGCGTGTGGCTACGCAGGTGCTTTGACAACGGCTGTGTCCGAAAGCTCTAAAATGCTGCCTTCAGAGGACGCATTCCAAAGTAGGAAGGCATCAAGGCACATCCGAATCCAACGTTAGCTTCACTTCCTGTCTCATGCGATACCTTTATCTGATCGATTTTTGAAGGCAGCATAGATGTATCCTTTGCTGCCTTTGATATCCCACAATCCTGTGCGCAGTGTTGGGGAGTAACTAGTTACATGTAACGGAATTACTTAATTCAATTACAAAATAAAAGTAATTGTAATCAGTTACAGTTACTAAGATTAAATTACAGTTACTTATGAAAATGTTAAGGATTACAAAGGAGGTTACATCAGATTTTTTCCACACACACTCCCACATACAGATTTCATTTAGTTCTTTCATAAATTGCAGTGACTGCTGTAAAATATGAAACACCAGTGTTTCAGAAGTTTATAACATGCTTATCCGATAGTATTTATGTATATGCTTTATTTTTTTTTTAAGATTAACTGTTTTTTTTCTAAGGCATTGTTAGATTCCAGTGTCTCCTGTCATAGCTATGCAAAGATTTGATTTCAAAAACAGTATCATAGCTATTAAACTATTTCTTGTTATGATTTTAAATATGCATTTAACCTCAGAATGATTTTAAAGTAAGTCTGAAATCTGCAGCTGGATCATGAACAATGGGTACTGATCCATCATTGAGTTTGAACTTTTTAACAAAACCTGCCTTGAATTGTCC
>NW_015537985.1:696393-698575 GCF_001515605.1 Sinocyclocheilus anshuiensis | reverse complement strand
TCAGACATAATAATGTTGTGGCACTATCGTGCAGTCTGTAATGATATGACGTTAGCAAACTTTAGTGATTTTTTGCAAACATTTCTTTGAGTAACATGACTGTAAATATGAACACACAATTGAATGTAACATAAAATAAATGATTACTTTTCATTAAAATCTTTATGAATGCCAAAAATGCTTACATTTATGTGTCTTTTTGTTCGCTCGGGCAGCCATTTTTGTTGCCGCTGAATCCGGTTTACGCTGAGATATTTCATACCCCTTCGTTTGAAGTGTGGTCCCGAAGAATCTTCATTTGAAGGGCTATCTGGCCTTTCATCTCTCTCTCTCTCTCTCTCTCTCTCTCTCTCTCTCTCTCGAATTGGCAATATTTGAGAAAAGGGTTTAGAGATTTATAATTATTGGGGGTACTAGCCCTCCTCAATGTCCCCTGATCAGACATGAAAATATGTTGTAGGACTATCGTGCAGTCTGTAATGATATGACGTTAGCAAACTTTAGCGATTTTTTGCAAACATTTCTTTGAGTAACATGACCGTAAATATGAACTCACAATTGAATGTAACATAAAACAAATGATTACTTTTCGTTAAAAATCTTTATGAATGCCAAAAATGCTTACATTTATGTGTCTTTTTGTTCGCTCGGGCAGCCATTTTTGTTGCCGCTGAATCCGGTTTACGCTGAGATATTTCATACCCCTTCGTTTGAAGTGTGGTCCCGAAGAATCTTCATTTGAAGGGCTATCTGGCCCTTCCCCTTACGCCTCCAACCAAAAGAGAATCCCCTACCCCTTCACGTGAACGCGCGAAATGGAGGGGAAAGGGGAAGGGCTAAGGGGTAGAATTGGGATTGGGCCTAAGTATGGTGTCCCATACTCAGAATTTGTGCTCTGCATTTAACCCATCCAAGTGTACACAGCAGTGAACACACACACCGTAAACACACACCAACAAAGTTGGGGGTTTGGTGCCTTGCTCAAGGGTCTCACCTCAGTCATGGTATTGAAGGTGGAAGAGAGCGCTGGTATTCACTCCAAAATCAAAATGGCTTTATAATTGAGACTGTTTAGGTTTTTGGGGGCTTAAACAAAAGGAGTGCATTTTTATCATTGTAGGGCGGTTGTGTCCACGCACTGCTAAGACACATTTATATGCAAATGAAGATATTAGTAGGGTAACTTGTAATCTGTAACCTATTACATTTCCAAAGTAACCTTCCCAACACTGCCTGTGCATTCCATTCCGTGGTGGTTGAGCTAAAAAATAAACATGGCGTCTGAAAGTTGCGTTTGGTGGTCAGTTTGTGTGTAAATGTAAATTTCTGACAAATTTTTTGCACGTTTGATGTTAGTTCTAGTGAGAAATCAGTATTATAGTAATTAAAAATTTGTTTAGTTATCACCAAAACTCATTCTATTTTGTTGTAGATCATTAAAGGGGTCTTATGATGCGATTTAAATTTTTCCTTTCTCTCTGGAGTGTTACAAGCTCTTGGTGCATAAAGAAGATCTGTAAAGTTGCAAAGACTAAAGTCTTAAATCCAAAGAGATATTCTTTATAAAAGTTAAGAGTCAACCACACCTACCTTAAAATGGCTTGTTTTAACCCGTGGACGAAGCGGAGTCCAGCCCGGGGTCGTCACATGTGGTTGCAACAAGTATGTTTTTTTAAGAATTTGCCACTGACGATTCAAACGCGAGTTTTTTGAGCAGTGTAGAGTAGCACTTGTTGTTTGTCATTTCTCCGATCACAAATGCAGACATGGTTTTATGTTTAAGCGGCGCGATGCAATGCAACACGTAAAAAGACAGTATAAGTCATTATAATCCGTAATTATGTCCCCACTGGATGCAACAAATGCCTTGTTTATAATGGGTTTTAATATTTTTGACTCGTTGCTCCGGCCGGACATGGCATCACAATATGGTAAGGGGCATAACATTTCCGTCACACGCTTGAGGTATTCGGCCAATCACAACGCACTGGATAGCTGGCCAATCAGAGCACACCTCGCTTTTCAGACCGATGAGCTTTGTAAAAATCGACGCGTTTCAGAAAGGCGGGGCATAGAGAAGAAGCAATAATGTACAATATGTGGAAAAAAATGTGTTTTTGAACCTTAAACTGCATAAACACATTTTATTACACCAAATACACAAAATAATGTTCTTTTTAGC
>NW_015537985.1:694786-696363 GCF_001515605.1 Sinocyclocheilus anshuiensis | reverse complement strand
ACCCCTTTAAACCGTTACGCTTCCTCAGAAGCCTGTCTGAAATCAGTTTCATGAGGTGCCTTCGTGCAAAAATTCTGCCTGCAAAGTCATTGCCTGAAAGGGCAGCAAGTAAGCTGCCTAGGCTTTCGGACGCAGCTAATAATTTTATACAACCTATTTGAACTATAAGAGGAGCCAAGGTTCAAACTGGTCACCAGCTACTGTGACAACCAAGTCATTTGACTTTCACAAAAAGAGTGATTAGAAGAGCAATGTTTAAAGAGGAAAAACAGAGGGACGATATATCAGGGTTACATTTGTGTTTGACTTAATGGGCAATCACTGGTAATTGGCATCCTCATCTAAATCATTAGTCGGGACAATTAATCTTAATGGTTGACCTCATAAACTTGAACATGAACCACATTATGACTTTTCACATTCAAAAGCGTCGCACTTTATGTACTCCCTGACCCCTACTTGACGATTTTAATGGAGTGGCAATGAAATAAATTAATAGACAAAATGAAATAAATAAGAACAGACCTTGTTCTGCGACCAAGCATGTAATCATTTCCATGTCTACCTTAGAGAGAACTATGAAGACATGTACTCAGCAAGCATGCAAGCCCATCTCCGGAGGGGCCCGATTTACAAAATCGCATAAGATCAAACACAGACATTGAGATGAGGTTCAAATATATTAATTATATATGAACTACAGAGCTTTCATTGAATATTCAACATCTCTCAGTAAAATTGTTAGAATTTTTCAAGAACGCATTCATGGTTATGTCCCACTTAATTCTTAGACATACAGAAGTAAGAGACAATTCTCAAAAAACTCACTTATGTTGAACATATTATACGATAGAGACATGCATGACCGTCAGATATTAAATTTAATTTTGGGCTGTGATTTTCATTTAGGAGTCACGGTCCAATAGAACAATCATAGCATCTCTTGACATGGTCTTTCCTTGGCTGTTCGGGTCATTCTGTGTAATGATCCACAAAGTCAGTCCTTTGAGCAAACTGACCAGTCTGTCGACCAACCACAAAGACAGCGAGAGTATTATCACGTTGGTAGCTAAGACATACTGTATCTTTTCTTCTGTGTCCAGATGAGAATGAGAGACACTCAATATTTTCTTTATATCTGAATGAGAATTAACAGCTACACCACTGAGCTTTTATAATAGAAATAAAAACTAAATACATATTTGATCATGTAATGTGGGCTTTAGGTTTTGTTTTTGTGTCATGTTCTCATGTCTTTTATTTTGGAATGATTTCATGCTGTTAGTGTCATGCTTCCCTTGCCCTCTTGTCTTCATGCCATTGGTTCCTCTGTTCTTTGTGTCATGTTCTGATTGGTTGTCTTAGTCATGTGTCTTGTTTCCCATTGGTTTGTTCTTGTCATGTGACCCTCTTTGTCTGATATAAGTAGCCGTCATGTTCCCATAGTCTTGGTCGTGTATTGATGTTGTAACCCGCAGTCGGTGAGTCTAGTCTGTTTTAGTCAAGTCTGTTCATGTCAAGTCTCGGATTATTGTTTGGATCACACTGTAAATAAACTGCACTTGGGTTCTCACTTA
>NW_015537985.1:693803-694676 GCF_001515605.1 Sinocyclocheilus anshuiensis | reverse complement strand
TCGTCTGTTTGGATTATGTTTGGATGTTTGGATCACTGTAAATAAACTGCACTTGGGTTCTTCACTACGCTCACCTTCAGTGGATGATTTGTTACAGAATACACGACCCTAATAATGAACCCAGCAGTTGTTCGTCTCCTTCGCCTTCGTCAAGGTGATCAGGCCATTGAGGACTATGTGGAGGACTTTTGTGGACTGTGCCATTTGGTGGCTTTTAATGATGTGGCCCTTAAGGACATTTTTCGAGTGGGTTTAAATGAACCCATTCGTTCTCAGTTGCCTGGGGGAAAGATTTGTTGGTCACTAGAACAATATATAGACTTTGCTCTGCAGTTGAGTGGATCTGCTTTCACGGTGGGTGTCGTGGAGAAGGAACATGGCACTAAACCAGAACCAGAGTCTGCTCACATCACGTCTGCTACACCAAAGCCTGCTAACATCTTGTCTGCCAAGCCAGAGCCTGCTAACGCCATGTCTGCTACTCCAGGACGTACTCAAATCAATGCCAGTTAAGTCGAAGTTTACTCATGTCATGTCTACTAAGTCAAAGCCTGATCACATCATGTCTGCCAAGCCAGAGTCTGCTAACATCATGTCTGCTACCCCAGGGCCTGCTCACGTCACGCCTGCCAAGCCAGAGCCTGCTCACATCATGCTGGTTACTCAGGAGATTCTTCACAATATGGCCGCCATTGAAGAGCTTCATCGCAAGATGGCTGCCACACAAGAGTCTCTTCACAAAATGGCCGCCCTTCTAGAGTCTCATCATGTCTCAGCTGATCTTCCAGAGTTTCGTCATGACATGGCCGCCATTTCAGAGACTGCTCATGTTAAGCCTGAGTCCCCGGCCAAGATGGCCGCCACGCCTGAGTC
>NW_015537985.1:686904-693628 GCF_001515605.1 Sinocyclocheilus anshuiensis | reverse complement strand
CTGTCCTGTTACGGCCATGGAGGCCGTTCATGAACTCATTGTCTGTCCTGCCACGGCCAAGGAGGCCGTTCAAGAACTCTCTGTGTGTTCTGTCACAGTCAAGTGGTCTGTCCATGTCCCTGCTCTGCCTGCTCCGCCATGGCTGCCCGATCTGCCTGCTCCGCCATGGCTGCCCGATCTGCCTGCTCCGCCATGGCTGCCCGATCTGCCTGCTCCGCCATGGCTGCCCGATCTGCCTGCTCCGCCATGGCTGCCCGATCTGCCTGCTCCGCCATGGCTGCCCGATCTGCCTGCTCCGCCATGGCTGCCCGATCTGCCTGCTCTGCCATGGCTCCCCACTCTGCCTGTTCCTCTTCACGGGCCTGGCCCTCCGTCCCTCCCCCAGTTCTGCCTCCACTGCCACCACTCTCCTGGACTTTTTGGATTTTGTTTGGGCGTCTGGAGCCGCCCTTAGAGGGGGGGATATGTAATGTGGGGTTTAGGTTTTGTTTTTGTGTCACGTTCTCATGTCTTTTATTTTGGAATTATTTAATGCTGTTAGTGTCATGCTTCCCTTGCCCTCTTGTTTTCATGCCATTGGTTCCTCTGTTCTTTGTGTCATGTTCTGATTGGTTGTCTTAGTCATGTGTCTTGTTTCCCATTGGTTTGTTCTTGTCATGTAACCCTCTTTGTCTGATAAGTAGCCATCATGTTCCCATAGTCTTGGTCGTGTATTGATGTTGTAACCCGCTGTCGGTGAGTCAAGTCTGTTCATGCCTCGTCAAGTCTGTTCTAGTCAAGTCTGTTCATGTCAAGTCTCGGATTATTGTTTGGATCACACTGTAAATAAACTGCACTTGGGTTCTCACTTACGCTCGCCTTCAGTGGATTGATTCGTTACAGATCTGCACATATTTAAAAAAAATTTTTTTTTTATTACATTTGAACTATTCTTATGCTTAGATAAAAAGTCTAACTTGAAAGTTTCTTATTTGATCTCTCAAATAATTTGAGAGTTAGAAAGCAAATAAAATAGTATTTTCTTGTAAAATGTGCTCCAACAATTTTTATTAACAATGTTTACAGTGTATAAATAAACTTTCAAGCATCTATACAATTCTAGAATTTCCAGTGTTGTTGGCTCTTGTTTTAAAAATGGCTTGTGATACCAGAACAGTTTTTGCATTCTTCCGTGGATGCGGATGTAACGTGTCTGATGATGTTACAGGGTGTTCCAAATGAATGCAGTTTGTCAAGTGAAGTAAACTTCACCAGACATCCTGTGCTCAGTGAATAGGGATCAGACAGTGAATACTGCATCAGGATCCTATGAGTTGGATCACAGTTAGTTTCAGGCACTATATTTCATGGGGCTGCAACACCATTATATACAGAATGAGATGACAACACGACCACTGTAGTCCAGTTACAGAATGAATGACTCCTATAATCCGTTTTTTAGTGAATCAAAAACATACAATTCTCAAGCAGGGTCATTTGATTCTGAATAAATGACTCTTATAAGCTCATTTATTTTTGTTAATCAAACACATACAGCTTTCAACTGACTTCAATTAGAGTATCTGTCTGGGGTGCGTTTCCCAAATGAATCGTTAGCTAACTATGGTGGTTCGTTCCATTGAACTCTAATGGTAACGACGGAAGTTGCAACCATAGTTGCTTTTGGGAAACGCACCCCTGGTTGACAACGATGATTTTTTTAGGATGCACATTATGCACATTATACATTTTGTCAGTAGTATTTAAACGATGAAATATGTACTATGTTTTTTTTTGTCTGTTTAGCGTTGTTTTTTTTTATTTAAAGTTCAGGCCAACTAATGCAGTTCATTTATGCTGCCTCTAAAATGACTTGTCAAAAAGTATTTTCAAGTATTTTTTTTTAAACATGTATGTGGTGCAGTGACATCTTAGAGGTTTTAGTTCAGAGAACCAAATTACATTTGTACACTGAATTTCAAATAGAACTTTTCTTTTTTTTATGTAACTACTGCCCAAATATAATAACTGACACTGGGCACTTTCTTTCAGTAAACAACAGCCTGTAGTATTTGAAGCCTATCCCATTATCTGCACTGGTTCCAGACAGTGCTTTAGAAAATCAACCATGACTTCATTCGATCTCTGTATACTCTCTCTTTCCCCTCTTCTCTCTTCTGGTTGTTTGTGTGATATGATGAGTTATTGAGATACTGAAGTGCAGGGAAGTAAAACTTGCCGTGTGATAATGATCTGACTCCCTACCTGATACAGCAGAGGGGGGCATGACAGGCAATGCGGGTGTAAAGTGAGGGGTTGATGAAACCAAGTACTTCCTCTGCAGTTATACACTTCAATAAACAGATCAATAGTGTTGTATGAGCATCATAAAAAATGACACACAGCCAAAAAAGCATTGTTGATTTTTTTTTGTTTACACGATGAGATGGTGATGCATCCAACATATGGTCGATGACCTTTGAAAGCATGCCCACTAAAATATTAGTGTGTCTGACTCCAGCTCATGTTCCACTTAAAATCTGGCACAACAAGGGAGGCCATCAAAGTTCAGTGTGGTGACAGTTATATATGAGTGAATCATAACCACTTTAGGGTGTAATTTTCTCCACTTCGGCCTTTCTGAGATTCCATTCTGCCGTCTTAATTGCCAAGTGGCACCACTTACATTAAGTGCACTGTGCCCTTGTCACAGTAATGCTGAGGCCTAGTTGGACTGTGCGCATACGGGAACAGTTTGATTGCCATTGTTATTTCTTACTCTCTTTACCAACCCTGCATTCTGGCCACTACTTTGCTTGAAGTATAATCAGACCTTCTGAGAAGTGCTTGGTAGACAGTATCATGCTGGGTGTTTTTGGACCTGTAAGCTTTCTCTCTCCCTTTCTTTCACTCAGGTGCGTCTTTGGTTTGTCAAGGTTATCGGCACTTTCTGTTTACCCCCCTGCAGAACCGCATTTCTCTGCCTCGATGCGACCGGCCCCAGCTTGCCAAAGACCATTACAGAGCCTAAGCTTCAATTTCTCTCAGTAAACACCTGAGACCGCAATGTGTTTATATTCCCAACAGTGTGTCTAGTAGTCCTGGTTGTTGAGCTAAATGCTCCTCACGTTTAAACAGTCAACAGGGCTGTCAAATTTCTTCACGTTTTTGCAAAAACATCTCTTTTCTTTTTACATGCAACTTTATGCAACGACAAGGACTTTCCATCAGCTGGTTGTGGTAAATCAATTTGCTGTGTGGTAAATGCAAACCTGATTGTTTTCGAGTCAGACATACTGTCAAGATCACCATTAATCTTGAGGCTCCCAGTGACTAAATGTGTGAGTAGCAAGCCGACAGTTTTGCAGGAATAGGTGCATTTTCTCCTCGCTATGTCAAAAGTAAGAAAGAAGGAAAGCCCTGCGATGGAAAATAAAGTTAAAATATGAGGAATGAAAGACCTTGGCGAGGCAAGGGCACTTAAAACCTGGAATTCAATTTTTGGGACAGATCTCCTTTTTTCTTGACTTATTCTAATCCAATTTCTTTTATTCCAGCACATCGCTCTCATTCCCTCCACTCTTTTGTCATACACACATTAGCGTGGTGGCGTATGGAAGGCAGGGATTATGGAAAGTAATGATTTTTCAGGGCCTGATTTTCTCCCGCTGGAGTCCGAGAAGGAATTAACTGGTATGGGGGTTTGTGGCGGTGGGGGGAAATACCTGCCTACAATGACACGCGCCGGGAGAGGTGACGCACAGGGATTTTAGGACGTGATTGAATTGCGGCATGTGAAAAACCTAATGGTGCACATTTTCTGTGTGAATGATCCCATAAATCCTGGGAAAGGATCCCAGGTAGAAAAACACAGCTGGCACGGATGAGCGCAGGATTGGATATTAATGCTGTAGTAATAAAGTGTGTCTTTCCCAAAAACCAGTTTTTCCAAAACCACTGTCCTCTCAAAGTGTGCAATCTGCTCATGATAAAGTAATGCCAATAAATCAGAGGGGAAAACTGATAAACATGCTGTTAATGTGTTGATGCTGCTGTTGATTTTTTAATGCAGTGATATGAGAGTGATCAATATGTAAGCCTGTGTCTGCCTCATAGTCAAAAAATAAAAAGACAAAATAGCTTGCAAATGCAAATCTTACAATTGCGACTTTATTTCTTATAACTGTTTTATTTCAATTGCAACTTGATATTACACAATTGCTACTTTATTTCTTGTAACTTGTTCTTTCAGTCGACTTTTTCTCATAATTGCAACTTTTTATCTCACAGTTACGACTTTGTTTCACAATGTGACTATATATTTCTCAATTTCTATTTTCTTTAAATTACATTTTTCGCAATTTTAAAATTTTTATTTCTTGCAATTGACTTTATTTTTTTTACTACTTATTTTTACTATTTCTCATAATTTTGACTTTACATTACACAACTGTGACCAGTGTTGGGGTAACAAGTTACGTAATCAGATTAGTTTTTTTAAATAACTAGTAATGTAACGCATTACAAGTAACACAAGGTATGTAATCAGATTACTTTTTCAACAAACTAGTAAAGTAACGCATTACTTTTAAATTTACAACAAAATATCTGAGTTACCTTTTAACACAAGTTAATTTGTTTTCCCATTTATTCACTGACAGCTCTCCTGTCCCCGTGTTGAGAGAAATTGGGAGTGAGGTGCTGAGGAAGAGGTACTTCCTTCAACCTGAGGCTTATTAATTTCACTTTTAGTGTGAAAGGGCCTTTACAGTTTCCTTTTTTTGTTGTTGTTGTTATTAAAAAACAAATAAGCAAGCCCAGCCCAAGTGACAAAAAGTAATGAAAAAGTAACATAATGCATTACTTGTAAAGCAATATTGTAATTCATTACTTTTAAAAAATTAACTTTCCCCAACACTGACTGTGACTTAGTCTCACAATGTGACTATATTTCACTAGTGTAACACTATTTTTTTGGTTTAACATATATAAATCTCACAATTGTAATTTTATATCACACAATTGTTACTTTATTGAAATTACTTTTTTTTTTTTTTTGCAATTGCGTCTTTATTTGTTGCAGTTGACTTTATTTCTCATAATTGTGACTTCTCACAATGTGACTTTATTTCTCCCTTTCAACATTATCTCACAACATCCTTTTTTATTTTTTACTCTGAGGCAGAAGCAGAATAGATCTCTAGCATGGGCTGCGAAGGATCCATCTCATGTATCCTTCATTTGCCGGAGAAACGGAGGACGCATTTGAAGTCGCGTTCGAATTGCGGCAGCCTTCGTAGCGCCGCAGTGACGCAATCGGCCTTCAAATGCAGCCTTTGTAGGAAGCGGTCTTTGAATTGGGACTTTGGGATCGACTCTCGATTCCCAATGCCTCGGAATTCCCAGCCCTATGGGACAGCCTTCGTCACGCCGCCATGATGCAATCGGCCTTCAAATGCGCACTTCGAAGGATGTAGCCTATGAATTGGGACACAGCAATAGAGTGAGGGCCTATATATAGGGAAGAAAGGAAAGTGCTAGCTAATAATAGTTAAGTGTCTTAACATATTATGCACCTTTTGTCTCTGTCTAGGAGACTTTCATATCCATGTCTTTATTATGATTTTTTGCTTAGAAAGGCTTTGCTCTTTTCCGACAGCTTCCTATGGCACCTTCTGAGTTGTAGGTGGAAGTGTGCGGTAAATCCTTTCCCTGGACTCACTATGCAGTCATTGCTTTTTATGTGGATTTAAAAGGAAAACTTGGAATAGATAGCAAACTCAAAATGCTAAAAAAAATGTGATCTGCATGAAGTCACCAAGAAGTTTACAGGGATTTATCAATATCACTGAAAGCGCTACAAACCTAGCATGATTTCCACAGCGGTGGCAGTGTGCTGGTTGTGTGTGAAGAATTAGGTCAGTGTGACCATAAAGGTTTATGTCTTTATTGCCACGGTGACTTTCCCCAGAGAATATTGCCAGCCATGCACTTTAGAGCATTAGTTAAAACCCCGGACAAGGCCAAACTAAATGCAGGTGGTGTCACAACTGTGCTGACAACATAGTCTTTTCGGTAAGAGCAAACAGAACATTCATTCTCTTAAAGCCACCTTACTTCAAATGAGCATAAGATATTAAAAGCATTTTACAGCCCAATTAATTGCCTTCACATTGTAATAAGTACAAAATGTATCCCTCTGGATTTAGAAGGACCTAGTTAGCTGTTTAAACTAAAATTAAGCGAAGCTATATTAGAAACAGTTCCAAAATTATCTTCAAACTGCACATGGAGTGAATTAAGCCTAATTCTGATGTAGAGGTCTACACGGAGGACCCAAGACCCGAGGACCCGGGATCCGTACGGGTTCGGGGCTATATTTTAAATGGTCAGCCGGGTCCGGGTCGGGTCCCAATCTATTACTTCGGGTCCCGGGTCTGTTTAACATTGTGTGTAATACTCGAGTCGATCGGACTCGGAGAACATCCGGCCGTTATCAGAGTCAGTCAGCGCTGTGCGTGTCTTGTTTTGTAACTTTCAATTTGTAAAATTAGGATGAGAAAAGTGTGAGTCGGTAATTTGAAATAAGGTGAAAAAAAAACAAAAAAAAACACGAAGCAGGGAGGGCAGAGTTAATGCACACGCACGGTGATAATGGATACCTTCATGAGTGATGTGAGTTATTATTGATTATTTTTTTAATACTATTATGGAATGAACCGTCTTGTTGTTATATCTAAAATTT
>NW_015537985.1:678749-686454 GCF_001515605.1 Sinocyclocheilus anshuiensis | reverse complement strand
ACGGTCCGCGTCGGTTCCGGGTAGTACATTTTTGACATTTCTCGGTTCTGCACGGGCCCGGGTCCAACTTTCAAAATAATAGACGGGTCCGGGTCGGTTCAGTGTAGCACATTTACGGGTCTCTTTGGGTTCGGGTGCGAATTTTTGGACCCATGTAGACCTCTATTCTGATGAGTTCATATGGCTCAGGGAACAATGAAACTAAGTTTAAATCTCAAAATCAAAAGATATTTCCAAGAGCTGACTTTTAGCAAGCCTATTATGATCTCCACATTTACGGTTCTCGTTCAGGATTCCTTCAGGCCTTGAACACGTATAATAAGGCTTCTTCCTTCACTAACAAAATAAATTCAACACATTTCTAAGTCTTTTTAAAGACTATTAAGGATGCTGTGGAGGCAAATCCTCCCTGGATTTCTTCATTCCTCCCAGTCAGGCAACTTCTAACGGAGCAGAGCATAAGAAACATACACCGCCAGTATTGTGGTAATGAGCAGCCTTTCACTAGAGTGATTTTTGGTTGTTCGTGTGTTACTGTTGTCAGTTTATTTCTTGTAGTGTAGATGTTGCTGTCCAAGCCAAGGCTTGACAAGGATAGTGGTCCAGAAACAAGGGAACCATTTAAGAGTTCTTAAACAGGAAGTTCAAGTGCTGAAGCTTAACAGCTGTTCTACTGTGGAAGGCAGAGTGCGACTCATTATCCAACTGTCTACCGAGAGCGTTGTTGGGGAATTATTGGCACTGGCATATCATTAACAAGGATGCTCCAGTGCAGTGCACTGCTGAAAGACACATTCATAAGGGCCTTCAGTCTTGCAACAGCTGAATTCATTCTGCCTCTGCATGTACATGTAGAGTTCAGCAGTTTCCTCAGATATTTACCTGCGAGTTTGTTAGGAATTCTCTTACTGATACATTTCTGTGCAGTTGTGGTTTTGGCAGCAGTCTCAAATTCAAGAGTATCATCAGTAATCTTTGAAACTGTCTGTAACTTTTTATGTTTCTTTGATGTATTGGTGCACTATTTTGTATGTATTCATCAAAGCTTGTTTACCGGTACCTGATTCTTGTAGTAAAATTTGAATACAAGTTTAGGGTAAGATTTTTTTAAAGTAATAATTTTAGGATTTTTTAAGGATGCATTACATTGATAAAAAGTCACAGTAAAAACTTTACAGTTATACAGCATATACTGTTTTATTGTATTTTTTGACCAAATAAATGTTTAGTGAGCATAAGATATTTTATTCAAATGCATTAAAAAAAATGACTGACCCCAAACTTTTGAACGGTGATGTATTGCTTGAAACCATGGTTGGTTAGACTGAGGCAACTATTACGGACAAGATCACACACACATGCACATATGTGGATTTTGAAGTTTAAAACAAATATTATGACGAACCAGATTAATATTCAGTACAATGCATTCAGTTCTTTGTGTAACATTTTAAGTTTTTTTTTTTTTTTCTGCTGGCAGATATTATGCGCATTTTAAAACACATCTTGAAAATATCAAATGTCACCATCACTAAAGGTGAATAAGAAGCAATAGCACCTTTTGAATTTTGCTCATTTCAATAACAGATTATTTGTTCTTTCATGTAATTATGTTTCACAGATGTTCTGATATGGGACCAGATAGCTACCATGACTCTGAGATTTGTGTGGAGTTGGATAACCTGTTCCAGCTGTTAAAATCAACAAGTTTTGTCAGTATTAATGCAAATAGAATCTTACCAACCCAAGCAAACAGCGGAGAACAGAGACTGTGTGAGTTTCAGGCAGACAGTGCACAGTCTGCTGGGAGTACTAACAATAAAAGCTCAGTCCCAATGGACCCTCAAGATGGCGGCATTAAGTCTGTGACCACACAGTGTACAATGTTACCAGGATATTTCAGGGTTTTAGTCATTAACGCAACAATTGTAAGCAGAAATAATGGGTAATATTTAATTTGGAACTAATAATGCTTATAGTTCACATCAAGTTCCGGTAGAGAAATATAAGATAAAAAAGAAAGAGCCCAGAGACAGAGACAAAACAGAAAGAGCCCAAAGAGCCCAGTCACTGCAGCCCCAATTAAATTAATGTCAATCTCAAGAGTATTAGAACAGGATCTGGCTTGTTACCATCATAAAAAGATGCATATCTGGTTGTGAAACACTATGTTTTAACTTGTTGAATAATATTGTAAGGGTTGTTGTGAGATTGACTGACTTACCTTTGTCTAGAATATTATCCTGACATTTTATTCTGAAACAAGACAGGAAATCATTAACCTTCCATTTTATTAGGAAAACAAAAACAGGACTACAGAGTAGAATATAAAGACAAGATCTGTTTCACCCAATCTTAATAACAGACATAGAAAGTGAAGGCAAGTAAAATAAATAGCTTGCATAAGCCATATTGATCCACACAAAACCTAGGTACCAAAACATAAAAACCCAGTATAGCAGCTAAGAATTAATGTTTCCTTTTATAAATTCTTCCTGATTCATAAATTACAAATTAGAAAGTAATGGACAGTGTAACTCAAATCATAGGAATTTGGGATTAAAAATGTTTGGTTTGTAACTACTGGATTACTTTAAGTTTTACCCATTCTGGTAACACTTTATTTTAGGGTCTCTTAACTAGTTGCTTATTAGCATGCATATTACTAGAATATTAGCCATTTATTAGTACTAATTAAGCACATATTAATGCCTTATTCTACATGACCTTATTCTACATCCCTAATCCTACCCAATACCTAAATTTAACAACTACCTTACTAACTATTAATAAGCAGCAAATTAGGAATTTATTGAGGGAAAAGTCATAGTTAATAGCGAATAGGTGTTCCCTATTCTAAAGTGTTACCAACATTCGTTATAAATCATGAAAATGCATAGATGTATTAAAATATATGATTTATAATCTTATAAAAAAATAAAAAATATTAAATTATATAGTATTTTTTTCATGTATTTTAAAAATATGTTTAAAAAAAGTACAATTTCTTTATGTTATGCAGTTAGAAAGTGTTAGCTAAATTTGTGCAGTGAGACAGTGAAGACGGAATGTACCAGTAGCTGGGTAAGGGATAAAAACAATGACAGCAGTTGAAATTATTTTCAAAATGTAAAGGCTTAGTCAGCTAAGTTCATATAAGCTTCCATATTGTGTCTGCTAGGCCCAGTTAAATGTCAGGTATAGATTTAATTATGTCAGGATTGCTGAACATATTGCTTTGTAAGCCTAATAATAGCAAATAACAACAGATTGCTCTTTTTACGGTTGTAGTTTCATTGCTTCATTTTCCCCCCACATCTGTTATCCCCAGACCTGCAAACAAAAATTTGATTGTGAGCTGTATATTACCAGACACGGAATGTATTATTTATAATAATTATCATGTTACCATCACAACCCATCTTCTTTGCAAAATTCCAGAATGGTTTTTGCAGTGGAACCTCTATTGAATTTATTGACTCATAAACTTGTACATAATAATGAGTTAAGACATGATGCTATTTGAAACCATCTGAGAATATTATGCTACCTACTAAATTTTACTTTTTATTTCAGTTTTTGTCTCTGTATATAGTTTTTGTATTTCATCATCCCCTTACAAAGTCACCAACCCGGGCTCATTGAAAAAACATGCCTGTGGCGTCATTTCTACAAAATGATATTATGTTGCTTGTCGCACGTTTCATGACACATTTAAAATGAAATGCCCAGTGAATGGCTCTAAAAGCATGTTATTATACGCATCACGGCAGTTCAGAAAGGAAATGCCCAATGAGTGGCACTAAAAGGTTAATTATCTATCGTGCTTGAAACTAATGTGCCACCTACACTAAACCTAACCGACAGTATTAACTAAAGCAAATGTGAGATACAAACCATTTGCTGAAGCAACTATTAGACTTTAGCTTGCTTCTACAAGTTTTTGAGCTCTTATATTTAGGGATGTAACACCGCGACCCGGTTGAAAATGGATACAAATATGTGACGATTCAAATCGGTTGAGATGTTAAACAAATTGCGATACAGCTGAGAGTAGGAGTTTATATGAATGTATCTCTGAGGGGAACTGTCTGTCTTTGTAAAAGTTTATATATTTGACTTGACTCTGTATAATCAAAGACTATAGAATACCCAAGATGTGTCACTCATATAGCTTTGAATGGGGAAAAAATGCAACGCTCAATATGGCCGCTCTATTGAACGGAGCCCCGCCTACTGAGTCAGCTTGTCACTGCAGCTGCCGTTAGAAGTCCCGTTTGCTATAGAAACAGTCAGCGTTCTGAGATGTGCGCTCAGGACTGCGCATACGCACTGGCTGGTATAGCCTGAAAAATAAGCTTTTTTATGGCTATTTGAGCAAAAGAAACAACATTTATGAGACTGTTGTTGTCATCAGATTTCATTGGTGATTTCAAATATGAAATTTAATCTTAAGCTTGGCGAACGGTTTTGGAGAATTTGATGTTTCCCCATTCAAAGAGTTAGGAGCTGCACTTGCATGCCCGAGAAGCGTTACAGAGATGGCCTCCGAGTGACATGACTTGCCTTAAAGGGGTCCTATTGTGCTCTTTTACAAAGTATTGATTTTGGTCAATATCAAATCAATTTGAGCGCGATTTAAACCCGGATGATTAACCACTCTAACACTGTGTCTACACCGGACGCGACAGTTGTCGTGTCGCGCCGCAACAGCTAAAGTCTGTCTACACTGGACGCGACAAAGCGACCGTTGAAAATCATTTGAAATTTGTGTCAGTACATCATAAATAGAACGCAGCAGTCCGCTCGCGTCCGGTGTAGACACGGTGTAACTTCATCTGCCTTGAGAAAGCTAGCGTGTCTCCGACATAGATTTCTGTTAAATAAAATATCTCCTTTTGAATTGGACTTTGAGCTTTGTAACTTTTTATGCTCAAACAGCAACATTACAGACTAACTAAAGTTGAAAAAGTGTAAAAGCATAATAGGACCCCTTTAAAGGGACTTTGGTATAATGCAGGGGTCTCCAACACGTCGCTCGCTCCTGGCCTGATTGGAGGTAGCTCGCCAAGAAATACTTGACATATCGGCCATGAGGTTATTTTAATTATCCCGTTTCATATTTTAATTATCATTATTTTAAATAATTTAGACCCGTATTTGATTATCGCGATTTGAAAAACTTTAATCAAAGTTAAGAGTCTCACGCAGATGCAACACGCAGAGTATAGTTTCGTTTTGTGTGAAAACATGACTGAAGGCAGACTGCTGAGAGAAATTATATGAAAGAATGTACTGTATTGAATTATTTGAATGAATGCATAATAGGAAACCGACTCACTTCAGAAAAGTTTCGATGGCATTTGCTTTCCATCTTCCCTCCGTGGAATGCGTAATAAAGTAGTGTTTAGAAGCGGCTTTGTTTACAGAGGTTACCGTGGAAACAGCTCTGTTCTGCAGTTCATAAGTGCCATCTGCTGTCAAACTGTGTATTTACAAATTCATTCAGTCTGCCTGCCATATTTTTGTTCAGATCAATGTGAAAATCGGACCAAATTTTTGTTGTAAATCTTAACCGGTCGATGGAAAATAGGCTACCTTAATTGTTATCAGAAGTGTTGAGATTTTTAGAATGCACACTGTGTATGGAGCAGATAAAATTTAATTTATCATTCTGGGGTCTGAATACTTTCCGTACCCACTGTATATATATATAAATATTTTAAGGCTGAAATGTTATAATTTTATTTAAAAAAAATTGTCAAAACTTTATTTGAACATGTAGTACATGTCAGTAGATAACATGTTATGAATAGTTTGTTAGTTTAAAATCCGGCCATCATTTTTTAATGTTTTTATTTCACAGTTTATGCAAACAAAAAGTGCATAGTGCTGCTAATTTTGATTGGCTTTTGTCATAAAACTTGGTAAAATGATTTCAGTGAGTGTATCAGTACTTTTTTTTATATTTCCAGCACATTTTAACAATGCCGTGTATAACAGTTTGGATTGATACAGGACATTATTTAAGAGATTTAAGTTTTGTGTAATATGGGTAACTCTCAGCCGCTTTCATTTTTAAAAAGTAGCTCCTGAATGAAATAAGGTTGGAGACCCCTATAATGCATAAAGCAGCATTCATAAGCGCTGCGCTGCTTTGTTTACAGCGGTAAACAAGGAAATGCTTTATCGCTGCTGTTCCATGAGCGCCTCCTGCTGTCAGAGAGTGAATCTGCGTCTCATTCAGCCCGTCTGCAGTTTTGTCCCGTTCATATGTTTTATGTAGAATATTTGCACACAGTTAAAGTCAGACCATTCTGTTTTAGCTTCAAAATTTCGAAATTATACAATCTAATTTAGATTAAAAACTGCTCATGCAGCATGTATGCAGCATCTTTGTTTGGATCATGATTAAAAAGCAGGTCATATTTTTCAGGCTATACCAGCCAGTGCACATGCGCAGTCCTGAGCGCACGTCTCGGAACGCTGACTGTTTCTATAGCAATCGGAACTTCTAACGGCAGCTGCAGTGACACGCTGACTTTACCGATTAGCAATTGGCTCTTTTACTCAGTAGGCGGGGCTTCGTTCAATAGAGCGGCCATATTGAGCGTTGTATTTTCCCCCATTCAAAACTATACGAGTGACACGTCTTGGGTATTCTATAGTCTTTGATTATACAGAGTCAAGATGAAAAGAAAATATATAAACTTTTACAAAGACAGACAGTTCCCCTCAGAGATACATTCATATAAACTCCTACTCTCAGCTGTATCGCAATTTGTTTAACATCTCAACCGATTTGAATCGTCACATATTTGTATCCATTTTCAACCGGGTCGCGGTGTTACATCCTTAAATATAAGAGCTCAAAGACTTGTAGAAGCAAGCTAAAGTCTAATAGTTGCTTCAGCAAATGTTTTTTATCTCACATTTGTATTTGTTAAATAGGTTTAGTGTAGGTGGCACATTAGTTTCAAGCACAATAGATAATTAACCTTTTAGTGCCACTCATCAGGCATTTCCTTTCTGAACTGACGTGATGCGTATAATAACACGCTTTTAGAGCCATTCACTGGACATTTCATTTTAAATGTGTCATGAAACGTTCAACAAGCCTAACCGCCTTAACGAGTCATCATATTTTCGAATCTTCTGCCTGCTACCTATATACGTCACAAGGTAACACATTTGCATAATCCCCACCTGGCCACGAAATATGAACACTCTGACCCGCCCACAAACACTTCCACTAGTTAGTGTGTTTACATTATGTCGAACACAGTTCCCACACATGCACCTCAAATAAGTAAATACTAATAATGAATGCAATAAAACTGCTGTCACATCACGTAAAGTACCACATACAAAGTTTAAACTTACCGCTGAGAAACGTCCTGATGAAGTCGAGCGTGCGATGGAGTTTCTGGTTGAGCGACTGCATGAGTATCATCGTCTGATTCGGGCTTGATTTGAATAGGTAATATCGATGCCATTTTTGTAAACTTATAGCATCTTTGTTTACAAGTAACCCTCCGGAGAAAAAAATGAATAATGGAAATGGGCGTTTCGTTTCCGACACGCAGGGCCGTTTCTAGCCAATTTGACGCCCTAGGCGAAATCCCTATTGCCCCCCCCCAATTTTATATATATATATATATATATATATATATATGTGTGTGTGTGTGTGTATATAGAGTATATG
>NW_015537985.1:670311-677883 GCF_001515605.1 Sinocyclocheilus anshuiensis | reverse complement strand
CACTCTTTCAAAAACATTAAAAAATCTTACAGACCCCAAACTTTTGAACAATAGTGTGTATATATATATGCTTCAAGTCATATCACTCGGCAGCCATCTTTGAAACGCCTCTCGGGCATGCAAGTGCAGCTCCTATCTCTTTGAATGGGAAAACATCGAATTCTCCAAAACTGTTCGCCAAGTTTACGATTAAACTTCATATTTGAAATCACCAATGAAATCTGACAACAACAGTCTCATAAATGTTGTTTCTTTTGCTCAAATGGCCATAAAAAAGCTTATTTTTCAGGCTATACCAGCCAGTGCACATGCGCAGTCCTGAGCGCACGTCTCGGAACGCTGACTGTTTCTATAGCAATCGGAACTTCTAACGGCAGCTGCAGTGACACGCTGACTTTACCGATTAGCAATTGGCTCTTTTACTCAGTAGGCGGGGCTTCGTTCAATAGAGCGGCCATATTGAGCGTTGTATTTTCCCCCATTCAAAACTATACGAGTGACACGTCTTGGGTATTCTATAGTCTTTGATTATACAGAGTCAAGATGAAAAGAAAATATATAAACTTTTACAAAGACAGACAGTTCCCCTCAGAGATACATTCATATAAACTCCTACTCTCAGCTGTATCGCGATTTGTTTAACATCTCAACCGATTTGAATCGTCACATATTTGTATCCATTTTCAACCGGGTCGCGGTGTTACATCCTTAAATATAAGAGCTCAAAGACTTGTAGAAGCAAGCTAAAGTCTAATAGTTGCTTCAGCAAATGTTTTTTATCTCACATTTGTATTTGTTAAATAGGTTTAGTGTAGGTGGCACATTAGTTTCAAGCACAATAGATAATTAACCTTTTAGTGCCACTCATCAGGCATTTCCTTTCTGAACTGACGTGATGCGTATAATAACACGCTTTTAGAGCCATTCACTGGACATTTCATTTTAAATGTGTCATGAAACGTTCAACAAGCCTAACCGCCTTAACGAGTCATCATATTTTCGAATCTTCTGCCTGCTACCTATATACGTCACAAGGTAACACATTTGCATAATCCCCACCTGGCCACGAAATATGAACACTCTGACCCGCCCACAAACACTTCCACTAGTTAGTGTGTTTACATTATGTCGTTTGCTAAACGCTTGTCAATAATAACAATGAATGCAATAAAATTGCTGTCACATCACGTAAAGTACCACATACAAAGTTTAAACTTACCGCTGAGAAACGTCCTGATGAAGTCGAGCGTGCGATGAAGTTTCTGGTTGAGCGACTGCATGAGTATCATCGTCTGATTCGGGCTTGATTTGAATAGGTAATATCGATGCCATTTTTGTAAACTTATAGCATCTTTGTTTACAAGTAACCCTCCGGAGAAAAAAATGAATAATGGAAATGGGCGTTTCGTTTCCGACACGCAGGGCTTCAAATGCAAACTTTGCATGCAACAATCAGGCAGCAATTGACAACACTCTGATCCAATAGCATACAGGCATCGTCAGATTGACAGTACTCTAGCCCAATAATGTTGGGGGATCCAGTGGGGGCGGCAGTCATATTTCAGGGTGACCATGCCACTCTTTATCACAACCCTGCTAAAAGTGCCAGTACGTGCGCTCATTGGCGCCCCTTCAGCTGGTGGCGCCCTAGGCGACCGCCTAGCTCGCCTATGCCTAGAAACGGCCCTGCCGACACGCATTGTATATGGAAAGACCAATCACAACAGACATGGCCAACTGACCAATCAGAGCAGACTAGGCCTATGGAAGGGAGGGGTTTACAGACCTCACGCTCAGAACGGCTTTGAACGAATCGTTTCGAAATCATTGAAAAATGATTCTAATATTAAATGTATATTCTTAGAAAATTACAATGTTTTCTGACCTTAGATGCATTTAAACCTGTTGTAGGGGACTTTAACACAATATTAGGAAACATTAAAATATCATATGACCTGCTCTTTAAAATACAGTGGTTGCATCTAACTGAATGAAAAGAGCACAGGCAAAACCTTAGTTGGTTTATATAAAGAGATTTGTTTTATTTGTTATTTATTTATTTGATTTGGAATTGGTTTTAAAAATTCAATTTAGTTTTGTTATTTGACATATTTCAGATTCACAAATAAATGTTCAGCATTTTGTCCAAGCAATAATAAAAGGACATCTTTTAATTTATAATTTATAATTATAACAAAAATCTAATTTTGTTAAAAAACAAATCGTGAGAAAATCGTATCGCATCATGAGTTGAGTGAATTGTTACATCCCCATTTATATTGGTATTTATGTTTCACAGGACTCTTATCCGATTGCTCCGCATTGCAAGTTCAACACTTTACCAGGTGAGCTACCGAGCAAGTTCACCAAGTCAGAAAAGCCATACATATGGAGCTGGTTATGTGATATAAACATCAAAATGTATTATTTTACAAACAAGTGATTTGAGGTCATAACATTTTTGTGTGTTTCCTTGCTCAATACTATACCCTAAGTTAATATTCAGCCTTACTTGCCCTAGTGTTCATTTCAATTGGAAACTGCATTTATAGGTATGTTTTTGGAGTTTAAAAAAAATGTAAGTAGAAGCATGAACCTACGTTGAAAGTCACAGTAAGTATTCTCCACTTGCTGTCAACAGCATCGAGGTCACTCTCAAGTGTGCTCACTTGTCCTGTAGTCAAGCCAAGCTTACTTAGGTCAACTGCAGTGCCTGTGGCTGTGGTGGGATCTGCAGCCTGGATCAGTGCATGTAAGAAGAGCAGAAAACAGTGAGAGATGGACAGGTACTTGCACACTTGTTTGCTGAGTAATCGTTAAGTGAGGAGCTGAGTGTAATGTTATGTGTGATGCTGAGTAGGCAGCCCCTTTAATTACACACTCTCCTGAGCATGTCATTCCCATTCCCCAAGCACAGGCCAGGCTGCCCTTTATAGAGAGCACCTCCTGTACCTCTCCCTGTCCTCACCTCAACCTCTGAGGCATATTGAAATGCAAACGCACACACATGCGCAGTGATAGACAGTGGATACACACGCACACATAACTATGCAGACATCTCACACATTGCCCTTTATGAGGACAGATTATATTAACTCCTTACCTGCTAAAATTGAGCTTCCGTCTGAAAACTGACAGATCCACCAGCGCTTTTATTAAAATGTGTCTACGGAGCCTCTCTCAGGATTAATCTATAAAACAGAACACAGCTGGATTAAAAGGTCTTTGTGAGCAAAGAGAAATATGGGGGATAATATGAGTGCAAAGGCAGAAGTATTACAAAACTTCGAACCACTCAGCTGTTTGGATCCATTACATAGGTCTCAGGAATACTTTATTATGAAAGGTCAATCGTGGCATCCAGCAATTAGATATTTACTAATATTCGCTGTCATCCATGGCAACATATTAAACCACTCAGTCGGTAACTGAAATTGGCATCATTTCTCTATCACGTCTCTCATATCACACCGCAAACTCCCTCTCGTTTCTTGCAAAATGGCATCTTGCGTCTTAGTTACTGACTGTAGTCAAATTTACCAATGAGCACCAGTATGTGTGTATATATATATATATATTTCGCCTCCTATTGGCAGTTGCACAGAACTTTCAAATTGATTGTGAAGCAGCTGTTACCATTCACTTCTTCACCATGTTGTAATAATCAATAATGGATGTATAGTTATATCCAGACAAAAGCTGAATAAGATTAATACAATTTATGAGTAAAATAAGGTCTGTGGTGAACATAACTTGACAACACTTCAACGTTTTGCTCTACAATGTAAACTGCACACGCCCATCGCCCATCTTATGGGTAATAAGTCTTCCAATTTTGTGAAGACTTATTCATAAATACCCAGTTTAAATAAATAGCATTTAAATGTTAACATTTAAGTGCAAAACTATTGTTAATTCTCTCTTCGTGCTCATAGTTTTGATTAGAATAATTCACATCTGTTCAAGCAGTTGCATACACATCTGAAGCTCAAATTGCACACAAACTCAAAATTGAAATATTCAAAGCTCAACTCACATCCCAATCAAAATTTCAACTATTTCAACACATCCAAAGCTCAAATTGGATCCGAAAATTTCACATGTCCACATGGCCAGAACTCCATGCAGCTCCAGAACTACTCTGAAACATTGGAGATAAATTACTTCAGGTCATTCGTCGAATATCATGGAAAGGCAGCTTTTTGTATGGTCTCTTCATAATTGTTGAAAGTAAATATAAAGCATTTTTGACTCATTATTTGTGCATTGTTTCTGTGTTTACAAAGTGTATCTGTGAACGATTCGGAGGTAACTTTAGCCATGCAGTTTAGATTAAGGAGATGCATTAAAGAGAGTCATTTGTTTTGTCATGCACTAATTTGTGTACAACATAACTAGCAACGAATTAGCCCTTCATGATAAAATCAGTTATTTGACCTCAACCCTAATTAGCAGTGTTGCAAAGCATGTGATCAATTATATGTAAGTCAATCTCAGATTCAGTAACTTCAGGTTGTAATCTCTCCCCTTATAGTTACTACTCACACTTATTTTCAGGCACATTCCTTGGCAAGTGATTCATTGTGAACGCACAGAATAGCAAATATCACAATCAAGGCCATTTAGAGATAGTAATCTATGCATTTTCTGGTCTGATTGCCCTAAAACACGATATGAAAATATTTAATTTTTTGGCTTAGTGCTGCACAGTTTAAAGTTATATTAAAGGGATAGTTCTCCCAGCAATGAAAAGTTTGTCATCATTTATTCACCCACACACTGTTTCAAAACCCATATGATTTTATTTCCTGTGTGGAACACACACATAGAATCTGTATTCACCAATAATCTTTCCCTCTAGTAGGCTGTTACCTGCTGAAACCGGATCAGAGTCAGTGTATTGAACTTGGGAACCGAATCAGTACGACTTGTGAATGAGTCATTGAGTCTGGTTTTGTGAACCAGACAAACAAATTAATTGAAAAGATCCATCTAAAAATAATTAATTGGACCTTTTTACTTCTGTCTTGTACACTCATGAGCATGGAGGGCAATAGAGTTCAGTGATTGACGACAGTGAGTTTTGGTCTGTTTTTCACCTAAAGCTACATTATGACTTAAAGTTGACCACTTTTACAATACATTTGTTTTTGAAGCTAACTGCATGGAAAAGAGAGACCAGCAAAGTCTTCAGAATTTCTCTTTTTGTGTTCCATGAGTCACATGGGTTTGGAACAACATGAGGGTGAGTAAATAATGACAGAATGTTTATTTTGGGTGAACTATTCTTGTAATTGTTAGAATGGAATTGCTTGCTGGTATTGCAGTGCAATTGAGAATAGATAACTGCGGACAGCTTGTCTTCCTACTGTGATTGACATTTCCATTATAGTTAATTAGAGCTCTGCTGCTCAGACAGGTCTGGACAGATAGCATTACCTTCCTAATGATGAGACACTAAAACCACACCCACCAACCCACCAATCTAGGACGGATAAACAAAGGTGCAAAAGAAAAAGAAAGAGAAATGGATGAGCAGGGTGATAACCGACCAATTTACAGCAATCTTTCAGTTGTCACTCGTGTGCCAGAATTGTTCTTCAACAGCTCATACTTGTATGCTTAGCAAGATCCTGTGCAGATAAGCAAATGTTTACTGCACAAATTCTCGCAAACTTGCTAAATACTCACATGATATTAAACTCTGGAATTAATCCAAAATGGTTACTTAGAAGCAGAAATATATATTTGGGTCCTGACAAATTCTAATTAATACTATTCTGCAACAAGATATATATGCAAGATATTTACCAGTATACAGAGGATGCTGAAAAATTCTAATAACAAATGTTTGTATCATTAAGAAATTTCCATATCCTCTACTGGACAGTCAGTGAGGTTATTTGTCATATTTAGGCGCTGTTCCTTCTAGTCAGCTGCCTTGCTGTCTACATAGGTAGCATCCTGATTAAGATTTAACCTCTTAAGTGACTAATTTGGAATTAGATTAGCATGCTATATGCTAATGAGGCAATATTTTAATAATTTTAATGATACTTGTATTGTACTGAATAATAAATATATTATTAGTTGATAGTATTTTCCATTTAAAGGTAATGAATGCATCTGATGTGTCTCCTCCACTAATGTACTTGTAGGTAAAACTGCAACTTTTGAGCACATAGTGTCCGAACTTACACATTTAGTTTTCTGTCCTAGAATATCACAAGCACAGCTTGCCAAACTACTCATAATTTAAACTAGTTAAACTACAGTTCTACAGTTCAAGACAGTGTTAATGTGTTTGGTCTTGGCGGAATAGATCTGCTATACGCTGCTTCTGCAGCAGAGCAAGTACAAAGACTTGCTACTACAAATACATCCACAGACATGGTGCTGTGAGCATGTAGGAAATACTGCTGCTGCACATATAACAAATATGAAATAACCCCTGTGTATAACATACATGAAATTACCCCGTAGCAGATCTATACAGGTGGAGCTGGGGAAGGTGGAGGGTTTCTGAAACGCGCTGCAACTGCTACAGCAAGCACTAGCCAAGTATTTGAATGTTGAGCAGCGAGTTCATTGGTTGCTGATGCAGAAAGAATCAGCTGCACCATGTGAATGATGATGTAATTATATCAGATTGAGTTAGAACCTATCGGCCTACGCCATCTAGAGTTTCATGACAGAACTTTGTATTTAAGCTACATTTTAGAATAAGTAGGTAGCTACACGGCAAACTTATCACAAAAAATATAACTATATTGCAGCTACATAAGTGAGCAATATATTTTGAATATCTAAATTTTATATGCTTAAATTAGTGAGTGTGCACTTGCTACAGCTACATTTTAGCATTTCAAATGTTAGACATATATTTCATGCACTGGACTGTGTGTGCAGACAGATTAGCAATGAACCAGCAAACACGTGCCACCAAAAGTTCAAGAGAATGTTACTGAAATGCCAGTCATACCATTAAAATCAGTGACAAAGCCTGAAACTCACACTGAAGCAGAGGGGGAATAGCCAGCATAACCTTGATTGACAAAACACCTTTCCGGAGCTCAATTTCAGCAGAAAAGTTTGTCGCAGAACCTTCAGCACCACACTTTGTCAGAATAAATCCCATCCGAGCTGTAGGGACAGATTTAATAAGGCAGGGATCAGAGACACAGATTGACCGCCACATGCGCCGCAGGAGAGCTGAAACATGAGCGCTGTGAAAGTGGGATTATATTGGCCTGATGTTAAATAATGCATGTCATTATCTGACTACAGGGAGTGATTAAGAGCCAGTGTCTGGCCAAAACAGGACGTCCCTCTCCCTGCCGTCACCTCTGCCCCCTCGTCATCATAAATCACTTCCCAAATCTGATCATCCCTACGCACGCCCTTCATTATTTAAAAATGTTTATCATCGGGCACAGAGGGCGAAATGAGGTGAACACAGTGATGTGCACAGAAGGGCTCGATCTCCTTTCCCCTTTCAGTCCACAAACTCAAAGTGACCTTCTGGACACTGGAAAAAAAAATTAAATAAATAAAAAAGAAATGAATTCACAC